>NC_138971.1:6935000-7535000 GCF_055761805.1 Camellia sinensis
TGTTTAAAATTCTTCTAAACATATGACAATTCATTACTTGTCCAACCAAGCATCCAGTTTACAAAAGATCCAAGGCATCCACAAAAACTATGTTATTAGGGAAAAGTATATCCCAAATTTTGTACGGCCTAGGCATTCACAAAAACTATGTCATAAAAAAAAAACTAGATCCCAAATTCTGTACGAGCTAGGCTTTCACCAAAAATCACAAACCCAATTAAATTCCAAGATCAAAACCACCAAAGCTATGTTGGGAATGTGCTATTCTTTATCTATTCGCAAAAAATAATGGCATAGATGATATAGATATATAGATAGATAGACATACATATGTCTATGAATATAGAGAGAGAAAGAAGAGTTTTTTCACTTACCTTTGGCAAATGAGAAGAGTGAGTTCAATCATCCACGCCGTCTGAACGCCTCAACGCCAGTGTTGTCTACTCTTCTTCCCTGCGTCGTTTTCTTTTCCCTCCAAAAGTATGGGTGTAAAGAGATGGGTTTTGAAGAGTTTTTTTATCATAGGGTTTGTTTTGGTAATATATTAGATGTAATGAGAATTCAATTTTTTTTTTAAGTGGTGTAATGAGATAGAGGGTGTA
The DNA here is from genome assembly GCF_055761805.1 of Camellia sinensis. Lineage (NCBI taxonomy): Eukaryota > Viridiplantae > Streptophyta > Magnoliopsida > Ericales > Theaceae > Camellia > Camellia sinensis. The sequence continues at coordinate 6,935,603 of NC_138971.1, forward strand.
CGGAGGTAAAAGAGTGGTGTAAGTAGAATCATCCATTGATTATTTTTTATTACAATAATGACCTTACATAAAATGACCAAAATAACCACAAAAGAATATCAATACACCCCCCACACACCACCACTCTTTGTCTCTTGATTCTACCTCCGGCCACCATCACCGAAACTCAGCCACCATCGCAACCCCCACAACCTCTCTACCTCACCGGCGACCCCTTTCCCCTATGCAAACCCTTCTCCCTCCCCCCATCAACGAACAACCCAGTCTCCCACTTCGATCATGGTTTGTTTTTCTCCATCACAAAGAGAGAGAGAGAGAGAGAGAGAGAAAAAAAAAAAAGAATCCTAGGGTTTTCAGATCTAGATCTAGGGCTTGCAGGAGTTCAATCGTGCAAACCATATTCAAAGCTTCGATCTAGGATTTCAAGCTCTGATTCGAAGCTTTGCCGCTGCAGTTGTCTTCGGCAAAAAGCTCCTCTCCGATAGATTAGGGAAGATCTCTATAGAGGGAGGGTTACGGTGGTGAGAGTAGGTTTAGTAGTTTTTAGAGAGAGAATAAAAAGTAGGATATGAGATGGGATGGAATGAGAGGTTGTGGCAACAATGGTGGGAAGGTGGTTGAGCTGGTGGTGGAGGGAAGAATGAGGTGGAAAAGGGTTTGAGAGTGTGGTTGGAAGTGGTAAGGTAGGGAGGGTGATGGATGGAGGAGTGAAAAAGAGATTCACTAGAGAAGAAGGAGGGAGAGACGACGACCTACGGCGAGTGGCGGAGACTAGGGTCAAGGTTAGGGTTGGTGGGGTAGTTAAAGAAGATGAGGATGTTTTAGGTATATTTGAAAATTGATGGTGTATATTGAGCAAAAATAATAATGTTAAAATTGTGTTTGGTATGCATTAAGTAAGTGATGTGCCTTGAGACTAAATGTGGTGCATAAATAGAGACACCTATAAATGATAGCTCAAAATACTTTACTGCCTAATCCCCCTAAGCAATAAACGTGTCCTCCATGAAAAACATATTATTATTTTGTTTTGTTAGAGAATTTGAATCAAAGAAAGATCATGATTTCATGTAAGCCGTCGTTGCTCAAACAAAGATCACGATCAATTTGTAAAAGTAATCACGATTTCACGATTCAGCTTTCTATAAGAAATCAATTTGTGGCATAGGCTTCAATTTTTGCGAGTGTTAATCGAGTTTAAGACTGTTGATCAAGTTTCATAGATTCATTCCATCACTATCTGAGTTTCAAGTATGTTGAATTTGTTGCGAGTGTTTTTCGATTAATTTGTTGATCGTTGATTGTGTTTCTCTAAGTTAGTTGATTGCTGATTGTTTTGTTAGATTAATTTGTGTTTCTCAGAATTGATTGTTGGTTGTTGTTTGTAGAGCTTCCTAAAAAAATAAATTTCTTTTTTGGTTTGTTTTCGTTTTATGTTGATTGCACGTACTCTATTTTTTTTGTTATTAATGCTTTGTTCAATAAGACAGTAAAGTGCCACTATGGTAGTCAGTAACATTATACTTTTTTTTACAATAAAATTTTACTATGTTGTAACATTTTTGTTTCAGGATGATATGTTTAATAATGGTCAAAGAATTATACTCTACAAATCAACAATGCATTTGCCCACTACAAAGATAATTGATTCAATTAGGTTGAAAATCATAGATTTGATGTCAAGAAGGAGAGAAGAAACTAAGAACTGGAATACTTTTCTTTATCCATAGATGGATTCAATGTTAGTAGCAACTCTTAAAAGTGGTAGAACTTGATTAGTCGTTCAAGTGATCATGTTTTTAAGGTTCAATCCTGACCATTAGTTACTATTAACCTCTTGAATAGAACTTGCTCGTGTTACTAATGGCAAATGAATGGCTTTCTTTGTACTTGTAATAACCCAACTCTTTTATCTGCTTTAATTCCCTAATTATATGTGTGATTATACGTGTGCTTATGTGCTTTATGTGAAATTACATGTTTAAATGTGTAAATTCCATATTTCTAAACTTGTATATGTTGATTATAAGAAAAATCTGTTGAAATTACAACCTTTGGACTGAAAATTGAAAGCCTTAGAAGCGCGATAAACCGAAATTGACTTGACAATTATGATTAGCATGATTTTTAGAACATAATATGAAGTTTCGTAAAAATTCAATTCATAATGAATTAATTAGCTTTATTTGGCTAAAACTCCTAGAGTTAACACTTTGAAATTGAAATTAACAACTTTAATGAGTTTAGAAACCGAAATTGAGTACATGAATATGCTAATGGGAATTTTTAGAGCCATTTGGAAAGTTTAATTGAAAATTGATTCAGTCTGATTTTGTTAAGGTTTGTTTGGCAAGCATTTTAACTATATACATATATATGTGATATAAGCCCTTTTGAGCTCATCCCTTTTCATTTAGTGAGTGGAAAAATCTGGACAGTCACCCAAGAGAGAGAGAAAGAAAAGAAGAGAATTCAATTTAAGCTTGGAGATTGGAAGAGTAACTTAAAGATTGACTCAAGGTAAGTGTTAATCAATCCAAATACTTACAATATTTCTTCAATTGCTTCGAATCAAGTCTTAAAATGAAGTTTCTTACATGTATATGAGTTAGGGTTTTGGGTTATGGTTTTAACCAATTTCATGAAATTAAAGATGTAATCTTTGGATTTGGCTAATTAAAGGGTTGATTCTTGTGTTTTGAGTTGTCTTGAGTTAGATTGTGGGTCATCGCCTTTTTATCTTTAATTTTGGCATGTTTTGAACTAATGCATATATGTATGTACATGTTTGTATATATGTTTGTATATATATCATGAAAAGATAAAGAAAATGAAGGAATATGGAAATTAGAGTTATATATGCCAAACAAAAATAAGTTATGATCCACTTGAGTTTAGGTTTCATGTTTATTTTGATCATATGTCTTGTTGTTAAAGTGAAGTTGCTTGAATTGAGCTTAGAAATGCATTTGAAAAGGTTGATATTGTTGATGTTTCGGACTACTCAAACAGAGCCCAGGACCGCACGTGCAGGGCTCACAGCCACACGTGCGGAAAGTAGGGGAGACAGACTGAGCAATCTGAAATAAAAGCACGTGCGGAGCCGCACAAGCAGTTAGGGACTTCCGCACATGCGGCTAGTGGAGAAAAATTATGTCAACTTCATTTGCTCCTTCTGAGCCTCTGAATTTGTTAATATGTCTATTTGATCCCTCTGAAATGCTTAAAAATGAATAAGAATTGAACGAAACAGAAGAATGATTAAAGAATGGAAGCTAAGAAAAGAATGTGTTGATTATCCATTGTGTGTGTGCCATGTGTAGGTCACTTGTAGGAAGCGACCGTTGCTCGACTAAACCACTATGAGTAATAATAATGTAACGATATGTTTATTTTTGTATTTTTGTTTATGAATTATGTATCTTGAACGTGAATGGCATATTTGAGTTAAATGGTGCTTTAATTCATGTATTTTGATTATGAATGGCCCACGTTTGGTTATGAATGACATACGTTTGATAAATTATAAATTGATGGAAATGATTGAGCAATGGTGCAAATATGAGCAATGGTATATGAAATAGACCTGAGGTTGTTCTGTTTCCGTTATGTATGATGGCCTTAAGGCCGAGGGAGGTGGAGACATGTCGATGTTCCATCTACCCTACCATGATATAAATTGATATGATTAATGACTCTAAGGCCAAGGGAGATGGAGACATGTTGATGTTCCGTCTACCCTATAAAGTCCAGAATAGCTGTTGATATGTTGGGCCCAAGGTCGTTGTATACTACGTTGGGCCTAAGGCCGTTGTGTATTATGTTGGACTCGAAGCCGTTGTGCATTACGTTGGGTGTCATGACCCCAAACCGCCCCTACTAATTTGGTACCGTGATGGCCAGTTATCCAGGATTACCGAAGGCCAACCTCCAAAATTCACACACAAACAGAGTATAATTATATATGGGGCTCACAAGTGCGGAAGCAAAAATCTTAAAATACAAGTGGTCCATAAGAGCAGTGCGTAAGTTATATGGAATGACATACAACTTTACATAATATTACAACTTGGATACAAATACAATAAAGTACAAAATACATTTTACATCTTGATCAAAAGGCTTCTTCAGCCGACATGTGTAAATTACAAGCAATATAAGCCGAGAAGCATGATTTTCAAGACTGCCGACATGAATACAAGTTAGGCCGACATAACCAAAACCCAAAACAAGCTTGCAAGTCACACCTAGGCGTTCCGCCTTCCTGCTCATCACCTACATATATATAGAGAGGGTGAGCTTGGATACTCAGTGAATGGTATAAGAAATAAAGGGGTTTGCATGACTGGTATTCAAGATCTTTATCAAACGATACATAACATAATTAGTGCAAGTCAAAGGATGAACCAAGTCCGTCTAGCAAATCTGTCAAGTTCCAAGGATGCTTACTAACATCATTATAATACAAGCGATGACATCTCGGCAAACAAAGCCCACGCGGTGAACCGTTAGTGGTAAACAAGACAAGACAAGGCAAGACAAGGGAGATATCTCAATTCAATGGTGCCGTTGCATTATAGTCCCCTGACACTAAGGACTTGTGCTACTAATGCTTAGAGTCCCCTAGCACGTACGGACTTCCAAACTTTGTGCTACAAGTGCTTATAATCCCTTAGCACGTACGGACTTCCAAACTTTGTGCTACAAGTGCTTATAGTTCCTTAGCACATACGGACTTCCAAACTTTGTGCTACAAGTGCTTATAGTCCCTTAGCACGTACGGACTTCCAAGAATGTCATCAAAACAAGATAATACAAATATATATTTTCCAATTAGGAATAACCATTCATGCTTACAATTACTTTCCAAAACGAAGCAAAGCAAGACTTTTATCAAAACATTATAGCATAGTTTTATTAAAAATACCACTCACTTAGTTCTTCAAACGTCGAGGTCAAGGCAAGTCCAAATCCTACAAACACATGGCAAAGTCTGTTGAATGCACTTTCAAACAAGTTTCACATGCATGCAGATGATCTCAGCATTTCTCAAGACTAAGTCAAATCAAAACAAACACAGTTCTTTATCTCGGGGAAATCATGCTGGGCAACTGCCAGGTCTAGGCCGAGGTCCCACACCTCCTTGCCAAGGTGTTGCCTCGATGGCCACATTCAACGGAATGAAATCGGGAAAAATCTAGGTTTCCCTTTCTTGAAGAACATGATGAACATGAAGAACATGAACATGAGGGAGATGAATGCAAAGATCGTGATTTGCTATTACAAAATCTGAGATTTCACGCTTTGAGTTCAAAACATGGACCTGGGCACCCATTTTCAAGGATCTAGTGAGAACAAACACAAAAACATGAAACTTAATGCAAACTTTCAGATCAAACAAGACTTTTCCTTCAAAAACACATGAACACTATTTTCTCTTTCTAAAACCAATTTTAAATCGATGCATGACATGCAAAACGGGTTCGATCATGCAATGCAGCTAGATGATCAATAAGAATGACAAGAGTAAATCAAGAATCTAACCTCAATACGCGAATCTAATGGTTTGATCTCTAGGAATCAAACTTGAAAACCCACTCTCTCACTCTAAACTTCTTCTTGTTCTTCTAGAGTTTCTCTCTCCTCACAAACAAAGACATACCGCAAAATGATACATTTCTAAGTCTGCTGGCTGACTTAACCCTCTACAGGGGCACGTGGCAACGTTTGGTTGGTGCTACACAGAAGGTGGCTGAGTGACAAGACAAAACTATGATAAAGTGTGTTCAACAAGCAAGACGGCATGGGCACTCTGGCGAGTAATGATCTCGGCTAAGAACAAGACATCGGCAAGTAGGAAATAATGACCTCGGCTAGGAAGGACAACACTTGACTAAGCTGTGCCACACCTTGGCCTAGATGTGCCACACCTCGGTCTAGGTCATACCACTCCGGGACAAGATCACTTATGTAACAACCCATATTTATGTCTTAGTCACGTTCATGAGCATTTGTATGATTAGGACTCATTGAGCTTGCATTTATATGTTTATGGCTTGTTTTGCCCAAGTAAGACCCATGCCTTGTTTTGATGTCTATGTGATTTGTCTAAGTGTTGCTTGCATGCTTTGCTCCTTCCTTGATGTTAAGCCTAAGTTATGTTAAGCCGAAGTCATGCCAAGCCTAGGTTACGTTATGCCTAGATCATTCCAAGCCGAGGTCATCACCAGTCTAGAAGTATCTTGGAACCCCTTTGTTTGACCTCCACCTTCGCCCTAGCATATTGGCCGAGATGTCATTATCTTGGCCGAGGTATGAATCACCAAGGCCGAGATGTTACCCTTGCACCCGAGTGACCTTGTCCTGGAGTGGTATGACCTAGACCGAGGTGTGGCACATCTAGGCCAAGGTATGGCACAGCTTAGTCAAGCGTTGTCCTTCTTAGCCGAGGTCATTGTCACCTTAGTTGCCGAAGCTTTGTCCTAAGCCGATGTCACCACTTGCCGGAGTGCCTTACCGAGTAGCTTGTTAGATACACTTTGTCATAGTCTTGTCTTGTCAATCTATCACCTTTTTTAGGAGAACCAACCAGCCGTTGCCACGTGTTCGAGCTGAGAGTTAAGTCAGCCGATAGAGAGAGAGAACCCATCATTTTGTTGTATACTTGTTTTGAAGAGGAGAGAGAAGCTCTAGGAGAGGAAGAAGAGTTCTTGAGAGAGAGTGGATTTCTAAGCTTGATTCCTAGAGATCGAACCGTTAGATCCGTGTTCTAAGGTTGGATTCTTAATTTGATCATGTTGTTCTTTATGTTTATGTTATTGCATTGCATGATTGAATAAGATTTGTAAGCCATGCATTGCTTTGAAGTTCGGTTTTAGAATGAGAAAATGACATTCATGTGTTCTTCAAGAAAAGTCATGTTTTGATCCGAAGGCTCATGCCTAGATCCATGTTTTTGTGTTTGTTTTCGCATGATTTTCAAGTATGGGTACCCAAGTCTATGTTTTCGAACTCATAGCATGAAATCGCAGATTTTGTTATAAAGAAGTTATGATTTTAGCATCCATGTTCTTTATGATCTTCATGTTCATATTCTTCCTGTTCTTCCCGGGTGGAAACCCAGATCTCCAGACCTCACTTCCCTAAGTGTAGTCGCCGAGATCACTCTCGCCTAGACCTTACACTTAGGCCAAGCATCGTATCTCACCTTGGCCTGCCTTGCATGATCACTTACATCTTTAGTTGTCTTGTGCGCACCTCGGCATGCAGCCACTTACCGAAGCCTAGGTAGCCACACCTCGGTTAGGAGGTGTGGGACCTCGGCAAAGACTTGGTTGGTACCCAGCATGTCTTCCGGACATGTAAAACAGCGTTTTGACTTCCAGCATGTTTTCCAGAGATTAATTGCATGCATGTGAGACTAGTTTTGAGAAGTGCATTCAGTATGTTTTGCCATGTGGTTGTAGGACTTGGACCTTTGCCTTGATCCCAACGTCCCAAGAACTAAAGTGAGTGGTATTTTTAATAAAGCTATGTTATACGTTTTGATAAAAGCTTCGCTTTGCTTTGTTTTGAAGTAAAAGTATTTGATCAAGTATGAATGATTACCCCTATTTTTATGTATCAAGTATAAGCTTTGTTTTGATGACAATCTTTGAAAGTCCGTGCGTGCCAGGGGACTTTAAGCATTTGTGGCACAAGTCCGTACGTGCTAAGGGACTCTAAGCATTAGTAGCACACATGCGAAGTCCGTACGTGCTAAGGGACTCTAAGCATTAGTAGCACACATGTGAAGTCAGTACGTGCTAAGGGACTCTAAGCATTAGTAGCACACATGTGAAGTCCGTACGTGCCAGGGGACTCTAAGATTTTGTGGCACCTTTGTTTGTTTTGCTCGGAATGTCATCACCCCATGTTTTAAGATTTGACGCATGTTAAGTATGTAAGTTTTGCAAGATCAAGTTTGATGAACAAGATTGATCTCATGTTTTGAACAAGTTATGATATATGTATTGTTTTGACAAGGACCTCGGGAATCATTCATTTAACCCCTTTATTACTTATGCCATTCACTGAGTATCCAAGCTCACCCTCCCTATGTATATATGTAGGTAACAAGCAAGAAGTCGGCTTCGCCGAGATGTGTGTTTTGTACGCATGTTATGTCAGCAGTAAGGATGTCAGTAATTTTGAAGATTTTGTCTCTTGACTTGTATTTCATGTATTTTGTTATGCCGGCAATGTTTATGTCGGCAACCTTGAAACTTATGTATTTCGAACATGTCGGCTTGTAAAGCCTTTTGTTAAGGTGTAATATGTATTTTGTACTTTATTTTATTTGTATTCAAGTTGTACAGCTATGTAAAGATGTATGCCATTCCATTTGACTTATGCACTGCTCTTATGGACCACTTGTGTTTTGGATTATTGCTTCCGCATTTGTGAGCCCCCTATATCTATACTTTGATTGTGTGTGGATTTTGAAAGTTGGCCTTCGGTAATCTCGGATTACTGGCCATCACGGCACCAAACTACTAGGGGCGGTTTGGGGTCGTGACAACTTAGGTGCAAAGGTAACATCTCGGCCTAGATGATACACGCCTCGGCCTTGGCGATGAACACCTCGGCCTAGATAATGACATCTCGGCCAATATGTCAGGGCGATGGTGGAGGTCAAACAAAGTGGTTCCAAGATAATTCTAGACTGAAGACGACCTTGGCTAAACTCACACCAAGCAAGGTACAAAACATGCTGTAACACTCAAACGAACAAGGACGAGACTTGAAACGCAAGCTTACAAGACAAAATCACATGAATGCATATGAGTATGGTTAGGATAGCGTGAGGGTTATTACATCCTACCCCCCTTAAAGAAGTTTGGTCCCCAAACTTAAGTTACCTTGGTTCGAGAATAACTCCGGGTATCGGACTTTCATTTCCTCTTCCATTTCCCACGTAGCATCCTTGCCGTAATGCTCTTTCCATTCAATCTTCACCATCGGTATTACCTTATTTCTCAATCGCCTCACTTGTCTATCGATGATGCGTATCGGCTCTTCTTCATAGCTTAGGCCTTCATCAACCACAATCCCGAAATGATCGATCACGTGTAGTGGATCCCGTATATACTTCCTCAACATCGAGATATGAAACACATTATGAACTTGACTTAATCTCGGTGGTAAAGCAAGTCTGTAGGCAACCGGGTTAACTTTCTCAAGAATTTCAAACGGTCCAATGTAACGGGGTGCTAATTTACCCTTCTTCCCAAATCTTGAAACTCCTTTCATCGGCGAGGTTTTCAGGAACACATGATCCCCTACTTCGAATTCTAACTCCTTTCTTCTTTGGTCGGCGTAGCTCCTTTGTCGGCTCTAAGCGGTTCTGATTCTCTGCTGGATAAGCTTAATCTTTTCGGTTGTCCTTTGAACTAAATCGGGGCCGATCAAAGCTTTATCTCCTACTTCGGTCTAACATATCGGCGATCTGCACTTTCTTCCATACAAGGCTTCATATGGCGCCATGCCAATGCTAGCTTGGTAGCTGTTGTTGTAAGCAAACTCTACTAATGGCAAATGCACTTCCCAGCTTCCCTTGAAGTCCAATACACACAGTCTAAGCATATCTTCAAGTGTTTGAATTGTCCTCTCTGTTTGGCCATCGGTCTGCGGATGAAAAGCTGTACTAAACCTCAATTAGGTCCCCAAAGCCATATGTAAACTCTGCCAAAATCTAGAAACAAATTTTGGATCTCGGTCTGACACGATGGACATCGGCACACCATGAAGTCTAACGATCTCATTCATATACAACACAGCAAGTCGATCAGCACTGAACAAAGTCCTAACCGGCAAGAAATGCGCTGACTTAGTTAACCTGTCGATTATAACCCAAATCGAATCCATTCCTTTCTGTGTCTTCGGCAAACCAGTCACGAAGTCCATGGAGATGTCTTCCCATTTCCACTCAGGAATCGGCAAAGGTTGGAGAAGTCCTGCTGGCCTCTGATGTTCCGCTTTCACTTGTTGACAATACAAACACTGAGACACGAACTCGGCTATCTCTCTTTTCATATTCGGCCACCAAAAGGTCTGTTTCACATCTTGATACATCTTGGTGTTCCCTGGATGAACTGCAAATCTAGATCCATGAGAGTCTTGCAAAATCCTTCTTTTCAATTTTGGGACGTCGGCCACGCACAATCGTCCTTCAAACTTAAGTACTCCATTCTCAAGGGTGTAACCCAACCTCGGCCTGGTGGTAATCTCGTCGGCTACCTTCTTCAGGAATCCATCCTCCATTTGCCTTGCCTTAACGTCCCCAATAGTAGTCGGCTCCACTGAAATCATGGCTATGCATGCCAAACTTCCCACTGACTTCCTACTCAAGGCGTCGGCTACCGAGTTTGCTTTACTTGGATGATACTGAATCTATATGTCGTAATCTTTCAATAATTCAAGCCATCTTCTCTGCCTCAGGTTTAGTTCCTTTTGGGTGAACAGGTACTTCGAACTCTTGTGGTCCGTAAAAACTTGGCAAGAGGCTCCATACAAGTAGTGGTGCCAAATCTTCAATGCAAACACCACGGCTGCTAGCTCAAGATCATGGGTTGGATAGTTCTTTTCATGAAGTTTCAACTGATGAGATGCATATGCTATGACTCTACCCCCTTGCATTAATACACAACCCAAACCCAAACCCTTATGTGAAGCATCACTGAAAATCTGAAATTCCTCATTACCTGACGGGAATACAAGAACTGGTGCCGTAACTAACCTCGTTTTCAACTCTTGGAAGACTGATTCTCTATCATCGGTCCATTCATATGCTGTTCCCTTCTTAGTTAGTTATGTCAATGGTACTGCTATCCTCGAGAAGTCCTTCACAAACTTTCTGTAATAACCTGCAAAGCCCAGAAAACTACGAACCTCGGACATGTTGGTCGGCGTCGGCCAATTCACATTGGCTTCAATTTTACTCGGATCAACTGATATACCCTCTTCATTAATCACATGCCCTAAAAATGAGATGCTGGAAAGCCAAAACTCACACTTACTCAACTTGGCGTACAGCTTCTTGTCTCTCAAAATTTGCAAGGCAAGTCTCAAATGATTCTCGTGCTTAATTGTACTCTTTGAATAGATCAATATGTCGTCAATAAAAACAACTACGAACTCATCTAGATACGGCTTAAAGACTCTGTTCATCAAGTCCATGAACGCTGCAGGAGCATTGGTTACTCCAAAAGGCATTACCAAAAATTCGTAGTGGCCATAACTTGTCCGAAAAGCAGTCTTCTCAATGTCCTCGGCTTTAACCTTCAACTGGTGGTAGCCGGACCTAAGGTCAATCTTGGAAAAGACTCGTGCCCCTTGTAATTGATCAAGCAAATCGTCAATCCTAGGCAGTGGGTATTTGTTCTTAATGGTTGCCTTATTAAGTTCCCTGTAATCAATGCAGAGGCGAAGTGTGCCATCCTTTTTCTTAACAAATAAAACGGGTGCTCCCCACGGTGAAGTGCTCGGCCTAATGAATCCCTTATCCAGCAATTCTTGTAACTGTAGTTTCAGTTTTCTAAGTTCAGTTGGGGCCATCCTATAGAGTGTTTTGGAGATAGGTTGCGTTCCCGACACGAGGTCCACAGTAAACTCTATTTCTCTATCGACCAAGTGGCCAGGCAGCTCATTTGGAAAGACGTCGGGAAATTCCTTAACAACTAGTATGTCGGTTAGCTCAACACTTCCATTCAAATCACTTAGTATACTACACAAATAACCCTGACACCCTTTTTGGATCAACTTATAGGCTTTCATGGATGAGATTAAGTAGGGTGGGGGTACTACTCCTTTACCCTGGAAAAAGACCTCGGTTTTGTTTGGGGTCTTCAATGTAACGCTCTTAGTAACACAATTAATGGATGCATGATGCGCTACTAACCAATCCATTCCCAATATGACATCGAAGTAAGTCATGCTCAATGGCATCAGATCAGCTAATAATTCTATATCCCCAATCATCACAACACACGCCCTATATATGGATGCAATAATTATAGTTCCCCCAGATGGAGTAGATATAGATAGCATATAATCAAGGGGTTCTAACGGTCTGTTCAACTTCTCGGCAAATTTAACAGATACAAATGAATGTGTAGAGCCCGAATCAATCAAGACGTATGTAACTTGAGAGCAAATTGAGAGTGTACCTGACACTACCGTTTCAGCATTTTGGGTGTCTCCTGGCACTAGAGCAAAAACTCTGCACTGTCTCATCCGTGTTCTTCCGGCATTGCTTCCTTGTGCAGAGCCCGAGGTGCTCCCATTTTTCTTACCATCACTAGCTCTTGCCTTTGGACAGTCCTTCATGCGGTGGCCTATCTCGCCACACTCAAAGCAGGCTCCTGTCGCCCAGCGACAAACCCCTAGATGCGGCTTCCTACAACTCGCACACGTCGGCTTAGCATTTCCATCCCGATTTGAGTTACTGGAACTGCCCACATTCGCCTTCTTCTTGGCATTAAACGGCATCCGACGACCTTCATAGTTTTGTCTCTTCCTCTGACTCTCTCCTGAACTTTGATATCGGTTTAAGTTAGCTTCCGCCAAGATGGCCTTGTCTAACACCTCGGCGTAAGTCGTCATATTGAGCATGTTGATCGGATCCTGGATTGGTCCACGTAGTCCACTTTCAAACTTCTTGGCTTTCCTATACTCATCACTGACCATATGAGGCGCGTATCTTGCCAATTCAGTGAAGGCATGGTCGTACTCTGCCACTGTTCTGCTGCCTTGTGTCAGAGTCTGGAACTCTGTGGTTTTGCGATCTCGAACGCTAAGCGGAAAATGCTTGTTGTAGAATAGTTCTAAAAATCTGGCCTAAGTTAAACCAGGATTAGCCTCCCGGATCATCATCCACTACCTTCGAGCGTCGTCGTCTAATGTGAATGCTGCTAATGTCACCTTCTGAGTGTCGGTGCTAGGAAAGATCTCGAACAGCTTTTCCATTTCCAAAACCCACACCTTGGCCTTCATCGGCTCTATGCCCCCTACGAATCTTGGTGGGTTCATCTTCTTGAACTCTTTAATCAAAGTCATCATCCCTTCTCTATACAAGGCTGGCTGTGGAGGCACTTGGGGCACTAGAAGAAGTGGAGCTGCATGTCGGCCATCAGTCTGTTCGGCCGGGGTAGATGTAGCACTTGCATTCTGTTGCCTCATCTGCCTCAACTCACGGGTTAAACCTTCAACTAGTCTTTCTAGTCTGTCCAGTCTATCCTCTGATTGATCTCGGCCTACTGATGGTCTACCTCTCCTCACGATGCTATGAGTAGGCAAAATACAACCTTAAAACAAACTGAACCAAGAACCATATATGCAAATAACAAATGGCTATGTCGAGATGATGCACACCTTGTCAAGTAACAAGCAATATGATGCAATCCTAAGATCATTCTAAGGGACATCCTATGCTCTTTAGGACTCAAAGTGTGTGAATAACGTACTATAAGAAACTTGTGCTCTGATACCAATCTGTCACGACCCCAAACCGCCCCTACTAATTTGGTACTGTGATGGCCAGTAATCCGGGATTACCGAAGGCCAACCTCCAAAATTCACACACAAACAGAGTATAATTATATATGGGGCTCACAAGTGCGGAAGCAAAAATCTTAAAATACAAGTGGTCCATAAGAGCAGTGCGTAAGTTACATGGAATGGCATACAATTTTACATAATATTATAACTTGGATACAAATACAATAAAGTACAAAATACATTTTACATCTTGATCAAAAGGCTTCTTCAGCCGATATGTGTAAATTATAAGCAATATAAGTCGAGAAGAATGATTTTCAAGACTGCCGACATGAATACAAGTTAGGCCGACATAACCAAAACCCAAAACAAGCTTGCGAGTCACACCTAGGCGTTCCCGCCTTCCTGCTCATCACCTACATATATATAGAGAGGATGAGCTTGGATACTCAGTGAATGGTATAAGAAATAAAGGGGTTTGCATGACTGGTATTCAAGATCTTTATCAAACGATACATAACATAATTAGTGCAAGTCAAAGGATGAACCAAGTCCGTCTAGCAAATCTGTCAAGTTCCAAGGATGCTTACTAACATCATTATAATACAAGCGATGACATCTCGGCAAACAAAGCCCACGCGGTGAACCGTCAGTGGCAAACAAGACAAGACAAGGCAAGACAAGGGAGATATCTCAATTCAATGGTGCCGTTGCATTATAGTCCCCTGACACTAAGGACTTGTGCTACTAATGCTTAGAGTCCCCTAGCACGTACGGACTTCCAAACTTTGTGCTACAAGTGCTTATAGTCCCTTAGCACATACGGACTTCCAAACTTTGTGCTACAAGTGCTTATAGTCCCTTAGCACGTTCAAGTTCTTATAATCCCTTAGCACGTACGGACTTCCAAACTTTGTGCTACAAGTGCTTATTGTCCCTTAGCACGTACGGACTTCCAAACTTTGTGCTACAAGTGCTTATAATCCCTTAGCACGTACAAACTTCCAAGAATGTCATCAAAACAAGATAATACAAATATATATTTTCCAATTAGGAATAACCATTCATGCTTACAATTACTTTCCAAAACGAAGCAAAGCAAGACTTTTATCAAAACATTATAGCATAGTTTTATTAAAAATACCACTCACTTAGTTTTTCAAACATCGGGGTCAAGGCAAGTCCAAATCCTACAAACACATGGCAAAGTCTGTTGAATGCACTTTCAAACAAGTTTCACATGCATGCAGATGATCTCGGCATTCCTCAAGACTAAGTCAAATCAAAACAAACACAGTTCTTTATCTCGGGGAAATCATGCTGGGCAACTGCCAAGTCTAGGCCGAAGTCTCACACCTCCTTGCCGAGGTATTGCCTCGATGGCCACATTCAACAGAATGAAGTCGAGAAAAATCTGGGTTTCCCTTTCTTGAAGAACATGATGAACATGAAGAACATGAACATGAGGGAGATGAATGCAAAGATCGTGATTTGCTATTACAAAATCTGAGATTTCACGCTATGAGTTCAAAACATGGACCTAGGCACCCATTTTCAAGGATCTAGTGAGAACAAACACAAAAACATGAAACTTAATGCAAACTTTCAGATCAAACAAGACTTTTCCTTCAAAAACACATGAACACTATTTTCTCTTTCTAAAACCAATTTTAAATCGATGCATGACATGCAAAACGAGTTCGATCATGCAATGCAGCTAGATGATCAATAAGAATGACAAGAGTAAATCAAGAATCTAACCTCAATACGTGAATCTAATGGTTTGATCTCTAGGAATCAAGCTCGAAAACCCACTCTCTCACTCTAAACTTCTTCTTCTTCTTCTAGAGTTTCTCTCTCCTCACAGACAAGGACATACCGCAAAATGATACATTTCTAAGTCTGCTGGCTGACTTAACCCTCTACAGGGGCACGTGGCAGCGGCTGGTTGGTGCTACACAGAAGGTGGCTGAGTGACAAGACAAAACTATGACAAAGTGTGTTCAACAAGCAAGACGGCATGGGCACTCTGGCGAGTAATGATCTCGGCTAAGAACAAGACATCGGCAAGTAGGAAATAATGACCTCGGCTAGGAAGGACAACACTTGACTAAGCTGTGCCACATCTTGGCCTAGATGTGCCACACCTTGGTCTAGGTCATACCACTCCGGGACAAGATCAATTAGGTGCAAAGGTAATATCTCGGCCTAGATGATACACGTCTCGGCCTTGGCGATGAACACCTCGGCCTAGATAATGACATCTCGGCCAATACGTCAAGGCGACGGTGGAGGTCAAACAAAGTGGTTCCAAGATAATTCTAGACTGAAGACGACCTCGGCTAAACTCACACCAAGCAAGGTACAAAACATGCTGTAACACTTAAACGAACAAGGACGAGACTTGAAATGCAAGCTGACGAGACTTGAAACGCAAGCTTACACATGAATGCATATGAGACAGAATGCATATGAATATGGTTAAGATAGCGTAAGGGTTATTACATTGGGCCTAAGGCCGTTCCGTCTTATGTTGGGCCCTAGGCCGTTCTGTCCTATGTGGATCCGAGGCCGTTTTGGAATATGATTATGGAGACATGTATATGTTAGATAAATATTCTCCAAGACATATTCCCATTCACACGAACCTCCTTATTTTATTATTATTCACTGAGCCTTGGTCACTCCGTTTTTTTTTCTTCTATATGTTTATGTAGGTGATCAACTTGAAGGCCAGCCCTAGGTCAACTTCGAGAACCTTATGATGGACCATTTTTGTTAAGTCTCCAAAGTGGAGCCTCCTGTCTTTTGGAAATTGTCTTAACATTTTATTAAGTCTTTTGAAGCTTGTTGCTTAAACACTTGTGAATATGTAATTTTTGGATTGCTAACGTACATGATTACTAGTTGTATATATAAATTGTGTATATGAACCATCTGAATATGATGTTTAATGATTATGGCATATAAGCACTGCTCAATAGACATTTTGCTATTTATTTGCTTCCGCTTTAGGCCTCGATATGATTTCATCTAGAGGTAAAAAGATAAGACGAGTACAATGTGGTAGATGCAAGAAATACGGTCATAATAGAAAGACTTGTAAGGAGACATTGGCATGAAAGACATTATTGTTTTGTAATAAAAGTATGAAAATAATGTAGTGCTTTTGCAATAACAATCCATTTTTAGTATATTGTTAAATTGTTTTGTGCAACACTAAGTTGTAAAGTAGTTTAAGTTGGCCATTACGATTTCTTTGGAATTGTAATGATGGGATAGAATGATGCATTAACATTTTAGTATAAAATAGTAAAATCCTACTCTGTAACACAGTAACATTTGACTGTCTAGTTTATCATAGGTCCTTGTCAGTGCTACAATCAAACATATCCAACCAACCTACACCAAACCTCATAAAATCACAACAATGGAGTGTATAATCATTTATCATAAGTATAATCACATCTACTAATAACACAGACACAGACCAAAATGACAAGTAATCAATCATATATCATTTTATATATATGTATCATCCTTTAACATCATTTCCAAAATATCATTTACAACCAAGAAAGTCAAACTTTACTTATATTTCTCAAAAAGTCGAACTTGTTTATATCTTTTACACTATTTCATTACAATTTGTTTGGAATTGTAATGATGGGATAGAATGATAGATTAACATTTTAGTATAAAATAGTAAAATCCTACTGTGTAACACAGTAACATTTTACTGTCTAGTTCATCATGGGTCCTTGTTAGTGTTACAATCAAACATATCCAACCAACCTACACCAAACCTCATAAAATCACAACAATGGAGTGTATAATCATTTATCATAAGTATAATCACATCTACTAATAACACAGACACAGACCAAAATGGCAAGTAATCAATCATATATCATTTTATATATATGTTTCATTCTTTAACATCCTTTCCAAAATATCATTAACAACAAAGAAAGTCAAACTCTACTTACATTTCTCAAAAAGTTGAACTTGTTTATATCTTTTACACTATTTACAACATCCAAGATATTTCTCAAAAAGTTATATTCAGTGTGTTTGATTTCAATTTTTTGAAAATTAAGTTTTTATTTATCGTATTTTTTTATTTTTACTGAATATTTTTAACAATTTTTTTACTTTTTTAGATGCATCTTACTTAGATATATATCTAAATAGTAAAATACTTGCAAAAAAATATTTTAGAAAATTAATAAATAAGTAAAAATAAAAAAGATATGTATTAAATTTTCGTTGTTTTATTTTTTGGGGTATTTAATGTATTTTTTAAAGATTTTTTTCACAAATATTATATTTTTTAAGTGTATTTATGTTACGTGTGTCTAAAATTTTTTAAAAAAAATGCTTAAAATATTTTTTAAAAATTCATTGAAAACATTAAAATACGAAAAATAAAAAAATAGAATTTTCTAAAAATCAGAACCAAACAAGCTATTATTTCTCATAAATTATATTTGTTGTTTCATTGACATCCTCTATTGCGCTGTTATGCTTTCACTTTCACATTCTTGCTTTTGTACTCTTCTTCAGTCCACGAGCTTGGATGATCATTTCAGAATGCATACACCAACATTGCTCAAAGATTATTTATTCTCTTGTCGTTCAACTCTTTTTCAGAATACTGTTACAAACAATGTGAAAATTTACTACTAATTAAAGGCATTAGGCAATAGAATTATAATTTTTACTATAAAAAATAGTAATATTTTACTCTAAAAAACATTAACATTTAACTTTGAAAAACAGTAATATTTTACTATGAAAAACAATAACAATGTAAAAAAATGTAGTAACAAGAATATTAGAAGAA
Organism: Camellia sinensis; assembly: GCF_055761805.1. Taxonomy (NCBI): domain Eukaryota; kingdom Viridiplantae; phylum Streptophyta; class Magnoliopsida; order Ericales; family Theaceae; genus Camellia; species Camellia sinensis. Next base: position 6,953,985 of record NC_138971.1, read on the forward strand.
TACGAAACCAAACTCTCTTAATGCAACCTACATTATCAATGTGGCATGATTATAGATGAAGAATGATAAATCTTGTCTTAAATCCTAGATTTGGTATAAAAAAAAATTAATAAAAAACTAAACTAAACTAAATAGAAACAATAGAAGATTATGAAATCGTTTGACACCTTCGAAATACAAGAAATGGTGATTCAAACTCTGTTCTTATGCTTCAATCTTTGCTTCGATCTAGATTTTTTGAAGGAGAGTTTGGTCGAAGAACGGTTTCGAAGTAAAGAGTTTACACTGACAAATAGTTCGTCTTTAGGAAGAACACAAAAGACCCATCACTTTATCTATTCCAACCGTCTGTGTTGCCAATATATATGAAAAGCCATGTAGGTGTTTTTACCATATTTTTTTTTAATTATAGGGGCTTTTAGTGCCATCAATTTTTTCCTTGTCTTTTTCATTAAAAAGGCCTCTCAGTGGAGGGGTTTCACTAAAAATCCCATAAAAGTTTAAATCTATGAATTTTGACTTGATCTCATGAAATTCTTCATAATTTGGGCCTACCTTAAGTTCAATTTACTATGATCGATTTGGTTTTGACATACAAATTTGCATTGGAGATTGTTGGGTCTAAGCAACTATTCAACTCAATTGATCTTGCTCAAGTTGCACGCACACATACTTGTCTCCCCTATCATCGTCGCCACTCCTCTTCCACCTCCTCCTTCTTCTTTCATCCCATCATTAAGCTACAAAGGCAATGGAAATAAAGGAAGGGATAAGGTCATGGTGGGTTGGTTGGAAAAAGAGTGGTGCCAGAGATAACGATGGTGGTTGATAGGTTAGATTAGGGCTATAATTAAAGTTGAGATGTTGATGAAAAGGGTATTTTGGAGATTATATGTATAATGTCTCACTACGTGCTGGCCCAAGTAACTTATGGGTCTACGAACATGATCCAAAATCTTAAGCTTAAGTTACATAGTAACAAGCTAGTGGTGCCTTATATGCCCAAGATCACCTATGCAAGCTTTTGATATGGGGGCATGGTTATTACAAACTCCTCCACTTACAAATCATCGCATTCTCGTGAGAGTCCATAATCAATCAGAATAACACGATAAGCTCGTGGCCAACCCAGAACAGTGACCCATATGGTTGTATGTATGTGTCAGCTCTGATATCATTTGTAATGCCCTACTACTTGCTAGCCCAAGTAATAAACCATGTGGGTTATTATTCTAGGTTGGCCATGAGTTTGTTGTGGTATTTTGATTGACTATAGACCTTCACAAAGATGTGAGAACTTATAAGTTGGGGAGTTTGAAACAACCTCGTCCCACATAAAAAATTTGCATAGGTGATCTTGGGCATATAAAGCACCACTAGTTTGCTACTAAGTAACTTGGGCTTAAGTTTTTTAGTTATATTGGTAGACTCACAAGTTACTTGAGCCAGCAAGTAATGGGACGTTACATTATGTGAGATTATGAGATGTGAATTGAGAAAATTCAAAAAATCAAAATATGTGTGGTGTGAACTAAATGAATGGTGTGAACTGAAGGTGTAGAAAGAAAACCTCCCACAAAGTAAAATTAAATAAATGATATACTATAAGGCAATTGGTCCATAAATCTAATTTTGAATTTTCTTTGGCCAAAGATCCACACTCTAAAATACTTTGTCAATAAGGACAAGATGTTGCAAAACGACCAAACTACCTGTATATATATTATTTAGTAAGCAAAACCCTAACCAAACCCTTGCTTTCTTTCTAACCCAACCCTCTTTCTCTTTTTTTCTCTTTCTCTTTCTCTCTCGTCTTGACAACGCCAATCAGAACCTCTCTGGCAACGGCGCCACCACCACTGTCGTTACTACTGTCGCCTCTTCCTCTACCGTGCAGCCCAACCTTTTTATGGAGGTCATGAAGTAGTTCATTTGCCAAACCACCACTTATTCTCTTTACCGCTGCAAATGCCTTCGACCTAATCTTTAGCCCCTCTCTTCCCCTTCGCCGTCGCCATCGTCGTCACCTCTGCTTTCGCCTTACTGCCGCCATTCTTCCATTGTGCAAGTCCAACCTTTTCGTGGAGGTCGTGAAGTAACTTTTTTACCAGACCACCACTTACTCTCTCCACCGCTACAACTGCCTCCAACCTAAACCCTAGTCCAGCTCTCTGTTGTTGCCTACCCCTCCGATCTGAACCCTAGCTCTCTCTTTTCGTCGCCGCCGCCTCCTTCGATGTTGTTCCGAAAAAGACCAACGATTGTGAACAGACCAACGATCTCGCAAAGTGAACTTTCAATGACACCGACGATCTCGACGATCTCTTTCTTCAAACTTAGCCGACTCTAACTCCCTAAGCAACCATTCGTTATTGGTAATTTATTTTCATTTTTCTCTATTTTATTGCTTAGAAAATCTGTTAGCTTTCCTTCGGTTTTCTTTCGATTTTCTCACCATTAAAATGATTTCAGTTTTTATTTTTCTATTCACTATCTGTTTAGAGCTACACTCTTGCTATAATTGATATGAAATAAATTTCAATTTGATGAAGTTGTATTTTGGTTTTCATGTTTTATGAATATTAAGTAGGAGTTTCGAGAGGTACTACTTCTGGTAAGACCACAGTGTGTGACATGATTATTCAACAACTTGACCATCGAGTGATTCAAATCTCACCCACCGTGGTGCTTAGTGGACCAGTGCATCTCCAACAATTAATCTTAGCTGCATGGGAATAAGTAGTAGTAGTCGCCGCCGATGCAAAACTCGTCGCCTATTCGGACGATCTTGTCAAGATCATTTTGGATTGTGAAGTTCCACAGAACTGAGAGAGGATCCATAGAGAGCAAAAGATGTTGATTTAGGAAGACAATAGAATATTTGATGAGCTGAAGAAAGTGTTCTTGTTCATCTTTATCTCTCTCTATGATTTCTTTATATGTATGTAAAATGGTTAGATTTCTTTGCTCCAGATTATATTTAAACCTTTTTTTTTTTTTTTGTAGTTGTTGATCTGGTGTTGTTGTTCATGATGATGATGATAATGATCAAATAGATAATTTTTTATTCTTGTTTTTGTGTTGAACAGATAAAGATGAAAAATAGATAGAGAGAGAAAGAAAAAAAATTTGAACAAATAATAAAATACGTGTTTAAAGTTTGAATAGATAAAAAAAATTAAATAGATAAAAAATTGAACATATAGTTTTAAACATATTGGTGAAAAAATTGAACAGATAGGAAAAGTTTTGAACATATGGGAAAAAAATTTGAACAAATAATTTTTTTTTGAACATATTGGAAAAAATTTGAACCAATAGGGAAAAAAACTGAATAGATAGTCAACCAAAGTCAACTGATAAATTAAAATATAAAATTGGTGACAAAATGTCCTCCAAAACTAATAAAAGGACTTCTTACCAAACTATTTCACAAATAGGGGACATTTTACGAACAAAAAAAATATTCACTGGGCCTAATACTTTATACCCTCATTACCTTCAACTTTTATAATTATCTTTATATTATATTATCAAATCAATCTTTTATAGGTGTTAGTATTTTTATTTCTTTTATATATAAAAGGGTAGTTTTAGCATTATAATAAAATAGTATTTAATTGTTTTATTTTCTCTTGGGTAGTTTTACTTACACTACACTTCTAACTCTTTACATCCATATCTAAAAGGGTTAATTACACTAATAGTCCCTATAGTTTGGAACTTATATCACTTTGGTCCCTGACTTTTTAATTGTGACACATTTGACCCTGAATTTTGAATCTTGTTCCAAATAAGGACAATTGAAAATATTATTAGATTTTTCAAGGGTAAAATCGTCAATTTGATAAAATATAAACTAATTTGACAAAAATAAGTGTCAAAAAAATATTTTTAATTTTTTTAAAATTATTTTTATCCACCAATGATAAAATTATGTAAAATTAATAAAAATTACATGATTAATTTTTTAAAATCAATTTTACATGATCATCATCTAAGCACATAATAAAAATTAATTTGGTAAAAAAAAAATAAATGTCTAAAAGATTTATCAGTTTTACATAATTTTATTTTTAGTAGGTAGAAATAATTTTTTAAAATTCAAAAATATTTGTTTGACATTTATTTTTGTCAAATTAGTTTATATTTTATCAAATTGACAATTTTACCCTTAAAAAATCTAATTATATATTCAATTGTCCTTATTTGGAACAAGATTCAAAATTCACGGTCAAATGTATCACAATTGAAAAGTCAGGGACCAAAGTGACACAAGCCCCAAACTATGGGGACTATTTGTGTAATTTGCCCTATCTAAAATTACCATAATGACTTGTCGCTTCTAATTTGAAAACCTAATTTTTTATTACACCCTTATCGTATCACTACTACCTCAACCGGCCCACCACCATTGCCGTCTCTCCACTACAACCTTTTTTCCTTACCTAGTCCCTTTCCGTCTCATCCATGTCCTCTGTCGCCACCCTTCCCTTCCATCTAGCTTCTCTTGCTAATCGCCAACAACCGTTACCTAACATTTCACCACTGACTGCAGATTTTATGAACCATTCGGTTCTAGTTCACCGAACACATGACCTTTGTCTAGTTATGGGTTGCCATACATGCAAGGTATGTTCGGTTGTAAGATGTTGAACATGATAGGTTTGTATGTTTGGAAATGGATGTAAGAGTGTTTCAATTTTGTTCGGTAGTTGCTTTATATGCAATTTGGTTTTGTTTGACAATGAGGTTCCAAATTGTTTAGTTTTGTACATTTTTGGTACACTGAGCAAAATTCGAACAACTATCTCCGACCACCGCGAGCCCTATCTCGCTACGATGACGATGGGTCGCAGTGGTAGGGAACGCATATGGAGTGGTTGATATGGTGGTGAGAGTTACTGTGATGGAGTGACAGAGGGGGTGGTGGTTGCGGCAGTGAAAGGTTGCGAAGGTAGTGGTCACGACGACGGTGATGGTCGCAATGATGAAACGATGGAGAGAGTAGTGACTACGGTGAGATGGTGGAATAAGTTAGGGTTTTTTAGGTTTTGAGTGTAAGGAGAAGAGTGAATGACAGAAATAAAAGTAATAATTGAATTCTAAAAATTGTGGAAAAAATAAAAATAAATTTTAAGGGTGTAAGTAGTTAGTTTTGTAGTGTAAACATAATTACCCTTTTTCTCTCTCAATTGTATACTTTTAGAGAAATTCAAATACGCATTTCTTTATATTTTACTCAATTTTTGTCATTTTTAATTATCCAAACAAGTGATATGGACCAAGAGAATTATGACCCTGTTTGGGAAAGACTTTTATGGCTAAAATAACCAATAAAAAGAAAAAATATTAAAATAGTTAGAAAGATAAAATATTACATCCTACACATCAACCAATCACTTTTTCTCTCACAACCATCTATTGAATTGCAAAAAAAAAATAAATAAATAAAAATCTAAAAATCATCCAAAATATAGGCTCCGTTTGGTTTAATTTTAAAATTATGATTTTAGTGTGGAATTGTGAGTTGAGTTTTATATGTTTGGTGTGGAGTTCTAATCACGACTCCACACCCATATTTGAGTATCGTGTTTGATTGCAACTTTCAAAAATTAATTCCACACTACTTTTGAAAACTCGTTAACTCGTTTCAGGCGAGATTTGAATCTTGAAATTTGGCCTATTTGATCGTCCTCTTAGACGTTCGGCCGGTTGACTGGAACAGTACAAATTTATTTATTTATTTATTTTAGCGATTGGCATCTGTTATTTTTTATATATTAAATAAAAAATATTTTCTGAATTTTTAATTTTTTTTTATAAGTTTTGAATAAAAATTTGAGTTGCGCGTTTGGTTATAAGTTGTAAGTTTTTAAATTAAATATCATTTGTCACATCAATTATTCCAAATTCAATTCAAAATTTTTTTCAAAACTCATAAGCAAACAAAATTTTCACACTCAGATCATAATTTCAAAACTCACAAACTCAAAATACAATTCTATTCTCAAATCATAGTTCTAAAACTTTACCAAACGCAAATTTGTTTGTTATGAGTTTTGAAAAGAATTTTAAGCTTTTGAATTTTGAATTTTGAAAAGAATTTTGAGTTGTATTTTAAGTTTTGAATTTTTGAATTTTGAGTTGTATTTTGAAATTTTTTGGATTTTTTTAAATATTTAAAAATATTTAAGAACATTTTATTTTTGTTATTTTAAATATATATTTTTTATTTTAAATATCTTATTTACTTAACATTTTAAACTCAAAACACAATTCCACACTCAAATTATAACCAAACACATAATTCAAAACTCAATTCAAAAACTATTTTCAAAACTCATAACCAAACTCATAAAACTCAGTTCAATTTTTTTTTTCAAAACTTATAACCAAATTGTTTTCAAATTTCTATTAAAAAAATTCAAAAAAATATATTTTTATTTTGTTCTTTAAAATTATTTTTTATTTTATATTTTTTACGAAAAATATTTTTTCAAAATAATTTTTTATTTTTTGTTATTTTTTTAAGTATTGATTAAATCATTTGGTATGATTTAAATATATATGGCAATCTAAATTTTTTTAAAATTTAAAAAAAATATATTTATAAAATAAAATAAAATATTTAAAATTATATAAAAAATTATATATTTAAAATAAAAAATAAAATTTTTAACAAAAATACAACTCAAATATTTTTTAAAAAATACAGCGCACAATTATATGAAATACATTGTACATTAAAAAAAATATAACTCAAAACTCATAACCAAACAAATTTTATTTTTTCAAAACTAAACTCAAAACTCCACTTCACACTTAAATCATGATTCTAAAAATAATTAAAAAAATAAAAAATATTTTTTTGATTTTTTTTTTTAAATAGAGTTTTGAAAAATTTTTGGTTATGAGTTTTGAAAAGTGTTTTGAATTAAATTTTGAGTTGTGTGTTTAGTTATGAGTTTTAAAAAGAATTTTGAAATTTTTTGATTAGAATTATAACTCCAAAAATAAATGTAGCATTTGGATTAGTTTTGGAATTGTGATTCTCTTTTTGGAGTAGTAATTTGAGTGTAGAATTGTGAGTTGAGTTTTGAAAAGAGAAAATTTATTTGGTTATGAGTTTTGAAAAGAGTTTTTGAATTTTGAAAAGAGTTTTAAATTGTGCTTTGAATTTTTGGGATTTATTTTTTTAAAATATTAAAAATGTTTAAGATTTTTTAAAATTTTAAAAATATAATTTTATTTAACATTTTTTAATTTTAAATATTTTATTTTATTTTGTAAATATTTTAATTTTTGATTTTAATATTTTAAACTCAAAACACAACTCTACACTCAAATCGTGACTAAATATCAATTCAAAAATTATTTTTAAAACTCATAACTCGAAACTCCACACCACTTTAAAAACTCTACACTCAAATCATAACAAACACATAACAAAAAAAATTAAAATATTTAAAAATATTTTTATAAAATAAAATAAAATATTTAAAATAAACAAATATTTGTTTTTTTCAATTTTTCAATATTTTAAAAAATACAACACAAAAAATGTATAAAATATAGTGCACATTAAAATAAATAAATAAATATTTAAAATATAAAATATTTATCCTAAAAAAATAAAAGTAATTTTTTAAAAATATTTTTAAAAAAATCCATATTTTTTTAAAAAACAACACTCAAAATTCTAAAAAATAATTTTAAAAAACAAAATAAAAAATATTTTTTAATTTTTAAAAAAAATAGAGTTTTGAAAAGAGTTTTGATTTTGAATTTTAAAAATAATTTTGAATTGAATTTTAAGTTGTGTGTTCGGTTTTGAATTTTGAAATTAATTTTGAAATTGAGTTTTGAATAATTTTAAATTATACATTTGATTATAAATTTTAAAAAATATTTTACAAATTTTAAGTGTAGAATCATGATTCCACATTCAAACCAAACTAAAATGCAACCTAATTTTTTCATAATATTGGCGCTGTTTGGGAAACACAAGTTAAGGCTAGTATAGCCGCATTTAGGATATAAGCCAAAAAAATTATAATCTTAGGGACAAATTTGTCATTTTAACTTCAAACATCATTTCAACACAATTTTCAATACAACAACTCAAATAAAAATTCATCTCATCTTTCCAAACACAAAAATTAAAATAGCCTACTATAGGTAAAATGCCAACTAAGATATCCAAATTTCCAAACGAGGCCTACATTTATTTTCTTTCCTTTTATTTCCATCCAAATCAGCCAATCCAAACGGGCTGGCCATTGCGTAGGTTTGCAAATCTTTGGGTATTATAATGAAATTTAAAAAGGGAATGTGGGTAATTTTAGAAAATATATGGGGGAACTAAAAGGACTCTTTTAACCTCCATAGGCACACCCTCCATCAGCTGACCTCTGATCTGAGTCGTCCTGAGAAAAAGTGAGGGGGAAGTTACTGTGGGGGAGTCAAGGGCTAGCTAGGGCTTCGCATTTCATGCAGAGAGAGAGAGAGAGAGAGAGACCAGTGCACACGAGTTTTGATCAAACACCAAGACGATTGTTGTGGTTGGAGTCGGAGCAACCACCGAATATGCTTACGTTTTGCTAACAAAAAAACAAAAAGTAGGTGTAAAATGGTTGTTGTGATTTTTGATGAGTTTGCAGGGTAGGATATGTTTATATTCGTCTTTCTAAAAAGTAATTGTGTGTATTTTTTTGCCCGGATTATTATTATTATGATTGCAGAAGAAGAATTATATTGGGATTGGGATTGGGATTGGATTTGGATTGGGATTGGGATTGGGATTGGGATTGGGAGAATTTTCATTTTCTTCAGTCTTTGGATTTGGATACTCTCCTCCAATTTCTGTAACTGTGGGTACCTTACCTTGGCTCTTTCTCTCTCCCAAAAAAATAAGTTATGCGTCATGGGTTTTGGATTGCAGAGTTTATACTACACGTTTTGAGTGTTGAGTGTTGGTTTCCCCTGTCCAGACTAGAATAGTATAGAATATAGATACACATACATACTTACATACATGCATACATCTTCCAGTCTTGGTTCTACACAGCTTAACCATATTACCCTGTTCTCTCTCTCTCTCTGTCCCTTAACTTATCTCTAAATCCTATGAATATATTCGTTTATAATTATGTATATCCAATCATTTTGCATGAGTGTGTTGTTTTTTAGTTGACTAACATTTTGTGCCTTATAACCGACCGTTCTATGAAATTTTCATCTCATTTTTGTTGATCACGTATTGAAAATATATCTAATTTATTGCAATGTGTCTGTCCCCTTTCCTTTTGTTTTTTTGGAGGAAAAAAAATTGCTATCATCTGTGTTGTGTAAGGTGACAAAAGGTATTCTAGGAGTTGTTGGCGCTTGCTTTTTGTGTATGCTGCTATAATGCTATGTAATATTGTAGCAATAGGGGATGGTATATCTGCCTGCCTGCCTGCCTCATTCATTTTGTTTCTTGGGATGAGATGTGTGAGAATTTCATACTACTTGCACACTTGCTTGATTTACTATTGCATATTTGCATTTAAAAGTTATATACACCTTGTTAAAGTGTTTACATCATGGCCAGCTTCAGGTATGTGGGATTGCAACTGCATTGAGCCGCAATGGCCAGCTGATGAACTATTGATGAAGTATCAGTATATTTCTGATTTCTTTATCGCACTTGCTTATTTTTCTATCCCATTGGAGCTCATCTACTTCGTGAAGAAATCGGCTGTTTTTCCATATAGATGGGTGCTTGTGCAGTTTGGTGCTTTCATAGTTCTATGTGGAGCCACACATCTTATTAACCTATGGACCTTTAACACACATACGAGAACTGTTGCAGTTGTCATGACCACTGCAAAGGTTTTGACTGCCGCAGTGTCATGTGCAACTGCTCTTATGCTAGTTCACATAATTCCTGATTTATTGAGTGTTAAAACTAGAGAACTTTTTTTGAAAAACAAGGCTGCAGAACTTGATCGAGAAATGGGTCTGATTCGCACACAGGAAGAAACGGGCCGACATGTTAGAATGCTGACTCATGAGATCAGAAGCACTCTTGATAGACATACCATATTGAAAACTACTCTTGTTGAGTTGGGTAGAACATTGGCATTGGAAGAATGTGCATTGTGGATGCCAACACGTACTGGGCTAGAGCTTCAACTTTCCTACACACTTCGTCACCAGAATCCTGTGGGATTCACTGTACCCATTCAGCTCCCTGTGATAAATCAGGTATTTACTACCAACCATGCAGTGAAGATATCCCCGAATTGTCCAGTGGCAAGACTACGTCCACTAGCAGGAAAATACATGCCCGGAGAGGTGGTTGCTGTGCGAGTACCACTTCTGCATCTCTCTAATTTCCAAATTAATGACTGGCCCGAGCTGTCAACAAAGCGCTATGCTCTAATGGTGTTGATGCTTCCCTCTGATAGTGCAAGGCAATGGCATGTCCATGAGTTGGAGCTGGTTGAAGTAGTTGCGGATCAGGTCTGAATTTCTTTCCTTTTGTGGACTGGGCTTACATGTCACTTTGCATTGAGATATGCTTTCATAAGAACATTCCTTGCTTACTGATTCATTCATATTCACTATGCATAAGAACCTATACTTTTAGTATGACATCTAAAAAAGATTTCATAGTTCATGAGAAGTTAATTTAGTTGTGAATTGATTTTTAATGGGACGCTGCTATTCTAATTTGATCATGGTGGAATAATTTGTTTTGAACCAATGAGCAACTCTGTTCGAAACATAGAGTTGCCCAGGAACTCAACATTGCTCTTATACCAAGTTGATTTCTGTGTATAAACAGGAATGAGAAAAGGGGGAAGGATGAAGAAAAGAAAGAGAAGAAAAGAGGTGCTGGAAGAAAATGAGAGAGAGAATTAAGTTTCTCTCTCTATTCTCTCTTATTTATACTACTAAAATATTACAAAAATATCCTTTGTACAAACATAACCAAACTAAACCAAGCCAAGACTTAAGTCCCATCAAATGGGATCGGCTAGATGAATCTTTCTTCTCCCCGTGGCCCTATCAAAGCCATTTCAGTAGTCAAATTAAGTAGATCCATATATCTATTTACAACGCTAGCAAACTTTAATTTAGGCCTACCTCGTTCCCTAACACTCTCATCTACCGTTACAGCATCGCATCTCTTCACTATTGCCCCTGTTGGTCTCCGTTGAATGTGACTAAATCATCTCAATCGATTCTCTCTCAACCTATCTTCTATCGGCGCTACTCTTATCCATGTCCGAATACACTTATTCCTAATTTTGTGTTGTCTAGTTTTGCCACACATTCACTTTAGCATCCTCATCTCAGCCACACTCATCTTATCTACATGTTGTTTCTTGGTTGCCCAACACTCCGTCCCATACAACATCGCTGGTCTAATAACCGTTCAATAGAACTTGTCTTTTAGTCTAGTGGGTATTCATTTATCGCACAATACCCTAGACGCACTTCTCTACTGACACCATCCCCCTTTAATCCTATGGGCCACATTCGCATCAATCTCCCCCACTATTGTGATAATCGACCCTAAATAACGAAATTGTTCATTCTTAGGCAGTTTTTGGTTCTTAATCATCACTTCTTCTCTACTTTCATTGTTATTGTTACTAAATTTACACTCTATATACTTTGTCTTAGTTCTGCTTATCTGGAATCCTTTAGATTCAAGAGCTTTTCTCCAAATCTCCAACTTTGTGTTAACTCTTTCTCTAGTCTCATCCACTAGCATAATATCGTCTGCAAAAAGTATAAACCATGGCACGTTATCCTGAATATTTCTCGTTAACTCATCCATAACTAAAGTAAAAACATAAAGACTTAAGGTAGATCCTTGGTATAACCCTACAGTGATAGAAAATTCATTTGTCTCTCTAGCAGGCGATCTAATAGTGGTCACCACCCTTCATACATGTCTCTAATCATATCAATATAACATTTTGTCACCCCTTGCTTCGCTAACACTCACTATATTATATGCTTTCTCAAGATCGATAAACACCATATGAATGTCTCTTTTCTTTTCTCTATACTTTTCTATTACTCTCCTCAAAAGATAAATCGCTTCCATTGTTGACCTGCCAGGCATAAACCCAAATTGATTCTTTGACACCTCTGTTATATCTCGCAATCAGCGTTCCATCACCTTCTCCAGCACTTTCATTATATGACACATTAGTTTCATTTCTCTATAGTTATTGCAATTTTGAACTTCTCCTTTATTCTTATAGATTGGCATTAAAATACTTTTCATCCACTTATCTTCTTAGTCAACAAAATTTTGCTAAACAACCTAGTCAACCAAGCAACTCTCCTTTTATCCAAACACTATCCTTTGTACAAACATATGAGTAAAAATAGAATATTCTGACAAATCTTTCATGTGAGGTTACACAACAACTCAAATTTGAGGGTAATTGGAAAAGGGGCTTTGGTTTTTGATATCACTAGAAGTGTTGGCACACCCCAACACGTAGTGTGTGTGAGTGAAACAATTAGATTGGCAATTACAAATTGAGACAGTTAGATAGGGCCAGGTACTGCTCCAAGCAGTTACGGGTGTGAGCCAGCTTCAGCTACACCAAATTGACTGTTGGCTTTCTAATAGTATAGATAGATAGATAATTCATATGCATTACCAAATTTTCTGCATAATGCATTTTCCTGTCGTTTACGACATCTTTACTTTTGGGTTTTTTTTTTTTTTGATAATAATATCTTATCAAACATGTCACATGTTAAGCTGATTTGAGGATTATGTGCAAGGACTAGAGAAATAGTAATTTCCATGGTGGGTGTTAATTTTTTCTTATATTTTTCAAGTTAATGCAACCTTTTTTTTTTTGACAATTCTCATTCTTTAGAACCAAAAAAAAAAATGATTTGATATTTATCAAAAAAATTTGATTTGATAAATAAATGTGCTCATGATGCTTGTAATATCTGATTTATTGACATAGGTAGCAGTTGCTCTATCACACGCTGCAATCTTAGAAGAGTCAATGAGGGCTAGGGATCTTCTTATGGAACAAAATATAGCTCTTGATCTGGCAAGGAGAGAAGCAGAAACTGCTATTTGTGCCCGCAATGATTTCTTGGCTGTTATGAACCATGAGATGAGGACACCCATGCATGCCATTATTGCACTTTCTTCATTGCTGCAGGAAACTGAACTGAGGCCTGAGCAACGTCTGATGGTTGAGACAATCTTAAAGAGCAGTAGCCTTTTGGCTACACTCATAAATGATGTATTAGATCTTTCAAGGCTTGAGGATGGAAGCCTTCAACTTGACATTCGAACTTTTAACCTTCATGCTCTTCTCAGAGAGGTGGGAATTTGTAAACCTGCCAATTATAGTTACAATTTACTTGATTAAATCTTGTTGGTATCTGTTAGCTGTAGTGAGACAAATGTTTCTTCTTGCAGGCCCTTAACTTGATAAAACCTATTGCATCTGTCAAGAAGTTGTTTATCTCATTAAATTTGGCTCCGGATTTGCCAGAGTATGCTGTTGGTGATGATAAACGGCTTATACAAGTTATTTTAAATGTTGTTGGCAATGCTGTGAAGTTCTCAAAGGAGGGAAGCATCTCAATTACTGCTTCTGTCGCCAAATCAGACTCTTTAAGAGATCCTCGATCTCCTGACTTCTTTCCTGTGCTAAGTGATAATCACTTTTATTTGCGTGTACAGGCATGTTTATTTATTATGATTATTCTTTTGAAATCATCTTTGCATGGATAATTCTCAACTATTAGGAAATAGTCAAGTAGTTTCTTTTTCATCTGGTGCAGGTGAAAGATTCTGGATCAGGAATAAATCCCCAGGATATACCTAAGATATTCACCAAGTTTACACAAATTCAATCAATGTCAGCCAGAAATTCTGGTGGGAGCGGACTTGGCCTTGCAATTTGCCAGAGGTATTTCATTCTTGTGCTCTTATTTTGTTCTTTCTAATATGGAAAACTAAACTCCAAAAAAATTGTGGTATTAATTTTTCTTTGTCAGTTCTATCATTTGGGGGCTGAATCTTCAAGTTGTTTTTTTCCTTCCAAAAATTGGATTCACTTTTATCTAATTTTAAGCAGCTAACTCACTCCCCTTAATTCAGATTTATATGCCACACTAACCTTTCTGGCAACAAAAACGATTGTAAATAGGATATCTGGATTCTTTTCCTTTGTGAAAATTGTTCTCATTGAAAGTTTTCCTACAATCTTTTAATCTAGGATAGTAGCGTTATTTCAAATGTGGAAGTATCTATAAGTCCTATATATCAAAGAAATATTTTAACGGTTTACTTTACACATATTTATCTGACTTGTATATAAAAATTGCCTTGATACAATAATGTGATTTGCTTAAATTTTTTTTGTTCAAGGGACCATATAAGATTCTAGTTTTATGCTGGCTGTGCAGCCAGTTATACTAAATGAATGAGGTTGTGTACTTTTTTTTATTTTTATAATTGCATACAGTTTTAATGTTTGACCTTTTCTGTAATGCAATCAGGTTTGTAAATCGTATGGATGGGCATATTTGGATTGAAAGTGAAGGGCTTGGCAAGGGATGTACTGCTATCTTTATTGTAAAACTGGGGATTCCCAGGAGCCTAAATGAGTCTAAGCCGCCTTTTGTACCTAAGGCTCCTGCAAATCATGGACAGACAAATTTTCCAGGACTCAAAGTTCTCATCATGGATGATAATGGGTTAGTCACAGATCCTCCTTTCCTTCTTAATTTCTACCTTGGGCTGCTTCCAACATTCTAGGCTTCATTTAACCATAGTTTTGACTGTTTGGGTTATAAAAGACATAGGTCACAGTGGGAGGCAATAAGAGGGTACCATGTTAGACAGGACAATAGAACAATCAAAATTGAGTAGGTGAGTTAGTGACCTCCAACGAGAAAGTGAGGAAGACGAGAAAGTGAGGAAGACGGTCATTTCGGTTTGGTTTTCAGAAACTTGTCTTAGAAATTTTTTCTAAAAAACTAAAAAATAATTTGGTGAAAGAAATTAAAAAAAATAAAAAACACTTGTCATTTTTATGTAATTTTATCTTTTGGGAGGCCAAAAATATTTTTTAGAAAATTTAAAAATTTTAAATATCTTTTTTATATTTATTTTTATCAATCTAGTTTCTATTTTTCAGAAAACTTTTTGAAATTTTTTTCTGAAAAACAAACCAAACATAATTTGAATTTTTTGTTGCAAAATTTCCCATGATATTCCTATCAGGTTTCATCCAAACTCAAGGATTCTTGCCTAGAATTTCCAGTCTGAAACTTATTTCCTGGCCACTTCAGAGTTAATTAGTTCATATCAGATTAAGAAATCCACTTGATTTGTAAAGTTAGAAGTCCATTTAAAAATAATACGAAATACGACGGAAATTTATTTGAGATGGTTATTCACGTGCAGTGTAGATAAGCTCATTCATCATTGAAGTGGTTTGATTTGAGTTGAAGGTTGTAAAAGGACTTCAGAAAGGCCAAAGAGATGTGGGTCGAGTTTGTGAGAGAGGATGTAATTCCATTTGATTTTGGTGAGGGCGTTGCGTTAAGAGTGGAATGGACAGTACAATTTTGTGCATCCCCCATACGTTGTGTCCTACATTTTATGAAAAATTTTGTGACGGCTTGTTTGTGTCATGTCCATATCTATGTCCGTGATGTCCTTTATCTGGGGAGGTAGTGTGTGGCCTGTGCCTGTTTCCTTCCCTCCGACTTCTGGTAATAGGGTTGAGTTTGTCCAATAATTCATGGGAAGATACTGAACTCTGGTATTTGAAAAATGCTTCAGAAGGTCGGTTTGATTAGTAGAGGGCTGATTCCTTAAGGTTATGTTTGGATCTTGGATTTGGGTAGAGGGATTTGTGGAGGGAAATGAAAAGGCCAAGAAAATGTGAAAAAAATTTAGCTTTTATTTTATTCTCAATTCCCTCCAAAAATCCCTACCAAAACACAGTAGTTTTCATCCTAATTCTTTGTTTTCATTCATTTTTGTTATTTTGGTTCAGTCTAGAAGGGGGGGAAAAGAAAGCTTGAAAATATACCAAAGCCTAAGGCAATTCATTTTTGTGACAAGTAGTACAATGATAGTCTCGAGTAAGAATTTGGGGTTGGCATAAGGAGGTTCTGTGTTTAGGGGTTCAGTTTGCAGATAGGGATGGTGGGGTTGGGGTTGGGGAGGACGACAGTCCCAAAGTCCCTAAATCTGAGGGGAGTGGGTGCTGTTGTGAAGGTGGAGTATGTTGGAGGTGTTTGGGGCTGAAATGGTGAAGAGAAGAAGGATTGCAAAAACAGAGAGGAAACCATAGAGGAGTAAGTCAGTGAACGATATCTACTCAATTCAATAGATTTTTTTGTTTCCTCTCAGGGTGGTGGGGGCCTGTCATGGAGAGTGTGGTTTTAGGATGTGGTAGGGGTGAAATGGAGGAGAAGAGGAGGGAAAGAGAAATACAATAGATAGAGCAGGAGGTTTGGGCAATGGTGGTTAGCGTGCACAGAGAGAGAGATGGCAGATGTGGGGTGAAGGTGGGCCGGGGTTGGAGGAAGATATGGTACCGAAGTCGTTGTTGACTGCAGCTAGCCATCCTGCTTGGTCAGCTATTGAAGTCAGGTTTGAAGCTTCTGTATGATACCAAAGTCATTTTTGACTGCAGCCAGCCATTCCGGTTTGGTCAGCTATCAAAGTCAGGGTTGAAGCTTCTATAGGAGGGTGTTGAAATTGGGGAAGATGGTAGTGCATGTTTAACATACTGGTCTGTCACTTAAGGAAAAGCCTGAAGGGGAGTAAAGGGGTGGGACACGTGGGGTCAAGTAGGGGGGGGGGGGGGGGGGTGTTGGTAATTTTAAAATTAAGTTAGGGGCTAACTGGGCGTCGAGACCTTGATTTTATCAATGGTTGGACTAGACATGGAGAGAGAGATGGGTGGCTACATGGGAAGATGAGATGTGGACTGGGAGATTCTGTTTGGCCTGGAGAGTATGTAGCACATGTTGGAGGCTGCTTTAGTTTGGATTAGGGTGGGAGAGAGGAAATACCGGTTCAGACCAGAAAAGTGTGGAATTGAAAATTATAAAGTAAAAAGTCACTTCTATCATGTTGGTGTGACTGGTGCCTTGTTTGGCAAGTGTTTTTTTAGTCAAAAAGTCAAAAAGTCACTAAAAAAATAAAATAACTTATAATTTTTATCCTACAAACCTATGCACAAGTAACCTAAAAACCTATGCACAGTAGCTAGTGTACTAGGCAGCCAAATTGGTTTTTCATTTCACACCTTTTCGTGTACTAGGCAGCCATTAAAAATTGTTCATTGTGATTGCCTGGAAAAAATTTATTGGCAGTCTTGGGTGTATTTGGTTTGTGTTTTGAGATAAATTTTTTAAAAAAATTTTAGGGGGAGAATTTAATTTTTTTTTTGATTTGTTTGGTTGTATATTTTGAAAGTAGTTTTAAAGTTTGAGAGTTTGGGAGTTTGGGATGATTGATATTTTGTTATAATTGAGTAGATGTATATGAGAAAAAAAGTGATTGAGAAAGGGAGAGGAGAGAAAAAAAGTGATTGATTGATGTATAATAGAGAGATAAGTAATTTTAAATTTTTTTTGAGAAAATTTGTAACCAAACACGTTTTTCGAAATTTTCAAATCCAAATCAATTTTCAAAAAAAAATAAAAAAATAAAAAAATATTGAACACAAGTTACAAACATGACATGATGGATGCCAGTCTGCACAGTGTCGTGCCATCATACTGTCACGGGTTATGACAAGGGTTGTCAATTTATCCATTTTTATATTATTTATTTTCACAATTTTAACTAAAAAGTCAAAAAGTTCATCCCAAATAAATTAATTTTTTTTAGTTCATATGTTACCTAAAAAGTCACAAAAAATAGTCTGTTCCCAAAGAGGCCCGGATCTTTTGGATATATCTGCTCTCATAAAATTAGTAGGAAAAATATAATCTGAAAATCGGAGGGTTGTTATAAAATACGTCAATATGGTATCTAATGTCAATCTAATGTCATATTAGGAGTGTTTGGTGTGGATTATAGGGGGTGATTATAGCTTATTTTAATTTGGAAATCTGTGCCAGATTGTCTGGTGCAGTTTTTGCTTACAGCTTTTTAAGCAGAAATAACTTAAATAAGCTGAGAAGAGTTGATTATTTAGAAGTTGAGAAAGGAGTGCTTTTGATACTGCTTTCTGATTATCAACTTTTACTTACAATAAGCTGCACCAAACAGTACCATTGTTTAAATTGTAGCTGAATATCTGTTCAAAAATTGTGAAAACATAAACACATCCATACACTTGTATTTTCTTGTTATTGACTATGCTGCATTAAGGCTGTGGTAACTCAGCTCTTTTTGTCGGCTACTACTACATTTAATTGCTGGATATTATAACCAACACTTCCTGATTGTTTGTTCTTGGCACTGTTAATAGTACCCGTGCTATAAAAATGGTGAATGCTGTACAGTTTTGATAGTGTGTATATTCATTAAGATGTACTTATCATAGTAGATTTTGAGTCTCAAAACTGAATATGGGTGATACAGGGTTAGTGGGATGGTGAGCAAGGGCCTTCTTGTGCACCTGGGATGTGACGTAATGACTGTCAGCTCGGCCGATGAATGCTTGCGTATTGTATCCGAGGAACACAAGGTGGTGTTTATGGATGTACCTGGTATTGATAGCTATGAAGTTGCCATTCACATACGTGAAAAATTTACAAACCATTATGAACGGCCTTTAATAGTAGCACTTACTGGAAATACAGACAGGGTAACAAAAGAGAATTGCATGAGGTTTGGTATGGACGGAGTTATTATGAAACCAGTTTCAGTTGATAAATTGAGGAGTGTGCTGTTAGAGCTTTTAGAGGATGGGGTTCTGTTTGAAGCCAAGTGAGAGTGTTTGGAAATTGCTTGCATTTGAAGGGCAGTGTGGAAGCTTCTTGTATCTATGCATGTCAGAGCTTGTACATAAATCAAGGTATTGTTACGGCAGTATTGCAAAAAAATGGCTGTGATGCTGCTAAATTGGTTTGCAAAAAGCACATTATCTTTTTTATTGTACAACTTGTTGCCGTATAGTGCACGGAGAACTGTTAGAAGCATATACATAGATGTTATTGTGTGGCTAACACCTTGTGAAAATCCAATTTGAAATTGTGAAATTTCAAGTTCATTAATTTGCATTCGCTTTTGATATTGTGAGTGTTTGGGAATTGGGTTTTTTTGTAGGTTTTTTTAGTTGTAGGATATTATTGGAGAATTTTTTTTTGTGTTTGGGAAGATAGTTAGGTTTTTTTGTGGTTGGATGTGATGTTTGTGAGATAAGAAGTAAAATGATTATAAGGTTTGATGTGATATTTTGTTTAGATTGAATTTTTTTTTGATTTTGTAACCAATTTGTCTTTTAATGAAAAAAATCAAAAACCAAACTTCCCAAACACTCATTATTTGTGTTTGTGTGAGAGTTGAAGATTGGTCCTAGAAAATTTTAAAATATTATATATGGATAGATATATATATATATATATATTTAATATGCTATTGTTGTGAGTAATCAACATCATATATGAAGAAAATAAAGGGGGGATTTGGTGATAGTCCCCTCACTATTTAATTTGTCTTTCAAAATGACAAGAATTATATAAGTACTTTCAAAATTTCCTAATATTTTAAAATTTGTTTCTTTTATTATATTACCCTCATATCTATCAGCTCTCCTATTAAGTCATATTCACTATATATTTCAAAGTAAAATTTTACTCTGTATAAAAGTAAAATTTTACATTCTGAAACTAAAAGTAAAATTTTACTCTGTATGAAAGTAAAATTTTGCTCTGTATAAAAGTAAAATTTTATTCTGAATAAGAGTAAAATATTACACTCTGAAACTAAAAGTAAAATTTTACTTTGTATAAAAGTAAAATTTTACTTTGAAAAACTAGTAAAATGTTAGACTTTACACAAAAGTAAAATTTTACTTTGTATAAAAGTAAAATTTTACTCTGAAGCATGAGTAAAATGTTAAACTCTACACAAAAGTAAAATTTTACTTTGTATAAAAGTAAAATTTTACTCTGAAGCATGAGTAAAATGTTAAACTCTACACAAAAGTAAAATTTTACTCTGTATAAAAGTAAAATTTTACTCTGGTTCTGTCAAATGAAAAAAACAGAGCAATAGAACCAGAGTAAAATTTTACTCTGGTTCTGTCAAATGAAATTAGATACAAAACAACAAAAATAAATAAAAAACAAACAAACAAACAAAAACAAAACAAATTAATCAACAAATCAACATATCTAATTGAGAAGAAAAACTTCTAAAACTCGATCAACAATCACAAATCTCAATGAAAAGAATACATGTGTTCAACAACACTCATACACACAAATATATATATATATATATACATACATATATTCAAAACTCAAATCTGTGTTTAAAAAAATATGTATAACCAAACAACTTCACCCGCACTCTTCTCCATGTGGTCATTGCGAACTCGATGGATCTTCAAATTGCAATAGAAGCTTCAAACTGAGTCTAATTTCGTTTCAAGATAGCAAGCACAAGTTTGATTTCGATTCAGTTAGCGAAGTCGATCTACAAGTCGTTCGAACTTAGAGTTTGCAACCTTTAAGCCAGATGCAAACTGAAATCGCAATTCCAATTAGAATTTGAAATCCAAAGTTCTCATCAAAGTTAACTCAAAGAACAACGAGTCACAAGAGAGAACCCAAGGTCAGATCGTGAAGGACTCCAGTTCGTAATCGCGAGTTCCAGAAGCTTGAATTCGGGTTGATTGTCGAATCGGATCAATTTTGCGATGAAGTCCTTGGTTTCTTAACAGACGCAAATTAGATTAAAACTTCAAACTAAGCTTCAATTCAAATACACAGGTCAGATTGTGATTGCTTGAACCAGGTCAGTGTTCTAGGTTAAAGATTGAATGAATTTTAGGCTTAGATGAACTCGATTTTGGCTGGCCAGAGTCATAGAGACCAAGAAGGTGGAGAGAGTGTGGGTGGAGAAGGTGGGAAGATTTAGTTGAGGGTATAATAGTCTGAAAAAATATTTAAATAATAAATTTTATCCTTTATGCAAGATTTTATAATTATGAAGGGGTTTAGAAAATTTAATTTTTTTCTTAGTCCTTTTAACAATGAAAGGAAGGTAAATGGGGTTTATAGCTAAATTTTCCAAAATAAGTAAAAGAAGATACATTTTTGATTTTTGATTTTTCTTAAGAAAGTCGATTCAAATATAGTTGTAGATATGTGTCATTTTTATTTTCTATAGAAAAAGAAAATAAAAATCTATAGCAAATTTGAAGTTGGGGTTAGAGCTCCGACCAACCCTAATGTACTTTGTGCCTGTTTGGCAGAAATTATAATCAGCTTATTTCAGCTTTCAGCTTAATTTAAGCTATTTTGATGTGTGTGGTTTAGCTTATAGCTTATAGCTTATAGCCTTTTGGAAGTCAGAAATCAGCTTATTCTTTGAGTGGGGCAGGAGATGCTTTAAGAATAAGTCAGAAATCAGCTTATGTTCATAGTTATAAGCTATGAGCTGTTTAGGCATAAGCTATAAGCACTTTCCCACAGCTCTACCAAACAGGGCTTTTCTATTGCTTAAAAAAAAGAAAAAGAAAGAAGAAGCTAGAAAAAGAAAAGGAAAGGTCAGTCTAGTTAGTTCCTCTCCGAAGAAATCAAATCACGGGCTGTTTGCGCTCTACGAACAAATCTAAAACACAACTACACGGAATCGTATGGTAGGATACCTGATTTTAATTTTCTTAATTTATAAAAAATATATTTTATTATTATATTTTGTAGTAGATTAATTCTAAAATAGTAGATAAAACACATAATTATCTTCAATAAAAAAAACCAACCTATATTAGCCTTAAAATCATTTTCTATATATATATATATATATATTTTAATGAGTTTGACTAATATAATTAATTCTTCATTAAATGGATTATTTGTCCCAACTTTGTGTTATGCATATTTGATACTAATCTAAACGGTTTAATATTTGTGTTATTAATCATGTCATACATATTAATGTTGAAAAATCATCTTCGTCGAAAAAAACATGAAAAAAAATGATACTCTGTCATGCTAACTTCTTATACAGTTCAAGTTGAGTTGAAAATTTCAACCCTTGTTAAAGTGCTTAATAAATTTTGTTAAGTAGGAAGAAAAATAAATAAATAAACAATTATAATCTTATTACCTTCTGCTATGACAACCCTTTTCTGGCCAAAAGAAGAAATGGAAACAAGAGGCAAAAAAACATATAATACTCTTCCTCATTCTTCTCAGCTTCTCTCTCTGAGTCAGCAATGCAAGAAAGGGACAGAAGGCATGCCATTGAGAAATTCAAATGCAACGGGAAACCGAGACTACCCCCCCAATTGTTGGTTAAAATTTCATAATTCTCTATGCAGGGTTCAACAAGAGTTCTATATGGTCCACTTCCCCCATACAAAAAATGACTGCATTTCTCCAAAGTACAGACAACAACCAAACACCCCCCCCCCCCCCCCCCCCCCCCCCCCCCCCAACCCAAAAACAAACAAAAAAAACAAAGAACAGAAAAGTGATTACTAAAACAAATTACATTAGCCTATCATGGATATATGTAGAGCACAGATAATTTTGACGGAAACAGACCATCTCCAAAGTTTACAAGCAGAAAGATCTCTGCATTACCTTCCACTCCCATCAACTTGAACAAAATCTAAGATAATGAAGTCTCAAAAAGAGGCACCGGGCACCACCTCCCCCTCTTCTGGCAATGCATTTTACACAATATACAAATGTGATGAGATTATGGCTCCCAGGTAAGATAATCAAAGCTTGAAACTTGCACACTAATGCTCATGCTTAACACGTGCCTTCAATATTCCAGGAAGAGGAGGCGAGGTGAGAGGCCTATCCGGTACATTTGATCGGGCAGGTTGAGTGATTTGAGTGTGGAAGGACATGCTGGAGCCTTCGCCTCCATCTGTGGAAAAATTTGGTGCTACCTCGTCACCCTGTGGTCTTTCACAAAATTTCATTGCCTTCAGAACATAATTGTCATCATGTAGCTCAAAAGGGGTGCTGCATTAGCATAATGGATAAATTATCAGTCTCATGAATGAGAAAAATTAATAACACATTTTTACAGCATCAGACTGATTAAACATTTTTTTCTCTTCTTTCTTTTTGATAATTTGAAGGCTGATAAACTGAAGAGTAGAATCTTGATATGGGTACCAACACTGCACTTTTTTTTTCATTTTTTTCTTTTTCTGGTTATTTTTGCAGTTATCAAGCACAGCATGATACATGTTAGACTATAAGCCCATCTAAAAAGGGGAATGACACAAGTATTCATGTCCAAGAGCATACATAAATTGCAAGCAAGCAGAAGATAAAATTATTCAAATTATGGACCAGTATATCAAGAGTAATAGATGATCCTAGGATTTCCATACCTGTTGAAGTCAAAATGCACCAGCTGCATATCTTCTGATATTTCCACCTCAACAGTTGCATGAGGGCGTGTCTACAGTTTCCAAATATTAGAAAGCATGAGAAACCTTACCCTGATTGCAATGGAATATCTACTTAAAGTTCAAATAAGTGCAACACTAAATAAACTCTCATAACATCTTTTTCTTTTTCTTTTTTCCTCTTCCTATATTTTATTTTTTTTGGGTCTGTGCGTGATAAGTGTAACATCTGAAAAATCTTCAAAAAACTGTAGTGGCATGTAACAGGTGTTCAAACATTGCCAAGTATATTCTTGTTTTCATATCGATAAGACAAACAGAAAAAGAAGGGTTTCACTCACAATAGTATTAGAAATGGGCCTAGCCAATGACCCAAAAAAGAAACTTTGGAAACAAGGAACCTATCAACATAGATATCAGACGAGGGACATATATAGGTAACATGTATGTGCATAACTGACTGATGGGGGGTGCTTATGGTTGGTCTGCATCATTTTGGGTTAGGTATAGTTCCAGAAAACAATCCTGCCCTCCTATTACACCATATATCAAATGCAAAAGCTTTAGTCCCAATCATCAAATTGAAGGATCTAACCACTTGGCCTTCCTCTCCCATTTCCAGCACCTTCTTTTTGTAACAATCATCCTATCAATGCAACAAAGGTGCCTTCAGTCAGGGTTGAAGGTTCCTCTCCATCATCACATACGATTGAGCTATTTGCCCACTGAACCAGGCACTCATCTTTTCACCTCCTAAACTCATTGATTCTAAACTCTCGTATCAGCACGCTCTTCCTTCTTGCTGAGAATTCTGCCCACAAGGCCTAGGCTTCTATCACCATTTACCTTCAATGTCCATATAGGGATAATACTTACTAATGTTCTGTTTGCTTTAAAAGTGCCAAGGAGATTTGGGGATGGGTGAAGAGTGAGAATAAATAACTTTGCTACCAATTTGAGAGTAACATAATTCTGAAATATAGTGCATGCATATGTTATACATGCACGCACTTGCTTTCATAGACTATTTGCTACCAATCAAAAGTAATCATCCTCTTCCGTATCTCCTGCCCACAGGTTACAAGGAGGAGGTGAATGGCATTATGGAAGTAAAGAGGAAGCATTTAGCAGATACAAAGTAGAAAAGATATTGTGGGAAAAAATAATAAAAAAGATCAGAGAATTGTTTGTGGTTTCATTGAGCCTTAAATGCAAAAATTCCTCCACCACTCTCGCCCATTATACAACATCATCTGAGGCATCCACTGCTTCCAGCTCTCAATCCTATATAACCCAAGTAAAAATGGGCACCCTCCCCCACCCAAGTAAAAATCCTATATGCCATGCTGGAAATTCTTGGAAAACCATTATATGTTAAAAGCCCACATGATTGGTAATTTCTAACCGCAGCTTTGGAGCACCCTTCCAGAGCCCGATCTCATAAGGACACCTGACCTCTCTCAAGGTCCAATTATTTGTATTAAACTACCCACATCTGAATGTTGAACAAGTCATAGCTTGAACATGGAAGCAAACTACCACAAATCCCACACCATTCAACAATTGAAATCATTTTTTGACTTCCCAACATCACCTTTTAGATTGTGCATCCTTGTATCAAAATAGAGGGTTATCATATCAGAAGCCTTCATTAATTTGTATCCATTTATCATAAGATTGATCACATGTAATTTCATGAAAACTCTAAGCAGGAGCAATTTCATGAGAGAGAGAACAGGAACTTAGCCGACGCTTTCTTTAACTCATTAGCATGGTTAAGAACTAACTCGAGTGAAGAAACTAGAAAGCAATTTTACCTGCACCAGTATAAAAGGCAAAGCCACACCACCACTAGGAGAATTTCCAGAGCTGTACAGTTGCTCATTGCGCTGTATAAGGTTTTGAAGACCTATGAACTTGACACAGAAGGAATGCAGAAGTTAGAAAACAAACACTGTCACTAAGTCCATCAGAAGAAATTTTACACATTTTGAGAACACATCATGGAAGAAAATTCCAGACTTTTAGTATAGAAACCTGACCAGGATAGTGAATCAAAATATAATTCTTACTTGTTCCTCCAGTTCTTGCATATAAGCTGCTTTTTTGTCAATCTTACTTCTCAGTCCAAGACGCTCTGTCTGCGTTATTACATTCATGGAGTTAAAGTCATATTAGATCAAGAAAAGTTGCTAATGGTAAAAAACACATATATAACTTTAAGATATGGAAGCATCAGCTGAACTCAAAACCTTTAGCAGTTCAATATCATTCAAGCTAGTTCGAGGTAGGCCCTTCCATTGAATTTCCTTTTTATCCTTGGATATTATATCCATTGCCATAAGGACATTCAGGGCATCATACACTCTTCGCCGTATGTTTTTCTCGTCGTACTGTTGCTGTCATATATGATACCAAACATAAATTAGAAGCTCCAATTATCAAATTTTACTCACCATTTCAATCACTGATACAAATATGGACATTAACAACATTTTCAGCAGCCTTCTGAAAAGTGACTAACCTGGTCTGGAGATGTCAGACCATTGCCTGGATCTGCAAATTCAGCTACAAGTTCATCTGCAACCTGGAACATATTTGTCTTCTTAAATTATAGAATACTGTAATATGACACATTGTCGAGAAATATTAGAGATTTAAGATGGTAGACCAGTGAAAAAGCAAGAAATAAACAATCTGTATATGCACTAGATGCATAATCTTCTGGCTGCAGCTGTTATAAGATATTATACATTTGTGTAAACTATATAATTTCAACGAGGTTATGGCAATAATACAGTTTCTTCCTCATATCTAACATAGTATCGTAGCCAACCTAGTCATTGAACCCTAGCATCACAGTCAACTGACGAACCCCGTTGTCACAGCCCTCTCTTCGCTGCAAGTTTTCATCACAGCCCTCTCATCATCACATCTCAGCTGTGATCAACCTCTTCTCTCTCTGGTTCATTGCATCTCACTCGCAATCAACATCTCTCTTTGGCCCATCATCATTAGGGCTTCTTGTTTGAAGACATCTCTGGTTCAACCTCTTACTGATTCACAACCAGTCAAACCCTCTGGTTGTTTGAAGCTGTCTCTTTCTGGTTCTCCTCCTTTTTTTTTTTTTTGATAATATTTCTGGTTCTCCTTGTATCGCCCCTCTGGCACTCTTCATTAAGCAATTCTTTGCTGCTTCTCTCAGCCCATTGTCAATCTCCAGTTTAAGCCTTCCTTAGGTTCTTGCCCAATTGCAATACCGTTAAACCAACCCATATTAATAGCTTAGTATCATATTTAACTTCTCTTTGACCTATACCAGAAGCTTAAACCCATCAACTTTGATTCTTTTACAATCCTCTCCGACCTCTCAGTTCCTACTATTTCAACATGTATAAGAATAAATTGCAAGCCATCAACATCTGTTTGAATGGGGACAATTATGCTTACTGGTCTAATGTTATGAATAATTTTTTACTTGGTAAAGGAAAGTGGGGTTATGTGATACCGATACTCACTTCTTGACATGTGTCTGACACTGATCCAATGTGCCCTATTTTTTTTAGACAAACATTCTTCGGACTCTTAGAGGACACATGTGTTCATCGCTTAGACACCAATGAAACTAATTATAAGTTCAAACAAAATAACTTAGTACACAATGACAAAAGAAAAATAATATAAATTTATAAGAATTAGTAATATGTTAGAATTTTTTTTATTATGTTTGAATATAATGAAGCTAATGTGTCATACAATGAAAGTGTGGGAGAGGGTAATAGAACGCCGATTGCGAGATATAAAAGAGGTGTCAGAGAATCAATTTGGGTTTATACCTAGCAGGTCAACAATGGAAGCGATTTATCTTTTGAGGAGAGTAATAGAAAAGTATAGAGAAAAGAAAAGAGACATTCATATGGTGTTTATCGACCTTGAGAAAACATATAATAGAATGTCCCGAGATATAATATGGTGAATGTTAGAGAAAAAATGGGTGATAAAAGGTTACATTGATGTGATTAGGGACATATATGAAGAGGTGATGACCACTATTAGATTGCCTATTGGAGAGACAAATAAATTTTCTATCACTGTAGGGTTACATCAAGAATCTACCTTAGGTCCTTATCTTTTTACTTTAGTTATGGATGAGTTGACGAGAAATATCTAGGATGACGTGCCATGGTATATGCTTTTCGCAGACGATATTGTGCTAGTGGATGAGACTAGAGAATGAGTTAACACAAAGTTGGAGATTTAGAGAAAAACTCTTGAATCTAAAAGATTTCGAATAAGCAGAACTAAGACAGAGTACATAGAGTGTAAATTTAGTAATAATAATAGTAACAGTAACAATAACAATGAAAGCAGAGGAGATGTGAAGATTGAAAACCAAGAACTGCCTAAGAGTGAACATTTTCATTATTTATGGTCGATTATCACAATAGCGGGGGAGATTGCTGTAGATGTGGCCCATAGAATTAAGGCGGGATAGTGTAAGTGGACAAGTGTGTCTGGGGTACTGTGCGATAAACGAATACCCACTAGACTAAAAGGTAAGTTCTATAGAAGGGCTATTAGACCAGCGATGTTGTATAGGATGGACTGTTGGGCAACCAAGAAACAACATGTAGATAAGATGAGGGTGCTGAGATGAGGATGCTAAGGTAGATGTGCGGCAAGACTAAACAAGACAGAATTAAGAATGAGTGTATTCGGGAATAGGCAGGAGTAACACCGATAGAAGATAAGTTGAGAGAGAATTGATTGAGATGATTTGGTCACATTCAACGAAGACTAATAGAGGCAGTAGTGAAGAGATGTGATACTGTAACGGTAGATGAGAGTGTTAGGGGACAGGATAGGCCTAAATTAACGTTGGCCAGCGTTGTAAATAGAGATATGGATCTACTTAATTTGACTAACGAAATGGCCTTTGATAAGGGCGTGTGGAGAAGAATGATTCATGTAACAGACCCCATTTGATGGGACTTAAGACTTGGCTTGGGTTGGTTTGGTTATGTTTGAATAATATATATTATATGTATATGACATATAATAAATATATAAACTACACATTTTGTTTCTATCCCCCACGAGTTGTGTCCTAATTTTTTTTTTTTTAAAATTGCCATGACAACGCCATGTCGCATGTCTGTCCAAGCACAACCAATTAACGAACTTGAAGAATAGTACAGTAAAGAAGGTGCAGTAGTATTCGAAGAGTATATATCCTTAGTCTAGCTTTACCAAGCAATATGAATTGGAAATGTCCAACCATAGTGCAACACAAAAATATAAGTCGATTAAGGGATTCTACAATTAGGTCAATGGCACTTATGGAACCACATTATTTGCAAATGCTTGTAGGTCTATGCACTATAATGAGATGCTTGGAAGCTTGAATATCTCCTTATGGGCACTGACCAAGCCTAAACTAGTCTTGTTTTGAAAATCTCGATAGAGTTTGGTTGATTTTTGGCGAAATATATACACAACTAGCTTTCTTTTTTTTTCTTTTTTTTTTTTTTAAACTGGACAATGTGACTGGGTCTTTTTTCGAACTAGTTAGTATGGCATTGTACTTTTCTACTCATCCGCTACTTTTTCAAACTTAATTTGATACTTTTGAGCCTTTGCCCATATAGGTAGCCTTATAGTGCAGGTTGTACTGATCACATTACAAGTTCTTCTAATCTAATCTATTCTTACTCTACTTGCTCTGGTGAGGATAAACCAGAAAACGGTAATACCCTAACGAATTATGTATTGATACGCACATTTCGAAACATGTTATACTTTCGTTTCAAAAAGGTAAATTCAGTGATCCAAATCAATCTCAAAAGTTTTTCCAATATATTTTCTTAAATGTTACCTTAGAAGGTAACGAATATATATAATGAACAAAAATCTAAGTTGAGTTAATTTTTGACAAGACAAAAATATCATAAATGAAAAAAAAAAAACATTTTATTGGATGTCTAATAGTTAAAAGAAAATTACTCTAGAAATATCTTAAATTCTTGAGTGTAATATATACAAATCTACCCTTATCATATCACATTTTAAAGCATGTTGCGCACCATGTTCACGTTCCCATTCCACGTACCAGAACAATCCACATTCCAGGTAACATATAAAGTGAGGTAGTTGATGGATCTCTATCTTTAGTTTTCAAGAAAAGTTCCATCCATTGTTCTCCCTCTATTTCTCTATCTTCTAGTTTACATGTTAATTTTCTATGAATCTCCTTTCTAACCGTAGATAATTAATACTTTGAACTACTCAGTGCCCCTTTTTCATACACATTGTGTCATTTAGGAATTTGGTATAGGTAGAATGATTGGCAATGGTAGAGCACATAATACGTATTTTCTGGATGCTAATTGTTCTTCCTATCCTCCAGTTTTGTCCTTTAGTAAAGCTCTTCATGCAAACGCCAATTCAACTTTGCATTTGCTACGTCAGTGGCATTCATGTTTGGATAGCCATCTTTTGGGGTTTTAGGGAAGTTTTTTCCTAAACCATTGTCATAGGAATAGTTTCATTTGCAATGCTTGTGAATTTGCAAAACATAAAGGCTTTCTTATCTTCCAGTTAATAAAAGAAGTGCTTCTCCCTTTATGATTATTCATAATGATGTGGTGGGTTCTTCTCCAGTTATGTCTCTTTCTCATTTTTGATTATTTGTTACTTATATTGATTGCAATTCTCGTGTACTTGTGTTTATCTATTTCACACTAAAAGCAAGATGTTTTCTTGTTCGAAAACCTTTCACAAGATGGTGATCTCCAATTTGACACTAACATCAAGATTCTTTGCAATTATAATGGGATTGAGTACATTGATAGAGCTTTTTGGGCCTACCTTGATGAACATGATATTCTTTTTCAAACGAGTTGTGTTAGCACTCTTGAACAAAATGTAGTTGTTGAATGCAAGAATCACCATCTTTTTTAGGTGGTCCACTCCTCTTTACTATGAATGTCTCTAAATCTTTATGGGGTGAGGCAGTTCTTCCTGCTGCCTGTCTTATTAATTGCATGTCGTCTAATGTTGTTCAATTTAAAACTCCTCTAGAGCTTCTTCCTGAAACTCCCTTGGTTTCATCTCTTCTACCCAAAATATTTGGTTTTTTGCTTATTTTGTTCATGCTTCTTAACACCCATGTGTGAAGTTGGACCCTAAGGTTGTTAGATGCATTTACATTAGTTATTTGTTAACATGGATGTTACCTTTGGGAGATAGAGTCTTTTTTTTTTCCCTTTGACTCAAACATATCTTCAGGAGGAGACCAATAGCCAACAAGAGAAGTTGAAATACCCGCTAGGAGTCTCAAAGATATTTTTATTTTTATTTTACCTACTCCTACTCAGAAATGAAGAAGGAAACACAGTAATAGCCCTCAAATTTTTATTCCTTTTACCTACACCTGCTTAGGAGGGTTACTCCTAGAGCTTGGTTTGATAGATTTCAGAGGGATATGCTAAGGTTTGGGCACAAACAGAGTCATGTAGATTATACTATGTTCATCAAGCAAGGAAACAATACGATTACTTTTCTTATTGGGTGTATTGATGACATAGTGGTGACAGACAATGATATAGAGCAAGTGACCCATCTCAAAACACACCTCGCTAAGGAATTTGATATTAAAGATTCGGGACTGTTGAGCTACTTTCTTGAGATTGAGGTTGCCAGATATGATAAGGGTACATGGCGAGATTTCATTGGTCTAAGTATTACCTTTCGAGGCTTACATGTGGAACCCAAACCCAAACACAGAGGTAACAAGGTGGTAATGAAGGTGACGTATGTAAGCTAATTGACAAGATAATCAGTCATTATCAATTCAATCCATATAAAATAGGCATCACATTAAAGTGATATTGTACAACTATAAGTTTGTTTTGGTTCTGACCTGTGACTAAAAAATTACACATTAACATAACCTACTAAATGATTTTTTTTTTTTTTAATGGGCTCAAATGGCAAAATACCACATACTTCACAGCTAGTATTTTTCTTTTTCAAGTCATGTACTACAGGTCAGTTTGTATCGCTACAAGATCCATCTGAGTGCAAATCTTATATAGCTATCATATGATTACACGTACAATTCAGCATAACGAAATCAAGTGTAAAACAAAAGAGACCTAATGAGAATACTTGGTAAGCAGTCAATTATGCTATACAATGAATTACTCAAACAGTAACTTCACTGTATTGAATAGAAAAGGTAAAGATAAATGAATCTTTGAATTGCAAGAAATAACCTAAATTCTTTTTTATGTTAAAGGAAAAAAAAGAAAGAATGAATGAAAAAATAAAAGTAAAGAAAGCACCTGACCTCATTGTAAGTTGTTCTTCCCTTGCTTTCAACTTTCTCACAAACTATGCATAAAAAGAGACAGCGGAGACATTAAATCAGCACTAATATTGCTATCACACTTAACTACGACTAGCCAGCGAAAAAGCAATTCTGAGATCATCAGCTATGTCTACCAACATAAAAGCCCCCGTTAATATGAACAAAAAAAATTATGATTAAATGTTGCCCCAGTACCCAACCAAAGGGCTACTGCCCCAATTATTTTCCAATTAACTGTATGTCATCCTATAAACCCATTCTTGAAAGAGATGAAACAAAAAAAAGATGAATATACACACCTTTCATGCTAAACTGGCGGAGACCTCTACCACTTTTATCCCCTCCAACTGCTCGTTGACCTCTTTTTTTCTTCTTCCTGTTGTTCGGAAACCGACAATCAGTTAAAAAATTTAGTGAATGTACATGGCAATCACTTTTCCGTGAAAAAATAAGAAATAAGAAAAGAAAGCAGGGAGCAACAATTACTTGACCACTTCAAAATTTATATCCAACAACAAGATCACAAAACTATAAAGAACGTAAGAGTTAGACCCAATTAAAGTTTTTTTAAAAAAAAAGGAGTTATATAACAAACATCTATTCTATTATATAAAGCACACACAGCTCATAAGTTTGTTTGAAGCTTTGTAATGCCATTTTGTTTTCCAACAATGCCCATAAAATAACTGCAAAATGGTTATAATAGAATAACTGCTAAACAGTTTGCAATTGTAACTCATGTTCCTGATTCATCAAACACATTGCATTTGCAGCCACAGCCAGATTCAAGCACAACAGAGAAACCGAGAGAAGAAGAGGTTTCAACAATTACCCAATCATTAATTTATGACTAAAACAAAGTTCAGTACGTTGACTTGACTCCAAGAGCACATTTCCAAAAAATCAGTATAAAAATGAATTTCCCACAAGTTAATGGGATCATATAAAATACTGGAAAGAGATAGATACAATATCAAATTCCTCAGCCATTTATTTAAACAAAAATGAAGTAATAAGAATTAGAATAGCATTTCATGAAAGTAAAAAAGGAGGGAATTAAAGAGGTCACCCAGCAGCCCCTTGAGATCCAGTATCATCGGCGTCAATATCAAGGTGGTTTAACCTAAAAAAAGTGGTGTCGCTGGCTGGAGTGGCCATGGCCGCCTCGCTGCGGCTGGAAGGAGAGCCAACGCTGCCGCTAGTGGACACAGATTGGCCGGAAACCGTGGTGCCCCATGACCTGGTACCTCCTCCCCTTGAAACTACCGACGGGTTCTTCTCCCCTTCCTGTTGATTATTGCCTCCTCCTCTTCCTCCTCCTCCGCTCACCATTCTAACAACTACTAACCGTCAAAAAACCATCAACAATCTTGTTAATCTTCTGAGACTGCTCTATCAAAATACCAAAAAAAATTACAAGGGTTTCGGCATAGACATTATTATTGATTCACGAGCAGAGATGCGAAGGTTTTTTTTTTTTTTTTTTTTAATTTTCTTTTTCTTTTTCTTTTTCTTTCTTTCTCTCTCTCTCTCTCTCTCTCTCTGCCTAAAATTTTCTCTCCCTCGAGTACTCCCTTGGTAAAGATGTGGGTCGATTATTGCCTTTATTTTTGTTGTTGCAGTAAGTAAAAAAGGGGCCCATTGCCAACAATAAATTTTTAGTATTAATGTCCAATTTTTTAATTTTTTATAAAATAATATATAAAAAATTAGAAAAAATAATGTTATAATTTATAATATTTTTTTGACTTTTTAACTAAAACGTATAATTGTCAAACGTGACCTAAGAATTTTTAATCTTATTTAAAATGTACTTAGTAAACACCTTTCTTTTTTTTTAAAAATGAAAAATTATAAATTATAAATACACCTCATGAGATTCGATTAAAATACAAATCACTCTTGTAATTTTGGAAATTATATTTCACCTCCTAAGATTTTTAATTTCATAACAAATCATCACTTTTATTAATAAATTATCAAGTCAATTAATAATTTTTAATGATGTTAGAAATATATTTCAATTAATAATTTACGTAATTTTATTAATTTATAGAAGAGTAATTATGAATTTTATTTTTTTAATTAATTCTGTTAAATAAAAAATTCTAACAAATGAGTATTTATAATTTTTCAAACTATAAAAGACAATTTATATTTTAAATAAATCTTAAAAATATTTTTTCAAATCTTGAAATCGCATTTAATTTTTGTCCCCGGTGAATTTCACACATAGATTCAAGCGTAATTATCACTCTGGTTTTGATTTCTAAAATTTACTTTTCAGAAAATTTTATTTTTTTATTTTTCGTATTTTTTGTTTTCATTATTTTTTTTTTCATATTTTAAGTATTTTTTAATTTGTAGACACATTTAACATAAATATATTTAAAAAATATAATAATTGTGAAAAAAGTCTTTTAAAAATTCACTAAATATAAAAAATATAATTTAAAAACGAAAATTTAATACTTTTTTTTGTATTTTTGTATATTTATTAATTTTTTAAAATATTTTTTTATAAATATTTTATTTTTTGGATACATCTAAGTAATGTGCATTAAAAAAGTAAAAAAATTACTTAAGATTTTAAAATATTGACTACAAACAAAAAAAAAATACGAAAAACAAAAAAACTTTAATTTCTAAAAAAATAAATTTAGAAAATTAAAACCAAACACGCTGTATAAAATCAAAAATGATGAATTATCTAACCACAATGCTATAGATTCTAAAAAACACAACTCCACTCACCTGTAATTGGTCCCAAAAAACAAAAAAACAAAAAATAAAAACACATAATTGACCAATATCATTTTAAAGGTTACAAGAGTTCCCAGTAGAGGTCCAAACATTTTTATTATCTAATGATTTTTTTGGATGAGTTTTCGAAATGGTTAGTCATGTTAGGTATAGAGAAGAGAAGGCATTTTTCTCAAGTTGTACTGATCACTTAGAGTTTGATTCTTATTCTGTTTTGATCGCCTAACTGAACTCTGAATTATTTTCTCAAGTTGTGTCAAATCAATATTATCTTTCATTGAGTAAATCCCTATTTTGTTTTGTCGGCTTGAACTCTGTTTGGATTAACTTCTGAATAGTATTCTTTTACACAATGTCTACAAACGCGCAATAATATCAACCCAATTTATTGGGAAGAAATTTCCAAATTCACACCTATAAGATTAGGTCCAGCATCTATTATTTGAAATTCATATTTACTTAAAAATTTAAGGAGTGATTTAAAATTTTGGTTAAAAATTAATTTTTTTAACTTTTTTATCCTTCTATATGTAAAAAATATATGAGATGATGTGATCTAAAATGAGTTAAAAGTTGAAAACTAATTTTTTTTTTTTTTTCTTCCCAAATGGCCCCTAAGTTCATAAGTGAAGATCCCAACCAAAACAATGAATATTGAGATCCATTCTTTTTACTTTAAGTTCGTTTGGGATTTGGGTTGGTTTTTAGACTATTTTAATCTGGGCTAAAAAGTTTTGTTTGGGATAGACTTTTTGAATTTTTTAACTTTTGTGAGAGAAAAAATAAAATGACTATGTGTTGGATGTGACATTTTGTCCTATTTGACTAAAATAACATATTTGTCTTATATGACTATTTTAACCCAAAACATCTTCCCACACTATATTTACAAATTTATGATTCAAACATAACATTAAAAACTTAAAAGATTTTTTTTGTAACTTGGGATAAATTAAAGAATAATGCTTGGGACCCCCTTTTGGGGGTCACCCCCTCACCCCCTTTGCCACGTGACGGGTGGTGATTGGAGGAGCAGGAAAAAAAAGAAAAAGAAAAAGAAAATGTAACCAATGAGAGAGAGAGGGGGTCAAAGAGGGTGGGGGGAAAAGGGAGGATGAATCATTGTTGTAAATTAAATTGATCTCCCAAATATTTACCGAAAATACAATAATCCCAAAACATGAATTGTGTTAACAGAAGTAGGGAAATAAATTTTTTACCTTAAATATTTTGTATTTATATAAACATTAATGTCAAATGATTAATTTTTCTTTTTGTATTTACTCATTTACTTAATTACGCAAAATTACATTTCCTAAAGCCACCTAACCACCTACACCACCACCCTACATGCTGCCTACCACATGTGGAGGGAAATGTAGATTTTCTTACCACATGAACTTCACTTCTGGTTAATTTAGATACAATGTATAACAATAACATTTTAATTCAAAATCATATAAAGACATTTTACATAGATTTAAATGTTAGGTGAAAAAAGTGAGGGTTGACTGGAGATTTATGGAGCCCTCAGCAAACTGTTAAGATGTGCCCCTTCACATATTTATTATATATATATATATATATATTTTTTAAAGAAGAAGAGTAAGATGTTGAGCACCCACAATATAATTTTTTACCAGTACTCACACAGTATTAAAAAAAATTCACTCATGTAACCTCATATGCCTGTATATGACCGGTATGTTTTTCCATAGAATGGTATGAAAATGGTTTTGAAAAGTCAACGAATAAAAGAAAAAAGAAGAAAAAAACTCTTGTTGGCAGGTGATATATATAAAGAGTGAATTTTACAATTTCCCTGCAACACCTAATTCCATCTACTAAAGAGATCTGTCAGCAACCATGACCAATCCACCCTGAGACCACACTATTTTCTCCTTGCATGACACACTGCACACAATGGAGAAACAATATGATGATATGATAGTGCAAATATATATGTATGCTTACTGAATAAATTTCAACTGCCAACAATATGCCAATGCTACTTGATAACATAACAAGAAGTTTAAATCAAGCCTCTCTTCACACCTTTACGCAACCTTGGTTGGGTTGGCCATGACTGTTTTACTGATGGATTTAATTTCTGTTATTTGTTCTTGGCTTTTGACATTACTTGCCCAAGTATCACGGAAGTTAATGTACCTTTCTCTGGGCCATCCATCAATTTGCATGAAGGTCCAGAGATCAAAATAAACTAGCAGGATGTTCCACAGAGGAGGATGAACCATAGAATTGAGCACAATTTCTCCATGAGGTGTGCAAAATAGTAAGGTAGCTCTCCAAGGATTACACTTAGAGATGCAGATTACCTACAACTCTAGATTAGATTCACTGATCATATTATTCTGAACATCAAAGAATTTTTTACTTCTCTGAGCGTGCTTTACCTGCTTTAGATGGCAACTGGAAAAGAAAAGACAGAAATTTTGACATCTGCTCTATGCTGCTTACATATTTTGTAAATCCAATGTCGGGTATAGAAGTCTGCCACTTCATGTTGTCATTTCCATTCAGAAATCAATGCATCACTAACACTGTCAAAATATTTCTCACCAAACATGTAAAGAGTTGCTTAAAAAAAGTTCACAAATCATTAACTTTACTATCCTAAGAATTGATCTCAACAGGTTCTGAATCTTGGTTTCCAGAAAATATTTTGCAACAAATAAAAAATGTATTTTCTTAAAATTTTGCATACACAAATGTCATAAAGAGAAGAAAGACAATCTAAAAGAGTTATGTAGTCACTAATCAGTGCTGCAAGTAATTGATATCTGAGACAATGGAATTTTACAACAGTTGGTATTTTCTTTTTTGGTCTCTCAGAAATAAAACAAAGGATGAATCTGAACGCTATCAGGAAAAACCTACTCGTGGTGGTATTCAAACAGCCTGCTATATTCGAGAACATCCATTCTATAATACAAAGCATACACCCATTTGGTGTGAATGCAGTCACATTTTTTTCTTATAAGAATGCCCTTCACTTGCAGTAACCACCACATTCAATAATTGCTGAATAATTTTCCCATTCATCAAACTGCTCCTCAATCATTAAGCCATTCAAAAATTTAACTGTAAAATTGCAAATGCATTGCATTTGTACCCACAGCTAATGTATATATAGGTATCTTTTTCCTAATTTTGGTTGCATTCCTTGATAAAGCTTTTGCTGATCTACAGCTGCTTTCCATATTACATCCTTTGTTGCACATTATGCATCTCCTGAGACAATCTTCCTTGGGTAGAGTAATATTTATTCTAAGCTAGTGAGATCACAATCCAGTTTTGATTGCTTATTGATTACATCTAGAAGAATGTATATTTCTTGGTAGACATGATGAACTGTATCTTCAGCAAGGAATTCATGTACAACACCATTCACCTCAATCCAACTACACCCAGGCCTTTTCTTAATCTTTAGATCTCTCATCATTTTCCTCGTCTTCAATGCATCTTCCCACCTATTCTCAGAGCAATAAATATTCCATAGAAGTATATACACTCCATCATCATCAGGTTCTAATTCAACTATCTTCTTTCCTGCCATTTCAGCTAATTTCAAATTCCCGCGTCCCAAGCAAGCGCTCAAAAGTGATCTCCAGATCACAGCATCTGGATTTATGGGCATCCGTTCAATGAACTCTGCCGCTTCTTCTAGCAGCCCTGCTCGGCCAAGAAGATCCACCATACAACCATAATGCTCTACCTTGGGTTTCAAACCATAGCATTCAATCAATCTCTTGAACAACCTCTTCCCCTCAACGACAAAGCCAGCATGGCTACAAGCAGATAGCACCGATAGAAAAGTAACTTCATTTGGGGTGAGCCCCAATTCCAACATTTTAGTGAAAACCTCAAGTGCTTCCCTGCCTTTACCGTGAAGTGCGAGTCCAGATATCATAGTCGTCCATGAAAACACATCCTTTCTCCTTGTCTCATCAAAGATTTTTACTGCCAAATCAAGGCTTCCACTCTTGGAATACAAATCTACAAGAGCATTATTCACCACCACATCCACAATCAGATTGGTTTTGTTCACGTAACCATGTATTGACATGCCAAGATCAAAAGCTCCAATATCAGCACAACCCGAGAGGACAGCAACAATTGTAACAGCAGTTGGGTAATCTTCTTCGCCATCTGCTCTCATCATCACCCGAAACAATTCCAGTGCCCGAATTGGGGAGTCCCCATTGACGTAGCCCACAATCATAGCAGTCCAAGAAATAACATTCCTATGCGGCATTATATCAAACAAGTGGCGAGCATGTTCAAGATCGCTGCACTTGACATAACCACTAAGCAGGCTGGTCCAAGAAGCAACATCTTTGATTTCCATTGCTTCAAACACCGTTTGAGCTGATTGAATTCGCTTGTTTCGGCTGTACATGTCGATCAGGGCATTACCCAAAATGGGTGATTCAGACCCACCCCAGAATTCAAACCTGAAGGCCATGGCATGAACTATCTTGCCACTGTTGAGGTCTCCCATACGGCCACAAGCGGAGAGAGCAGCGACCATGGAAAAGCCATCAGGTTTGAGACCAGAGAGGACCAAATGGGAGAAGACAGAGAAGGCATTGGTGGGAAGTTGAAGGTGGAGGTAGATGGAGATGAGGCAAGTCAAGGACACAACGTCTGGATTTTGAATGTGAGAGAAGACAGTGTGGGCTAGGAGTGGTTGGCCTAGTTTTAAGTAGGAGTTGAGCAATTTGCAGGTGAAGTGTTGGTGGTGATTGTAGATGCCGAGTATGATGGATTGGCCATGGATTTGCTTCAGCTTCAACAGGCTTTGACAAGATTTATGTAGTACATGTCCCAAGCTTTTATGGTTCATTGTTTGTCGTCTCTGTTACATTGCTTGTGTTGTGAGCATCATCAGCATGGCCATGGTGTCCTTTAGATATCCAACATATCTAGCTCATTTTCAGCTTAGGCACACAATTTTTGCGAGTTGAATTTAGATGATTCTTTAACACAATTCAATTGGACTTACTTGGAACAATCTTCTACTTTAGATGGGCTCACTTTAAGGATATCAAAATGATTTTAATTGTTTGTTTTGTAAAATATGTCCAAGAAATTATCTATGCAAAATATCATATTAATTGAACATTAGCTTCACATTTATCTTTAAAAAAATCAAATAATTTATTCTTAAAATCACATTTTTTGCCTTATTTTTTTAGTACTAATAAACTTCTCAATCTTTAAAAGATAAATATGATCGATTATATATGTTTTTGATTATTATTTATTTAGTTTATATATATATAAGTAACTTGAGAATTAGTTTTTTTGATTCTTGATTAAAAGATGTGTAAAAAAATAAAAAAGTTATATGATAATTTAGAATAATTTTTTTGACTTTTTAACTCAAAACTAAACTCGCCGAACTAAACCTGGGTCAATTAAACTTGCATGATAGATGGTGTTACCGGATCAATTTTTGAGTTAAATTTTCAACCTGCAATGGCACTAAATTACAGCAGATAGTCTTAGCCAAACATGTACGAATTACTCACAATGAGATTTATGAACAAACAAGTATACACAAAACACATTATAGGAATTATTCCCAACCTTTATTACCACCAAATAATATAAGGATACAAGAATATTCGTACAAATTACATCCTCTACCTGAAATTCTCAATACCTTAGCATTTTAAAGGCATTTACAAATCAGTTATGAGCAGTTGACACCCTCAACTACCTTGGACCATATCCTTAATTGCAACCTTCTTTGTCATAACTCCTTGCAAGCATAATTGTCAACAACCGCCATGTCTATCAGCCTTGTATCATGCCAACATAACTCTCATAAACTGTCATCTATATCAGCCTTTG
The DNA here is from genome assembly GCF_055761805.1 of Camellia sinensis. NCBI lineage: Eukaryota > Viridiplantae > Streptophyta > Magnoliopsida > Ericales > Theaceae > Camellia > Camellia sinensis. The sequence goes on from NC_138971.1 coordinate 6,994,575, forward strand.
AACTCTCATGAGTTTGACCCATGAATTTGTAAGTCTTGGTCTGCCACTATGTGTCAAGTCCGCTAATCTCTCTGACCCAACAAGCATATATTGTTAGCAGCATTCGAGTTAAGTTTAGCCTTATATTTGCCCATATAAAACATCACTGTCTTTGAGTCTTGTAGCTTTGTCATTGCCACATTGTTATCTTGACCTTGGCATGCTTCTCTCATGTCTAATTTGAATGGTTGACATAGTTGCAAGGTGCAACCATATGTTAACCTATGTATCCAAGTCCTACGGTGCTAACAAATGAATAGTAACGAATGCAAGCATGACTTTAGTAAGCTTATTAAGTGTCTGTTTAATTTGATTTTTAAAAAATTATTTTTAGATGAGTTTTTATTTATTTTTAGTGAATTTTTTTTATATTTTAATTAATTCTTTGTTTTTAAAAAATGCACCTAATCAAGATACATATAAAATATAAAATAAATTGGATAAAATATTTTAAAAGTCACTAAAAGTAGATGAAAATTCAAGCAAATTTGTTTGGATTTTCATTTATTTTTGGTGATTTTTTTTCATATTTAGTTGAATTTTTTTACTTTTTAAATACATATAATCTTGATATATCTATAAATTAAAAAAATTGACTAGAATATGGAAAAATAAAATAAAATTAATATAAACAAACAAAAACTCATTTAAAAATAATTTCTGAGAATTGTAATCAAACAAAGTTTCATGTTGATTGGGGGTTAATTACATTAAGATTCTTTAACTAATGATATTTTCTAATCTATGAACTATTTTATATCAACCTCTAAACTATGAAATTCATACAAATACATCATTTTTAGAGGTGGTCCGAGGGGAGTTTACAAGGATAAAAATGATATATTTTGATAAGATAAATGAAATAAAATAATATTTGTTAATAATTTAGGGATTTTTGCCGAAAATAATTCTATTCATTGTTGACAAGTGATGACTTTTCTTCACGTATACTTTTTTGTTTCCCCATTAATTAACTATGAAACAATAAAATGAGTTATAAATTAATAGTAATTGTACAAACACAAAATTTTCTTTCATAAATTTTTCGAATGACATGGCAAGTTTGGCTAAAACGTTTTGAAATTTGAGACGAGAAAAGTGTAACAATGTGTTAATTACATTTTTTTGCCACATCATTTGGAAAATTTGTGAGAAAAAAATTGTGTGGATGAAATTTCATAAACTAATTTACCTTTTGTCGTTCCTTTGCTGGAGACATCAATCTCCAATAAATGCTATGTGTACATAAACTAAACATAGAATAAGATACAACCCTCTCATAAAAAGTGAGACCTACATGCATGTAACCTATCATTTGTTTCTCATTTTATATTTGATTTATGTGTTTTTAGCACTACTGATCTCCAACTAGTAAAAAACTTAAGAATATTTTATAAACTTTACTACAAAATTGACATTATTTTTTCACCTTTCCAATTTCCCTTTCCATTCAAATCTAAAAAATTTCCCTTTATATTTATATATATAAACATCCATTTAAAGAACTTTCAAATTGAAGGCCTTTAGAAGAAGGGTTTTTCACTATGTTTTCAGTAAAGAAAAACACAAGCCATTGGATGGGTATTTCTGTATCCAGCTCTATGTTTAGAATCTATACGTTTCAATAATTGGAAGGTATTTGGAATGTTCTGAAAAAAAATTAGTTTTTTTATTTTTAAACAAGTTAAAAAGCCAAAATTTAAAGAGTAAATTACAATAAATTCTCTTAATGATTTATTTACATTTTTTCTCTTAAATTTTAAAATTTGACAATTAACTTTCTCAAAATATTAACTTATTACATTTAACTCTTTTTGTTTAAATTTTGTTAAGAATTTACAGAGAATCAAATCAAGTGTAAAATATAGGATGCATTTATTAAATTTTTAAGATAATACTGCCGTTATCTAGTGATCTTATTTACACTTTGCCACTAAGTAAGAGAGACAATGTGCAAATGAAATCACTAAAATAAGAATGTTATTATTCATTAAAAATTAAATGAATATGTCATGTATTTTATATGTGATGTGATTTTTTAAAAATTTCTAACAAAATCTTAACAAAAAAAAATCAACTATAATAAGATAATAGTTTAAGAGTTAACGGTTAAGTTTAAAAGTTTAATAAACAAAGTTCAAATAAATCATGATTTAAGAGGATTTAATATAATTTATTTAAATTTAAAAAGAAAAAATGTTTGTCATCAACTAACAAAAGCCATTAGCCTTTTAGATTCTTAAAAAATAAAAAATAAAAACATCATTCCCAAACAATCTCTAAGCAACTCCCACACTACTAACAGTTTGCTTAGCTGAAGTAAACTGTCTATGCTATCACTTTCTCAAACTCTAATAAAAAATTATTTAACTAGTCAATTTAAAAATTATTTTATTTTAACTTGCATTCTTCAATAAGATCAGATAGAGAGAGCCAAACAAAGAACATGCATACCCTTTGTTTGGAAAGAATTAATTTAGCTTCATTTTTAGACTAATTATTTATATTAATCTAAATTAATTTCGCTTGAGAAAAATTGTTGGCTTTTTTTAATTTGAATGTAATAATTATGAGAAAAAATAAAATAATTATAGTTATATTTAATCTTATTAATTAAATTAGTTATTTTGTCTTTTGCACTTATATTAATCACTTCAACTCTTGCCAAAATGAGGTCATAATATATTATTATTTTTTGATAAATTAGTTAAACTTCCTTTGGCATGAACTATTTCAACTAAATTAATCAATAAAAATAATTAACTAATTATAAAAAATATTACATTCAAATTATAATTATTTACTTTTCACTTTAAAAAAAAAAACCCTCGCTCAAGCTTGACTTTTTTAGTCAAGTTACAATAGTTAAAAAAATTCAAAAAATCTCAAACGAGTGCTGAGGCTTCTTTTGGCAAATTTTAATTTTAGTTAAAAAAAGTCAAAAAAATCGCTATAAATTATTACAACACTCTCTATTTTGTTAGACATCATTTTATAAAAAATTATGAAAATAATCTATCCTCAAACTAGAGTTTAATGTCTCTGGCATTTTTGATTTAAAAAAATTATGGTAAAAAGAAAAGAGTGAATAGCAGATCCTTATTTTAATTAGGACAATCAAACAAAATACAAAATGATAGCTAACAACAAACCACCATCACCATCACCATCACCATCACCATCAAAGAAGATTTTTTAATGTAAAAACAAATTATAAAGTCCCAGAACTTCCGTGTTGTGTGTGTGATTTTATCGCTCTCATCTCTTTTTAACAGAAACAAAGTCCAAGCTGCTGCGGACGATGACCGATCCAGGCTTCTGAGTGACTGAGAGAATGTGGTTAAATTAATGCATGCTGGCTTGCTTTCATTGTTAAAAAATAAATAAATAAGCAGAGCAGAACATACGCATATTGGTCTCTCTTTGATTTTGAAGTTGGTTTTGTAATTAACATAGGCTCTCTCTTTAACATAAACTATTTATTTGCCTTGCCCCCCATAAACAGAGAGAGAGAGAGACAGAGAGAGAGAGAGAGAGTAAATAATAAAGGGAAGAGAAGAGAAGTTGGAGGAGGGAAGAGTTCTAACAGAAGAAGCCGAAGTTGCCATTGTCAAAGTTGAGGGCGTAACTGAAGGGGTCATATTGGAAGCTGAACCTCCTCTGCTTCTGCTTCTGCTTCTGCTTCTGCTTCTGCTTCTTGTTGGACATCATCATCATCATAAAGTAGTGTCTCCGGATCTCAGCTCTAACCTTCCAAAACATGCTTCTCAACTTCCTCTTCCCACCAACAAACACAACATTAGCATTAGCTTCGCAATAAGAGTAAGAAGGAGAAGGAGAAGGAGAAAGGGCAGCAGCTGCAACAATCACTACCCCCATTCTTCTTATTCTTTCCATTGTCGTCGTCGACTCCTCCTCTACCTCTCTCTCTCTCTATCTACTACTTATAATAATTAATTTGGGGGTTTTGTTTTGTTTTGGGGGTTGTACGCCTTGTGGCTTCGACTGCAAGACGCGCTCTATATATATATATTAGACAGAGAGAGAGAGAGAGAGAGAGAGGGAATGGTTCCTTTTTTTGATTTGTAAAAGAGGGTGGGGGTGGTTGCAGCTGTAAATAGTGGGGATGGTGGGTCAGTGCAGGAGAGAGTGTACCAGAAGAAGAGCCACCGAGGAGGACAGCAGCTCCTGCTCGTCCTGTCGCTGCTGCTGCCCTACGCCGCTCTCTATCAAATGGTATTCTATGCTTATATTATTCCATCATCAATCACTTGCGTTTCTTTTGACTTTGTAGTTCTATGGATGTGGTATATATATACTCCCTCCGTCTCAAAATAATGGTCTTTTTTAAGAAATTTAACTTTTTTTGGTAGTATAATTATTACATTTAAAAAAAATTAATTTTTCAAAATTATCCTTTTTATAGTACATTTTTTAGAAATATCAATGTCATAAATGTACTTTTTATATTGTTTATTAATTTAAAAGAAGGGCAAAATAGGAAATTTATATTATTTTGTACTTGATTTTTGAAGAGGGACTAATATTTTGAGACAATGAAAAATGAAATAAGGGACTAATATTTTGGGACGGAGGAGGACGTTTCTGTTGACTTTGTAGTTCTATGGATGTGGTATATATATATATACATATATATATATATATATATGTATTTTTTGATTTTTTAATTACAAAAGTATAAAAAAAAAATTATATGTTTAGAATTATTTTTTTGACTTTTTATAAATAAAAAAAAATAAGTAACAAAATATTATAATATAATCAAAATGATTATTTTATCTTTTGACTCTTGGCTTTTTAGATCGTTAAATTCAAAAGACAAAATAATAATTTTACCGTAGTGGCTTTCTCCACATACTACTCTTAAATAGTATATTTTTAGTTCTTGTAGTAACTTTTTAATTTTTTAATTTTTAAAATTTATCCCCTAATTTACTAGAGTAAAAGTTAAAAAGGTATTATAATTTTTTTAAAAAAATTAACCGTTTATATTAAAAGTTAAAGGATGCGTTTAATTTGGTTTTGGCAAATAATTTTTTTTAAAAAAAAAAAATTAGAGAAAGGATTTAGAATTTTTTTTGGTTTGTTTGTTTTTATATTTTGGAAATAATTTTGAAATATGAGAGTTTAGAATGATTTGGTATTTTGTTATAGTTGAGTAGATACGTGTGATAAAAAAAATGATTGAGAATGAAAGAGGAGAAAGAAAAAATAATTGTAATATGTAAGAGAAAGAAAATGATTTTGGATTTTTTTTTTTCAAAATTACTAAATCAAACAAAATTTTAAAAAAACTTCTTCAAAATTTGTTTCTCAAAAACAAACCAAACAAGGCCAAAATAAGTTCTCATCTTATTTTTTACACATTTTTTTATAAAAAATTACTAAAATAACATATTTATAAGCGAGGTTTTTATGTTCTTTCATATTATCCAATTACTCAACACAAATAATAAATACTTCACTTTCTCAATCAATCATACTATTATGAAGCACAAAATAAGAATATTCTCGGACTACCGAATGATCACTCCCTTTCACTCTCATCTCTTAGCGTCCGTTTGCGAAGAACTAAAGTGGGTTTTTTTGGCTATTTTAGCCACAAAAGACAAAATAGGCTATTTTAGCCACAAAAAATAAAACATTACATCCAACCCATAATCATTACACTATTCTCTCACAAAAAAAGTCAAAAAAGCCAAAAAGTCAAAAAGCCCTTCCCAAACTAAGCTTTTTACTCCAGACTAAAATAGCCAAAAAAACCAAAAAACTAAAAAGCCAACCCACTTCCCAAACGGAGGCTTATTATTTGATGTATCACTCCGTTCTCTATTTATTATTTGATATTTAGGGGTTATTTCACATGCTCTACAGTAATATATTTTTTATCTTTTTATTTTTTTTATGTTACATTATTTTTTTTACTTTTTTATATACTTTTCATAAAAAAATCAAATTAAAAAGTTATTTATGTAATTAGATTTTTTAATAATTTTTTATAAAATGTGTAAAAAACTTTTTTAGCTAAATTATAGATTCTCCCAAAGTTTCAGAAATTACATCCCTCTCCGAGGTTTATATTCGCATAAGAATTTACCCCTTGCCGTTAAGTAAACGTTAAGAATTACTCTTGACAGATGATATTGCCCCTGATATCTTTTCAAAGCATTAAACAACCTGATTTAACCTAAAATTCCTTTGATAAGCCAACAAAATTTACAAAAAGAATTACGTTGATAGAAAAAGAAATTAAGGTCCCGTTTGGTTTAGTTTTTGAATCATGATTTGAATTTTGAAAAGAAAAAATTTTTTTAGTCTTAAGTTTTGAGTTGTATTTTTTTTGTTTATATTTTTTAATATTTAAATTTTTTTTTAGGGTAAATATTTTTTTTGTAAATATTTATTTATTTTTTTAATGTACTCTGTAATTACTACATTTGTGCACTGTATTTTTTAAAAAATGTTTTAAATATTTTTTAAAATTTTAAAAAAATTTGGATCGCCCATATATATCTAAATCATAACAACTTATTTTGTCAATACTTAAAAAATAATAAAATATTTTTTTCGAAAAAATAATAAAATAGAACATATTTTTTGAAAAATTATAATTTAAAGAACAAAATAAAAAATATATATATTTTTGAATTTTTTTTTTTTTAAATAGAGTTTTGAAAAAAGTTTGATTATGAGTTTTTGATATTTTTTTATTCAAATCATAATTTGAGTTCTAAACCAAATGCTATCTAAGTTTTTGGAACCATGTTTGATTTGTTGTTTAGAAAGAGAAAAAAAAAATCGGAATATTTTTTTGAAAAAATGGAAACTAATTTAATAAAAATATATTTAATTTGTAAAAAATATTTCTAACTTCTCAAAAATAAAATTATATAAAATGATAATTATTTTTTATTTTTTATTTCTTAACCCAAATTAATTTTTTATTTTTTTAAAAAAAATTCTAAAACAAATACTGAGCAACTATTGACTGACTTGATATAATGTATCAACCAAATATCTTCATTTCTCTACAGAAAAATGCTTGGGAGCACTAATTAGTGCTCCCACTAATTAGGTGGCAGTGGGTCCCGTCATTAATGATGTGATGTTTTGGTCTTGGAGTTGTGTTTTTTTTTTTTTTTTTACTTTTTTAATGCATTAGTGCTATTAGTGGTGATGTTTTTAGTGGGATGAATCATTGTTGTTTCTCTACATAACACAGTTAGGGGCATTTTAGTTAATTTACTATCTCTGTCAACGACGTCAATTGCAATGGGGTGGGATGTAATTTTTGAAATTTCAGGGGGAAATTTGTAATTTAGCTAAACCTCAAAATGGTGTAGATAATTTACACTTTTATTTTTTTTAGGTCACATTACTTTTTTGACATACGTTTCATAAAAAAATAAAAAAGTATTCTTATTCCTAAACAACCCCTTAAAAAGTCATTTAGGTAATTAGATTTTTTAATTTTTTAAAAAATAAGTAAAAATTTTTTTTTTTAAAATACACTTTTTTGTAATGATTTTTTTGGACTCTTGATGTTTCCAAAATAATCATTATTAAAGTCTATTTGGGCAACTAACTATTTTAATAGATGTGGGTGACTTTGTGAGTCTAAAATTCCGATTCCTAATATTGTTATTTTCGTTTAATTATAGGGAGTGATTAAATCTTCCTTCACTGAAGGTTCACTCCCTTAAATAAGGAATGTTTTTTAGATTTGATTCACATAAGATATTATAATAAAATTTAATGAATTATAATCGTAATAATGAAGATTAATATAATTTTTTTTAAGAAGAAACTACCATAGTGAAAGAACAAACCCTAATCAATACACGACAAATAAGACCTACATGCAAGTTGAAAGATTTGAGCTACTAACTTTCCAGTGAGATGCATGAAAATTTATGGGAAAAATTTCTTTTGCGTTTTGACCCCTTTAAATAAGAAAAAATTGATAATAGAGAGATAAGGGAATGCACTTGGAACCACAAGTCCCATTACATTTTTCCCTACCAAACAAACTTTTGAAGCGAATTTACTGTTTTGGAAAGTTGGTAAAAAATTAATTTTTGACTTTTTTTAATAAAAAAAAACTAACTTTTTGGATAGGGACTTGGGTAAAAAAGCTAGCTTTTTGCTAGCTTGCCAAACTTAAAGTTAAGATAAATTATAAATACACTTTTGAGATTTACTTAAAATATAAATTGTTCCTGTAATTTGAAAAATTACAAATACCCTATTATTATAATTTTTTATTTAACAAAATTAATTAAAAAAATAAAATTTATAATTACTCTCCTATACAATAATAAAATTATTTAAATTATTAATTGAAACATATTTTTAACATCATTAAAAACTATTAATTAATTTGATGATTTATTAATAAAATGATCGATTTATTATGAAATTGAAAATCTCAGGAATGAAATTGAAAATCACAGGGGTGAAATATAATTTTTAAAATTGTAGAGGGCGATTCGTATTTTAATTAAATCTTAAAGAGTGTGTTTATAATTTACCCTTAAACTTATAAAAAAACGTAGAACAATAACGTTAAGGCCTCGTTTGGGAACAAGCTAATTTAGTAACTTTTTGGCCAATTGGTTAAAAATGTAGGTAAAAAAAACTTATATGTTTGGGATGACTTTTTGACTAATTACGAAAAGCTGTGCAAAAAGTAGAGAGAAGCCGTAATTGTTGACTTTTTGGTATGACTAATTGGCTAATTGACTAATTTAGTAACTTTTTAACTAATTAACTAAAAAGGTAGCATCTCAAATGAGGCCTAAGTACATAAAACCTAGGCAAAAAATGATAATAGAGAGTTTAGTTAATGCCTAGGACCCATTACATTTTTCCCAACCAAACCAACTTTGAAGGGACTTTACAGAATTGTCCATCCAAACTTAAGCCTATAAAAAAGAAAGAACAATAACGTTAAGTATATAAAAATTAGAATAAATTAGAGATACACCCCTAAGTTTGCTTGAATTACGAATGGCTTTTTGTGATTTGAATTTAAAATACTCTATTATTATAATTTTTTATTTAACATAACTAATTGAAAAAATAAAATTCATAACTACTCTATTATACAATGATAAAATTACTTCAATTATTAATTGAAATAAATTCATGACAACATTTAAAATTGTTAATTGACTTAGTAATTTATTATTAAAATGGGTCATTTGTTATGAAATTAAAAATTTAAAAAGGTGAGATATACTTTTCAGAACTACATGGGACAAATCACATTTTAAGCAAATTTTAAGACATGTATGTGTAACTCAATTTTTTTTTTAAATGTGAGCTTTGTACTCTTATTTGTCATAGGTTAAAATAGTTTAAATTTTTTTAAAAAATATTATAAATTATCATATTGGTCACTCTAATTTTTTTTTGTTTGGGTTAATTTTTTTTTTAAGAAAAATTAAAAAATCAATTAAAATAATTCATTCCTAGGTTTTGTATTGGGCTGTTTGAGTGGTCATTCAAGATTATTTTGGAAAGATGATTAAAATTTGTTTTTTTGACTTCTTTTTTTTTTTTTTTTTTAAAAGTATAAAAAATATGAGATGATGTAACGGGAAGATGACTTTTAATAATCTTTCCAAAATAGTCCGTAAGCTTTATTTGGAATGTGAATTGATTTTTTTAACTTTTTTAACATAGGGCCAAAATAATCTCGTTTGGTGACTTTTTAATTTTTTTGATTTTTGTAAAAAATAAAAATAAAAATCATAATTTAAATGTAACAATTTTTAACTTATGATTAAAAAATTTATTTTATTTTTTTATAATTATTTTAATCACGACACATCGATAACCCACATGTCAAACCAAGACTCACATTCACACGGGGTTGCTTTTGGTGTATTACAAGTTGTCACATTTCTTATTTTATTATTTTATAAAAAATTAAAAAATTTAATTAAAATAATCAATTGATTTTGAATTGAGGCGCGTGAGTGGTCATTCACATTCACACATGGGGGTTGCTTTTGGTTTGAAAATGTCGGAAGATTTGGCATTTGTTTGAAGGAAATATACATACGATACAAAGGAGATCTTTACCTCTTGTTTTTTCCTATGGGCAGGGCAGCACTGTTGTGAAAGGTAATTTTCATTTTTCAGTCCCCAAAACTCTCACATCTATCTCCTTCTGAAGAAGGTCAAGATTCAAAATATTATGATTGAATGAATAACGCTTAGACTTTTTTCTCATCAAACTATCTCCATAGCCACTGACACACCTAATCCTAAGCCCAATCTCTATCCATCAATCAAAGCTAACCCAAATCTCCCTTGATACCCTCCAAAACTCAAACAGCAACCACACATTCTTTCAGAAATCTCACCGAAGATTTTTGCAACATTGCCATTCCATGATTAGTAAGGCCTTTTGTTTTTTTCGTTCACGAAAACTTAATGGTTGGCTTTGGCAAGGATGGACAACGATTTATCCGAAATGTTTAAATCGCTCAATTTATATATAAATGAGTGATTTTACAAATATAATATGGATAGATACAATTTAAATTATGATAAATTTGTGAGTTGCGGACGGATTGCGGTTTAAACCCGTAATCTATAAAAATTACCCACACTTTAATTATTATTATTATTATTTTTTTATATTCCAATTTTGTAACTTTTACAGAAACACCATTATATTCTCTATGACACTAGGATCCTTATTTTTAAGTATTTCTCAATTTTTTTAATGTCGTAAAATTATCAAGTCCTAAACTTGGTTTCTTATATGATTTTCATTGGTGATTCATCCACTTTTTCCTAATAAAATTTTCCTTCTAGTGGTCGATGGAACTTCTAGTTTTATTATTGATTACTGAACTGACAATTCTAATTGAGTATAACCTTTAATGCATTGGTATACATCTTTTTCATGACAAAAATGCTAGTGTAAGGTCTCTTTATTTTGGGTACTTTCATTTAATGCGTTGATATTTAATTTTTATTTGTAAACTCATCAGAAAATTGTTATCACAAATACATAAAATGAATCTGATGTCTAAATTCGATTGGAAATAAAAACTCAAAAATTAATTTTTAAAGAAAAAAGTGTAAACCGCAAACCACCCGCACATTTGCAAATCCTATCCACACAAACCGCAAACCGCACTGCGGGCGGTTGCGGGTTGACTTTTTCCCAAACCGCATAAATGCGGGCAAGTCAAAACTAAACCGTCAGCCGCACAAAACCGATCCGCAAACAACCCTAGGCTTAGGGCAGAACGTTATCTGGATTCGTTTGGAATGTTTTTTATTTTTTTATTTTTTTAATTTGAGATTAAAAATTTCGTTTCAAATAAATTTTTTAATTTTTAAAATTTTATAAAAAAAAATTATAATTTAAATATGACATTTTATACTTGTAGCATTTTTATTTTTTATTTTTTTGTAGTTATTTTAGTTCCAAACCATTATGCCAAATGAGAGTTATGTACAGCGAAGGGGGTAAGATTTACAATTTTATATTAAATGATTAAGGAATATGAGAAGGCATAAAAATTTGTGATTGACTTGGGGTATAACCACATAGTACTCCAAGACCAATCAATAATTTTTCTGATTTGGCTTACACTAATTTAGCAAATCTCTATCATTTTATCTTTTTTGGATTATATAACTTTTTATTTAAGTTACATTATCTTTCTACCACATTATATATTTTTTTATAAAAACTTAAAAAATATACATATTTAGATCATCTCAAATAACCCCCAAGTGTAATTTCTCATAAAATAAAAATCTCCAACTTATGATATATATATATATATATATATGTATTAGCTTGTTTCTTGTAGTTTAAAGGATAAAAAATAGTTTTAGCCTCTAAAATACGTGTTATTTTTTTATTTTAATCTTTTAAATTTTAATTTTGTCATTTTGATCTTTAAAATTATCAATTTGATTCTAGATCCAATGTCCATCTACATTGATAATAGGAATATATATATATATATATAAGATAGTTTTTGAACGGGGAGTAAATATTCCGGCAAGCTCGTACTCCTTTCTTCCAAGCTCCCTATTTGTCCGATCGACCTGCAAACACAACGACGGTGAGCTACCCGGCGGTGTGTGACCGGAAAACCCCTTCGACGGTCAAGTTAACACACACTCAGGGATAGAGAGAGAGGAGAGAGTTGAATGTCTAAGTGTATCTCACCAAATGATCATCTCCCTCAACATGAGGGGCGCAGACACGCTTATATACCTTCTGCGCCCCAAATCTACTCACATTAGTCTCTCGACACGTGGTGCTGCTATCCCATCTGTCAGCACAAATCCAGCAATCACCGCCTAACCAAACTGTCAAGATATCTTGGCGGAACCCGGCAGACCGGCGGAATCACCTCGGCTTCTTATGACCGCGCTGCGTGGCATATTTGAGTGATCCACTCGCCGAGCCCCAGAACGACCGAGCTTGGTTGCATTCCGGCAAGTCGAGCTCGAGGTAGGTCGAACCGATTAGCTGTAGGCCTTCCTGTCTAGCTGAACGCACGAACCGTGGAATTCGGAATGGCAGGCAGTCATCTCGGCCGAGCAACCTCAAGTAGCCCAATTTCTACACAAACGAACCCAAGTAGCTCGGTTCAACATAGCCCTGTGCCTTAACCAAGAAAACCTCTCTGGACAAGCCCAAGCTACCGCGGCCCAAACGTGTTCGGCACTTGTCACGACCCAAACCCGCCCCTATGGGTTTAGCACCGTAACCGGCCAGTAATCCGAGATTACCGAGGGCCTGCTTAACAGTAATACAGTAATACAGAGTACAGGGACTGGCGGAAGCCAATACAGTAAATAAACAATGCCCAATGAGCTGTGACAGTCTGTATGCAAAAAGACTTTCATTCAAAGATATACAGTCAGACAAAACAGTATGTACAAATATACAATCTTTCCGATCAGGGATCCAATCCCTGTTAACAGTACAGTACAGTACATTCTATTCAGTTCTCAAAACAGTACAGAAGGGAAGAATAAAAAGACCCCTAAGCCAAAGCATGGCAGGTTTGGAACCTCGCAGTGAGGCACGTAGATTGGCTTGACAAAACTAGAGTCTATTTCGACGCTTCTAGCCGCGGTCTGGTACCTGTACACCTACATATATATATGAGTAGTGAGCTAAAACCCAGTGAATAACACAATGCGTAAAGGGGTTAAGAATGAATGTCCTTACAGTAATGAAAACAGTTCATTGATTCAGTATTTCAGTCGTTCAGTCAGTACAGTCATATGTGGTACATCCATTAGCATAACAGTGCAGTAAACAGTAGGTCTTAAAAGACCGAACAGTAATGATGGCCATCAGTCAGTAAACAGTAGTGGTTCCAACAAGGGAACCGACAGAGATCTCTGTAACGGTAACAGTAAACAGTAAGTGCCAAGGATGCCACAATACAGTTCAATATACAGGACATACATTCATTCAATTAACAGTATTAAATTCAGAAACAGTACAGTTCAGTTGTTCAGAAAATAGTCATTTTTTGAACATATCTTTACACAATCGTTATTCACAGAGTTCTGGGCTATAGTAAAGCTAGAGCACGTCTCCCCAGTCGCCAGCCCTACACAGTTAACAGATTGAACACACACTAAGCTACACAGTTGGGAAAGATAACAGCTTAATCCCTAATGCCTCGGTGTGTTTCTACATCTATATCCTCCTTAAGATGTCTTGAACTAGGCCTAAGGATGCCTAGAATGAGATGAGGATGTAAAGATGCACTTTAAAAGCATTTTCAGAAAACAGGGGTCACGCTCGAGCGTAGACTTACCCGCTCGAGCGTTCTGCAAAAAAGTCAAAAGTGCTGGATAGGCGAAAATCCTGCTCGATTGGGCGCTCGACACCCGCTCGAGCACGAGACACAGTTTCCCCCTCGAGTGTCACTTTTTCCGCTCGAGCGGAATTCAAAACAGAACAAAAATACTGGGAGCACGATTTCCACGCTCGAGCGCCAGTCACCCCGCTCGAGCGTGAGTCCATATTCTGGAAATTCCAGGTTTGAACCTCAAGCTCAAAACCAAGTTTTCAAACCATAAATTCGATCCTCTTGGGCCAATTTTCCAGAAAACACATCAAAACTCATACTTTAACATGATGCAAAGCTCAATTTGCAAAATCAAAGCCCAAGGGTGTTTCAAATAAACCAATTCGAAACCAATTTTCATGAACAATATTTCAAACATGACATGCATGAGTTCAAACCAATTCAAAGCTTCAATTTCATGCTCTAGTGAGCCAATTCCTTCAAAAACATGATAAGTTCATGGTCTCTTGTAAAAATATGAGCATGCATGTACAATTTTTATGAAAGACAACTTCAAAACTTCAAAATAAAGGCATGCATGCATGAACTAGGCTCCAATTCAACATACATGGACCAATTCAAGGCTCAAATCACTAGAGGCTCAAGAACTAAGCATGAACAAGTTCAAATAAATTACTAGAAGGTTAAATTCTCTTACCTAAGTCTTGAATTATAGGCAAGGAAGCTCAATTATGAAATCTATAGTTCAATTCAATCTAGATTCAAGCCAATTCACAAGGAAACAAGTTAAAATCAACTCTTCTAGCTCCTCTCTCTCTCTAGTCGGCAAAAGCAATAAGTGGAAGAAGAAATGTTTTGTTTGAGTGTATGAGGAGATCAAAAGGGTTCAAGTAGTGGGCCACTCTAGTGGCAAAATGGTAAATAAGACTAACTATGCAATTTAACTCATTTTAATCTAATTTAATCACACCTAATCAGTTTTCAGATAAATATGCTATAAAATCACATAAATTACGATGATCATAAAACACTAATCGATTTCCGGTTCGGCCGCCGATAAGGCCTTCAATTAGCAGTTCAAACATAAAAACACAAACAGATAATCAAACAATCAAACAGATAGACATGCAATTGAACAGATATACTCAGTCAATTCAGTTTCAATTTCAGTCAGTCAGTTCAGTAGTTTATTCAGTTTACTTATCAATCATAATCAGTTCAGTTTAACGGTAATCAGTAGTTTATCGGTAAACAGTAGCGAGGGTTGTTACAGCACTCAACTTGCCCGGCCTTTGCCATGGCCCATTTCAGCTCATAAAATCTCCCTCTCAGTTTTGTTTCCTAAAGTATGTGTATCTTATCATTTTGATTTCTCAAATTTTAAATTTTGTAATTTTGGTCATCATAGTTGTCAATTTGAGTTAATGACAACTCTGATGATCAAAAAAGTAGAAATGTGATACGATTTGAAACAAACTATTTATGTTTCGAATCATATCACATTTTTAATTCTTTGTACATTTTTTTTGTGAAAAATAAAAAAATATACTTATTTAGATTATTCCAAACAATCTCTTACAACTTGTTAAGTCAAAATAGTTACAATAATAAAAATTGATTACTTGAAAGTTAGAGTAATTTTTTTACTCTTATTTTTTTATTATCAGCTTTTAATTAGAATAACTTGTGCCAAACAGGTCATGGACTTCTGTATAGTTAAGTGAAAAATGAAATTTATTAGCTAAAAACAAATTAATAAAAAAAATAATGATAACAAATAGTTTATTTAGTACATTCCTATTTTTTTTAAGGATTACTAAGGCTTCGTTTGGGAAGTGGGTTGGTTTTTTGACTTTTTTTTATTTTTTTTAGCTATTTTAGCATGGGCTAAAAAGCTTGGTTTGGGAGGCTTTTTGACTTTTTGACTTTTTTGACTTTTTTTGGTGAGAGAAGAGTTTAATGATTATGGGTTGAATGTGATATTTTATTTGTTATGGCTAAAATAACCCATTTTATTTTTTGTGGTTAAAATAGTCCCAAACCTATCCAAACCCACCTGCCTAATCATGCCTAAGACCATCTCCAATCGTGTATCAAACTCATCATTAAATTTGAATTTGATGAAAAATATGTCATTTTTCAGCTCCAACAATTTCATCAAACCGGTATCAAATCGAGGATTTCACTTTTATTTCATTAAATTGAGGGCCAACTTTTCTTTCATCAAATCACTATTCATTACCGTTGCCGGATGACCATCTCAAGGCAAAACAAAAGTGAAAAAATTACACTGGCCAGTCATCTGAGAAAAAATTGCATTGGTTGGTCGACTGGCCAGACATCTGCCCAATCGTATTACAAAGTGCACAAATTGAAATATGTTGAATTGTAATATTTTATTTTATTTTTTTGAGAAAGTGCACAAATTGAAATATGTTGAAAATTTATAAAATTTTAAACCGCTAAACTGATTCGCATCCATTCGTCAATCCGTTCAATCCACATCCGTCAGATTAGCAGACGGATGCGAATTGATTTTCTCTAATCTGCCAATCTAGTGAATGAATGACAAATTAGAAGTTTCATGGCCGCAACCGACCAAATATATATGGAAAGTTGGTTAAAAACCAATTTTAACTTTTAATCTATTTTAAATCACATCACCTTTTATATTTCTTTTTTCTCATAAAAAGACAAAAAAATTTAAAAAATTAAAAAATCAATTTTTATCCCACTTCGCAAAACATTCCATAATGGTAAACTGCTCAAGCAAGTCCATCCATAGCTTTTCTTGTGTGGTGGTCTCTTTGCCTAAAAAAAATAAACTTTTCAATTTATCAAGTCAGGATGGTAATAAACTTTTCAATATATAGGCTTCATTTGATAAGTGAGTTGACATTTTAACTTTTTTGGCCTAATTAAAAAGCTTAGTTTAAGAAGAATTTTTTAATTTTTTGACTTTTTTTATTTTTTTGTGAGAGAATAATGTAATGATTATGGATTAAATGTGATATTTTGTTTGTTATGACTAAAATAACTTATTTAGCCTTTTGTGACTAAAATAACCAAAAAAACCTATAAACCATCTTCCCAAACGGAGCCATATTCTATCTAAACTTCTTAGGCTCTGTTTGGGAAGAAAAAAGCCAGGCTTTTTTGGCTAAAATAGCCACAAAAAATAAAATAGGCTATTTTAGCCACAAAAAATAAAACATCAAATCCAACCCATAATCATTACAATTCTCTCTCACAAAAAAAGTCAAAAAAGTTAAAAAGTCAAAAAGCCTTTCCAAACCAGGCTAAAATAGCCAAAATGCCAAAAAACCAACCCACTTCCCAAACGGAGGCTTAATAGGAATCATAAAAACACACCACAAAAGGATTTATTAAGAAAATTACTAGAATATTTTATTAATTTTAGGTTTGTTGTAATCACCTTATTTGGTTCGAAAAATTGAACAGATTTTTTAGAAAATTGATTTTTTTTTTGTTTTTTTTATATTACTCAAATTCTTTTTGAGATTTTAATTTTTTTAAAATTTTTTAAATGCACCTAACCTACATACACTTAAAAAATATAATATATATAAAAAAATTAAAAAAAGTATTAAATACAAAAAAATATAAAAATTCAATATATTTTCATATTGGGAAAATTAGTCTAGAGTCTCTCTCCCACTTTTCATAGTGGAAGAAATCTACAAAATTATTTTTTAATGTCTAAGGTTCCTAAACATATATCAGAGAAATTTGACTATTTGTCTCTCTCCTCTCTCTCTCTCTTCTCCTCTCACCTACTAGTCTTCGAGATCCAAGGCATTCAAATCAGTTACTCTGCTCCTCCACCCTCCTCTCCACAACCGAAAACCCATTTCCCTCGCGTTCCATTCCTGGGTCTCCGATGTCTTCTCTGTCGATATTCACCCGAAATCGGACAAACCGGTGGCGATCCGGTGGTACCCACGGCTCGCGTGTTGGGAATTGAGGTTGCTATGGCTGCTTTCGGGCTCATCCATCATCGTGTCGATTTTCAATTACATGCTCAGTTTTGTTACTCAGATGTTTACCGGTCATCTTGGTGCTTTAGAACTAGCGGGAGCTTCCATTGCCAATGTTGGAATTCAAGGTCTTGTGCAATTTCAGGCCAGTTTATTCAGCTCCTCAACTCATTAATTTGAGTGTGAGTGGGTATTGTTATCCACGGAGGTTCTATCGCCGGTGGTTTATTTATGGTTATGCACAGGTTCGGCCTATGTATCTCAGGTTCGACCTGTGTTTGTTACTCCTGAGGGTTTGCTGTGTAAGAGGGAGCTCTACATCTGTGTAGAGGATGACTTCAGGGCTGTGGGTCTTTTTAAGCTCCGGCCTTGTGTTGTTTTCAGAGGATATTCAGAGTGTGAAGTAGTTTCTCTCTCTAGACCTGAGAGAGAAAGAGTCTTGCTTGGGTTGTATTTGGCCCAGTTCGGTTGGTTCTCTGGCCTAAGCTGCCTCTTCTCCGGTCATCTTGGTGCTTTAGAACTCGCAGGAGCTTCCATTGCCAGTGTTGGAATTCAAGGTCTTGCTTATGGAATCATGGTATAGATATACATGTCTCTGTTTTTTTTACTCTGTTTTACAATAATTCATCAATTCACTGTTGTTGACTGCTTGTTTTCTATGTATGTTTGTCTGTTATGTGTTTCTGCTTTGAACTGAAATTTCTCTAGGTTGGTCCAGAAAAATTCTCTAGTTTGAACTGAAACAAATTCTCTGATTTGGATTGAAAATTTTTCTGGGTTGGTCCAGAGAAATTCTCTGATTTGGATTGAAAATTTCTCTGAATTGGTCTCTGGTATTAAGTTTTTTCAGTATAGAGTTTGTCATTTATCTCCTGATGTTGAATCGCAAGCTTTGCCCTTCATGATCATTTCCTTCCTAGAATTATCATCAATCTATTCTCAACATTTTCAACTCAGAGAATTTCTCTGGACAGAATTTCTCTGGATCAATGTTGAGGGACCTTAAACATTATGAAAATATTAGATGTCCTTTATACTATAAAGTCTTAACACCATTAAAAAAAAAATCCCTTTTCATATTCTTATATATTTATTAATTTTTAAAATATTTTTTCCTAATATTTTATTTTTTAAGTATATTTAAATTATATGCATCTAAAAAATAAAAAATATTAAAATATTAAAAAAATAATGAAAAAATAAAAAATCAATTTTTAAAAAATCAATCAAAATATTTCCGTAGAAAAATGAATGATTCTTTTCGCTTCGTTGCCTAGAACAGCTCAAATTCCGTAAATTAATGAAGCATCCTACTCCTATCTAAAAAAACAAATGAAGCATTTAATGCACTACCCTCTCTGTCCTCTCAGAGAAGAGAGAGAGAGAGTGGGGCCGGAACCAAGGGCATAGATTATGTCGGACATCGACCGAAGTGCCCGCGGTCCCACGGGCACCAGGGGCAATTCGTAAACGGCTCGAGCCGTCGCTTTCTTTCCTTTATTAAGAATAGGTAAAAATAAAAATAAATAATAAATTAATTAATAATACGATATATAAAGTTAATAATACGATATATAAATTATTTAAATAATACTAAATTATTTAAATAATAAGGGCTGGTTTGGGGTGTCTTAAAAAAAGTGTACTTTTTGTCTTTTTGGACTAAAAAAGACAAAAAAAAAAATATGGAGGTTTGGATTAACTTTTTGACTTTTTATGAAAAAATGTGTATTAAAAAATTGTATAAAAAAAGTGTGTAAGAGATGATAAGAGAGGAGTGGGCCCCAGCCATACAACCGGCTGTACAACCGGCAGACTCAATTGGAGTTGGAAATTATTGGCTAATTTTTGTACAAAGCATTGGACGGTTTTGTTTGGCCCATGGGGGTCATCACGGGTCCCATTTTAATAATCTGAACCATTCAATATATGTAACTCGTCGAACACTATGTACCTATAAAAAATCACGTTAATCGGATATCGATAGCTATCTGATCAGATCTATTTATTTTTCAATCATTAATTATAACACCATCCATTTGTTGTACATAACTGATTTGATCATATAGTTATCGATATCCGATCAATGTGATGTTTTGCAGACATATAGTACTCGACGATTTCTACACATTGAACGGTTCAGATTATCAAAACGGGACCCGTGATGACCCCCATAGGACGAACAACGGTGTGTGTAAAAACCACACCCAATCATTTCTTTTTTCTCCACTGCCGCGCACAGTAGCTGCACACACATCAATTCGGTGTGTACTTTTTTTTGAAGAAAATTGATTTTTTAATTTTTTTTTTTGTGAATAGTGATATCTTTTCAGATTTTGGAGTAACTTTTTAACTTTTTGACTTATTTAGGATAAGCCAAACCAGCCTTAAATGTATTGTTAATGAAATTCAAAATTTTGATTTCAAACCTTACTGTGCTCTAGTATAATAATTTTTTGTTTATAACATATAAAAATTTGTCATGGGACATAAAAAGAAGGCTTAGGAGTTTAGACATCGAATTAGTATTCACATATATAATAATATAGAAAATGTCTCGTAACTCAAATTTTGTGGCTCAAAAGTGGTTCAATTGGTCAAAACGACGTCGTTTTGGCCATTTTTATGTTGTTCTGTACTCAAAACGATGTCGTTTTGGCCATTTGAGCCACTTTTGAGTCACAAAATTTGAGCTACGTAGCATTGTCGTAATAATATGAGTAAACTACACTTTGGGTCCGTTTGAGAAGATTTTTTTAGGTTTTTTTGACTATTTTAGTCATAAAAGACAAAATAAACTATTTTAATCACAAAAAATAAAACATCACATCTAACCCATAATCATTACACTCTTCTCTCACAAAAAAAGTCAAAAAAGCCAAAAAGTCAAAAAGTTATTCCCAAACCAAACTTTTTAGCCCAGGCTAAAATAGCTAAAAAAGCTAAAAAGCTAACCCACTTCCCAAACGAAGGCTTTGTTTTTCAAAAGTTTCAGCTATTTTTCATTTTGGTCCTTTAACTTTATTTTTTTTTACTTTGACCCTTCATGTTTGTAATCCATCTCACTTTGGCCCTTCATATTTTCAATCATTTCTACTTTATTCCTAAACTAACTTCCATTCAAAAAACTAACAGAATCAGTTACATTATTAACACATCAGCTCCATATGTGATGTAAAAAATTCACTAAAGATGCATAAGTTAGAAAACAAAAAAATTGAATTTTTTTTAGTCTTTAATGAACTTTTTTTTTCAAATTTATTCATAAACATTATTACATTATAGATGTAGCTAAAAAAATAAAAATAAATTTAACTAAAAAAATGAAAAAGTTTACTAAAGACAAAAAAATATATATATATACTGATTCAAACACTTTTATTGTCAATTCTGAAATGAAAAATTTGTTATCTTTTTTTGCCTCCGTTTGGGAAGTGGGTTGGCTTTTTGACTTTTTGGCTTTTTTGACTATTTTAGCCTGGGCTTAAAAGCTTGGTTTGGGAAGGGCTTTTTGGCTTTTTAGCTTTTTTGAGTTTTTTTGTGAGAGAAGAATGTAATGATTATGGGTTAAATGTGATGTTTTGTTTGTTATGGCTAAAATAGCCTATTTTGTTTTTTGTGGCTAAAATAGTCAAAAAAGCCTGCAAACCTACTTGCCAAACACAGTTTTCGTCTTTAGTGAACTTTTTTTTTTAAGTTAAATTTGTTTTTGTTTTTTTAGCTGCATCTAATCTAGATACATCTATAATATAATAATATTTATGAACAAATTTGAAAAAAAAATTCACTAAAGATTAAAAAAAAAAAATCAATTTTTTTGTTTTTTATTTTTTACATTTTTAGTGATTTTTTTACATCATATATGGAGCTAATGTGTTAGTAATGTGACAAATTCTATTACTTTTTTGGATGGAAGTTAATCTATGAGTAAAGTGGGAATGTTTATAAACATGAAGAGACAAAGTGGGAAGGATTACAAACATGAAGAGTCAAAGTAGAAAAAATTAAACTTAAAGGGTCAGAGTGGGAATGATTGCAAACATGAAGGGCTAAAGTAGAAAGGATTATAAACATAAAGGGCCAAAGTGAGAAATGAGTGAAATTTTAGGGGGGCAAAGTATAATTTACCCTAATGATATAGATAGATAATAAATTGGCAATTGGTAAACTGGCTTTAGCCCTAATTTTCTTTTCAAATTCCATCCCTAACTTTCGTCTTTCTTGTATTTATGCAACTAACCTCCCAACATTGTACTCACTTTTTCATTGGTTTGAAAATAAGTTATTGTAGTCATTTTTTAGAATAAATTTCATATTGGTTAAGGTACTTCAATATTTTTTAGAGAAATTTTGATCTACAGAAATTTCAAAACACATAGAAATTTGTCTAAAATTTCTTTGTGTTTTGAAATTTGTTTGATTTGAAATTTCTCTAGTTTGTTTAATTTCTCTAATTTTTTCTGTAATTTGAAATTTTCTCTGTATTTGGAAATTTCTCCAAGTTGACATTTATTTGGCTTGCTCACAAATTTATCTGTGTTTTGACTAATTTTCTCTAATTTGCTCATAATTTTCTCTGTATTTTGACTAAACTAAAGAAAATTAAACTACAAAATTGAACAGAGACAAATTGGTTAAAACTAGTCATGGCGATGGTGATATATCCACACCAGATCAATCACCCAAATCAGCAACAACAACAACCAATTTATGAACCTAGGAGATGAAATTCACAACAATCAATTTATGAATCACAACTCATGAAATTGAAGGCACTGGTGTTATATACACAAACACATATTTTTACACAACACAAACAAATAAGCATATATATATATATATATAAACGAATTAATGACCAAATGAGAAAGAAATTGAAATACTGACTCATAAACGGCAGAAATCGAAAATAATTGAGCAACCAGGGATCCACTCACTGTTGCCATTTTTGATCGGAGGAGAGCGAGAGGTTTGGTGCCAGAATAAACAACTGAGGTGGTGGCAGAGGAGGCATCGGTGTGGGAGGAGGGAGGAAGAGACTACAGCGTGTGAGAGAAAGAAAGAAAGAGAGAGAAACGAAGGAAGCGAGATAATGAGATAATGGGTGTGATATATGTAAGGGTGTAATTTTGGCCCGGCTCGGCCCTGCCCTGACCATTTGAGCTCGGGTCGGGCCTATGTCGGGCTTTGCGGGCTTCCGCAAAAAAATCGGGCCAAGCCAGGCCGGCCCACGGGCCAGAAAACTAGGCCCAGGCCTAGGGGTATTCGGGCTTTGGGCGGGCTAGTGGACTGGGTCTTGAGCGAGGCCCATGGACTTGGGCCTGGACTTGGGCTTTGGGCCGGCTTGGGTGGGCCTAAACAATTTTTAAAATTTTTTCCACCAAAAATTTATTATTTTCCATTTTAAAAAAGGGCATCTGGTGGGTCGGCGCGAGTTGGGCCTCGGGCTGGGCTCGGGCTCGGGCCTTAACGGGCCGGGCCCACATCGGGACGCAAGCGGGCTTCAGGCCAAAATTACACCCCTAGATATATAGGTGTTGGTGAGGAAACTTAGGTTACAAAAAAAAAATTATTATGGACCTCTCTCGTTACTAAAAGTTAGAAATGAATGTTAGACTAAATATCTCAACTTTTCAACTAAAATATAAGGTGGCAAAAATAATATGTTTAAGATGATTTTTTTTTTAAAAAAATTTACAAAAAAAAAGTACAAGAAGTAGAGAGAAAAATAGGAATCTTTGAAATATAAATTTCAAAGTTTGATCGTTGTAACAAAATAAACCTTAATTTTTTAATTTTGTCAATTTAAATCATAATATTTTGATTTATTTTCAATCTAAATTAGTTGTCTATTTTTATTAAGTAAAATTGATAAAAAAAATGATATTTCAATTATTAAATTAATGTAAGTATACATAAAATATTTAAAACATCATATTTTGTTTAGTTTAATGATTAAAATACTCATTTTTCTTCAAATTTTACATAACAAAAATAGACAAATGATTTAAATTGAAAACAAATCAAAAGATTGGAGTTTAAATTGATAAAATTTAAAATTTATTTTGTTATAAGGATGAAACTTTGAGGATTTTTTATTTATAATTTTCCCTTAATTTCAAAATCATTAAAAAAATAATGAATTTAATATAATACAATATAAATTATTATATAGTGCTCAATAATAATTTTTTTAGTGATTTTTTTTTAAATTGTGTCAATTTATTTATTTATTTATTTTTGTGTAGGCAAATTTAAAAAGTAAAAAAAAAAATCAAAAACTCAAAAAAAATTATAAAAGCCAAAATAAGCAACAACCAAAAAAAGTCCACTATATATTTGGCCTTATTTTTGTTATTTTCTAAAGTTTTTATGACAATTTTTAATTTTTCAGTTCGTGTTCTTACAACATTTTGAACTTTTTTTAAAAAGTTTTTACTAAAGGCGAAATAATCCTAAAATAAAAAATAAAAAAAAAATCACAAAATAAGCAAAGCCCAAGTAGTACCTAACAGACATTTGAGCATGTTTATTGGAATTTCAATACATCAAATAAGTACTTAACTCACAAAATTAATATTATTTGTAGTATTTTTTTATTATTATTTAACAAATAATTTAATATTATTAGATATGAATGATTATTTGATAATTTTAAAATATTATTTCACACTATTTATCACTCGACACTTGTCAAGTTAATTCTTTAAAACCTAACAAAAAAATATTAAATCCTATTATTTTAACTAATAAAATTTCGTTTGTCAACTATATATTTTAGTCAAAAAGTTAAAAAATTATTATAAGTTATCACATCACTATTTTTATTTTTTTACATATCTTTTTATAAAAAATTAAAAAAAATTACTAAAATAATATAATTTTAAACTATGCATAAATATCAAATTATCGCACCGCTATGTTGCAAGACCACCAAATAATTTTTAAATGCAATACAGATGCTGTAACTTGGAAGCAAGGGTTGGGAAAGGGTCTGAAAAGAATGGATTCGTCAATAAAATCAGAGAACTCAACCCAAAAGGTGAAAAGAAAGTGGTAGGCACTGGTCTTGCAGACCAAACAGAACCACTTTGGTTAAAGTAAACAAAATAAAACAAAAAGGTAAAAACCAAAGGAAAAAAGGCTACTCTCACTCTTTGCAGTTTGCTTTGCAGGGCAAGACGTTGACAAACAAGTGATTCACGGGCTCACTTTTTGTACAAAAACCAAAAAGAACTTTGGTTAGAGATTCCCACTATAAGATTTCATGGTAAATCTTATTAATTAGGATTATTTATTTGTAAATTTTAATTAATAAATTTATCATTATAAATTTATTGATCAAATTAACATATTTATTATTATAAATTTATTCCGTAATATCCATCATCTTTACTTATATTCACTTACCCAT
Source organism: Camellia sinensis (assembly GCF_055761805.1). Classification (NCBI taxonomy): domain Eukaryota; kingdom Viridiplantae; phylum Streptophyta; class Magnoliopsida; order Ericales; family Theaceae; genus Camellia; species Camellia sinensis. The sequence goes on from NC_138971.1 coordinate 7,019,864, forward strand.
TTACAATAATCTACCATCATCTTCTACATATACAAAGAATAAGATAAATTGATAAATTTATCACTAAAAAATAAATCTGAATCTGAAACAAAGGATGCAGTGTGTGGTAGTATAGATTAGCGATGGTAGAGTATAAATCTATGACGGTAAAGTGTAGATCAATGACGGTAGAATGTAGATTGACAATGATGGTGGAAACAATTAGTGAACGGTGACAGCATCTGAATAACGACAATAGTAGTAGTGTGCGAATGACAACGACAGTGGTGGTGTTGGGTAGAAGACGATTGCAGTGATAGTAGGTGGACGGTGGTGGTGGTGGCGGCGGCGGTAGTAGACAATGGTGGCGTGAAACTTTTGAAAAAATAGTTGAAAGAGAGAGAAAGAGAGAGAGGGAAAAAAAAAGAAAAAGAGAAGAGAAAATGATGTGTGAATGAAGATGACAGTGGCAGTAGGTAGACAGCGGCGATGGTAAACAATGGTGATGTGAAACTTTTGAAAAAATAATAGACAAATAGAGAGATAGAGAGAACATAAGAGAAGAGAAGGTGAAAAAACTTGATTGGTATAAATATTACAGGACTTCTTGGTGCATTCAAAAAGTCAATACGACTAATGATATTTAAGTCTGCTTAAATGAGACTAGCTGGTAATTACCCTTATAAGATACACTTTTTAAAATTGACAAATGTTAACAAGCATTCCTCCTGCATTGTTTAATATTGGAATTAGTACAAAAAGTGTTTTGAAAATAGTGAAAAAGTTAGAAAGTGTATTAAATTGAGTGAAAATTGCTATAAAACTAACAAAAAAATGTATTGAATTCTACACTTATTTTGTCTTTTTCTTGTGCCCCTAGAGCACTTGTGAGTAAAGCTTTTTAAAATTTGTTTAAAATACAAATTATTTCCAGTAGTTTTGAAAATTACAAATAATTCTTTGTTAAATTTTTTTATTTAACAAAATTAATAAAAAAAATAATTACTCGTACCAAAGTTATTAATTGAAATATATTTCTTATAGAATTAAAACTATTAATTAATTTAATGATTTATTAATAAAATGATAACTTGTTATATGATTAGAAATTTGAAATGGTAATATGTAATTTTCACAATCATTGGAGCAATTTGTATCTAAGCAAATCTCAAGTAATGCATTTATAATTTATCTAAGATTTAATTGTTGGAAAATAATGGGTTTTTGACAACTTTATTTCAAAATTAAAGTGGGACTCAACCGCTGGTTGAGGTGGGTTTAAGTGGTTTTGTATTTTCTCAAGTGAGAATAATATAATATAAAAATAATGAGCCGAAACCGTTGAGTTGTGAATGAGAATTGTCTCATAAAGTGGGCATCAATAAAGTTGGGCTTAGATTTAGACTAGTTTGGACTGGGCCTAAATTTGTGCTTATGCTTGTGCATGTGTTAGGTTTGGTCTTGGACTTAATCTTAAGCTTGAGCTAACCTATATAGTGTTGGGCTCAGTTTGTGCATGTGTTTGAGAATTGGGTTTGGATCGGGTTGTGACCCAACATTAGTATCTATTTTGTGATCCATCTAGTTGGTTCATTCAAATTTCATTATATACATATTTATTTGTATATATTAAGCATATGAGAGGTTTAGACCTTTGGAACTCTCATATTTTGATGATGGAGTTGATGACCATATTAGTGGCCATAGATTTTATTTTCAACCTTTGTAACTCTAACCCTAATGACTAGAGTTTATGGCCTTGATGACATTTGATAGCCCTATTGGTGTATAGCCTTCATGGCTAGGAAGTCCCCTATTTGTATAAATAAGGGCCTTTCCTCTCAAACTTGAAAGAAGAATTTTAGAGAGATTTTTGATGGAAAATAGAGATGGTCTTTTGAGATAAAAAGTTAGAGATGTTTATTTTACACCAAAGAAAATTTTTCTTGTCTTCTTTTGCTGGCCTCTTTTTTGGTTCTTGTTAGAGAGAGTGCAACTATTATCAAGTTCGCCGAAGCTATTCAGAAGGTGCTTCTGCATTAGCTAGTTTCGACCTTCGTATCTTGGGAGGCAGACGCCGGTATACCTCTAGTACCCATCGAGAGGCGATGAATCTGTTTTAAGGAAATTGTGGTATCACACAGGCTTTAGTTTGCCTCTTTTTTTATTATTTGTTCTTTAATTTTTCAGAATTTAGTTTACCTCGACGAGTTCTAATATTTAGTTATTTATGTTAATAATTTGTTATTTTAGTAATATAATCTAATTTATTTTTGTATTTAGTTGTGTCGTTTATTCTGTATTTCATCCTTTAATATAAAATTGTTTTATCATATCTATTTAATTTATTTTATATATTTTTCTTGTATTATTATGGAAAAATACTGTTGGTTTTTTTGGCTTTCGAATGTTAGTATTGTAATTTTAAGTATGCCAGTAAGGATCAATCAGTCCATACAGAAGATTAATTGCTAACTAATTATCAGACGATTGTGTTTTAGTTCTTTCAGCCTCAATAAAAAGGACTTTTACTGGTGACTTGTTTAGAAGAATTTAGTAAATAGCAACTAAGTGAAGAATAATTTCAGAGTTTCATTAAGTAAAATGAAAAACTTACAATGATCTGACCCAGTCTCGTAGAGGTTTACAACAATAAGCTATTTGAAACTACTCATATGAATGAAGTGCAGTACAAGAATTTGAAATATTGAAAATGTAAAGAACTAGAAAGAAAAATATGAAGTAAATGATTGGTTTCTGGATCTGAGTCTGGATCCCTTTTTCTGGAACCTTCTCTGTTATTTATATTTCTCAATGACAATCATCGAAGTGGGCTTCTAACCGTCGAAATGTCCCTCCATGATTGTTGAACATGCTCTCTCACAGTTAGTCCCATTACGCCACATTTGCAGTTAGGCTTCCATCCTGATTTTGAATTTGAACCTTGTAAGTAACCGTCAGGCTACATCACCTTATATCCCTCGATCAATCCAGTGCTACACAGGCCTATTATTACCAATATGGGCTGACATGTGTCTGACTATGGTTGGCAACATGTATTAACTCCCCAAATTGCCCTTTTCATGCCACGTGTTGAATTGTGATTGGTTTATACAAATTATACAGCCAACATTACCCCCGCACTGATACATCCAATACTTGGTGATATTAGTGGATCAAGGCATTTTACCCACGTCCTAGGACGTGCATGGGCTTTGTATCTTCTTAGAACTGTAACCGACGTCCCTCATTGTAATGTTTGCACTGTATTAAATTCTTTTCTACACCTTGACCATTTCCCACTATCTGAGCATTCGAAAAGACTGATACAAGTCGTATGGCCAAACAAACATTCTCTGACATAGATCAAGCATATGAAGAGTTGTTAGATAATGATGTTCACCCTCGAAAGAATTTTCATGCATTTATTAGCCACACCTATCCATCTCCATTTATTCAAGTCATGGAAGCTTTTGCAAATCATAGACCTTTGAATCAATAACCTATTGTTCACAATTCTTTAGTCCAAGATTTTGCAAAAATGGATATTGGAAGCTCTTCTTCTGCCACAAAACCTTCTACGCGGGACGAGGCTACTATTTCCTCTTTTTCTTCTAAAGCTTCTGACTGGGGAAGCTAGCCAGAACCTGATGAATCCAAGTTACGAGAGCGAATTAACCATCGATTCGTCGAATTCGCTGATCCTCTGTCTTTTCCTTTTCTTGTTCGGAGTTCAGTGGTTTACCTTTATGTATCTATCGATCACCGACGCAGTTTAGAAGACAACTTACTTATAGCGTGGTATATATCTTCCATGCCTACGAAGTAGTGCGAGCAATTCCTCATCCAGAGGAAGCACAAGGCTACAACCCGTCATTCTTAGCCCAGAAGGCAAAACTTTGCTCTTCTAACTAGCTTGAATGTGTGAATAACCCCCAGTTCCCTTCTTCCTTTGGGATGGATCCTCCTGCATCTCCTCTTCCTCAAAACCTTCACTGGATGGAAGAACTGAGACTTACTCTCTTTGAGAATTAGTTCCTTTCTTCCTACCAACCTCCAGCTCTCTTCACTATATTTGAGCGATATCAAGCTCAACTTCTGCTTGCAGCCTTTTCTCACTTGTCTTTCTATGTTCTTGGAGGTGATATTCCTCTTAAGAACTTTCGATGGGTTTGTGGCATTATGACTCGGGGTCATGTCCTTAACCCCATTGCTTAAGCAGAACTTCAGATGTTTTTGGACCAACTCCCACTGCTTCTCCATTGGTACCAAACTTCTTTGGCTACCACTCAATCTTTGGACAAAATCTCAGCCCATCGAATTCACACCCAGTATGAAGCAGAGAACCTTATCGATGAATATAATGACTTCAAGAATGAAGACTCTGCATACTGGGATGATCTAAATATGGATGAGATGGGACAAGGATTGAAGGAAACAGAGTTCGAAATAAAAACTGAACAATTTTTTCATCAAATAAGAACATATCAGCTGCAGCAACCTAACTTGGAGAGGATAGATGACAGAATAAAAAAGGAACATAAATTTATTGACCACTGTTGGAACAAATTCCATGACCTTGTTATTCTTTCTATTCCTTATTTTTATGAAATTGAATTTGTAGCCAAAATGGCATTCTAATGTAATTACTTTCTGTAGACGCACCCTGAGGACTCTCGAGCTCCGCGTTGTGAAGGCGCGGAATTCGTTTGCTCTCTAGCTATTACAAGTTTAGACTCATGTCACGGTTCTGAATCTAATCTCACAATGTGCGATGTAAGATTGATAAATCACCAACGAGTCCAAATCCAACAAATCGTTTTGGAAAACTGATTTTAATAAAGAAGTGCTAAACATGGACTGCTTTGCCAGATACAAAGTCGCCACCTAAATATTTTATTTTGGGGGAATTTAGGAAACCCTGACTCGTGCCTAAGGCCACGTGTTCGTCATCACCAAAGTTGCCTCGGCTCGGGAACTTAGGTATGAGAAGCGAAGGTCATGCAATGAGCATCCCTGCTCGCCCGATCAAATATCGGCCTTTACTAACATGATATGTTGGTTTTGAAAACACGTGTTCTTATTCCGGTTATTAACCTAGAATTACTATGTGATGCGCACATCATACAAGTATAGACTAGATCGCCTAAGTTGGAACAAAACATTGCATATTCGTTTGTTTGAAAACGGTTTAGAGTTTGCTACTCGCAAGTAAGCTAAAACAGGGATTTGATGAATTGTTCCAATCCAAGTAATCCAACCTTCACCCACAAGCATTCAAGCAGCTATATCAAACAAGCAGTTAGCCTCATGGCAAGCATGCTTTCATGGCAATCAGTAACACACATGCAGTATGCTAAAGCGTAAACACTCACAGTGTACTCCAAGCCAAAACAAGGAACTAGTTAGAAATCATGCATGATCCTAGTTCATGTTAAGATGGCTAATGCAACACATGCGAAAATGCAACTAAGATAGACTCGACTATCCTAAAAGTGTCATGTGAAATGCAACTTGGTACATGTATTCAAATTGAAATTGAAATACAATGCAATTAGTATGATGCACCGAGCCCGGTGCATGCAAGACAGATGAATGGATGCATGCATGCAAAGCATAAGGTATGCTAATCAAAATATGCCCTAAAACTAACCATCATAAGCGGTTAAGTAAACGGGAGAAAGAAATGGGGATTGGAAGACATGCATCACACACACGCACGCTTATTACAACAAGACGCCCTCTCGATGGAGGGACCGAATAAGAAGCTAACTAGCTAATCTAAGTTAATTAAACTAATTATTACAAAATAAATTAATTAACTAATCCTAGTTAACTAATTATTACAAAACAAATTGAAATAGCTAAACGCATTAACTATTAAAGTACAAAACAAAGCATAAGCTAGCTATCTAAGCATGGCAGCTAAGGAAAGCAATAAAACAGGAGCCTCGAGAGGGAGAAGAATGCATGCATGCCCGGTCGCCTCATTCGGAAATCCGTCGCGATGCCCCAACTTGCCTTTGTTTTCAATTGTCCTCAGAACCTTGCACCAAGCTCCAGAAAGCTGAAACTCCACCTTGGGAACCTGTGGGAGGGTGGCCGACCACCTGTCTTTGTTGAAAGCCAGAAAAGTGGTCGGCCAGCTAGTTTTTCTGGCTGGCCGACCAGTTGTTGCTGCTGAATTCCAGTTTGCTGCAATAGAGAGCAAAAAAGGGCATGGCAATGTATTTGCAACGTATGTATATACAACCACCCTTCTTATCATTTCATGAGCTCAAAGAAGTGTAGTTCTCGACCCTCGAGCCACCAATCACGCATTTCAATGCGTGATGGTCGAGAAGCGAAGTTACTCAATTCAATGTAAAATGAATGCACAAATAAACACATAAAGCCTAGAACTCTATCATGATTGATCAAGAGTGTCGGCGACCAGGAATTAAGGCACGTTTCATCACTTCAAGTATAAAACATCTCTCTTTTCCCGTGTTTGGACTAACACCTATTCCAAACACAATGCAACACATAACATGGCATGCACAATGCTATGTAACATGGAGTATGCAAAAATACAATGCAACACAAGCATGCAAATATGCAATATGACTTAAGCATGCAAACATGCAATGCAATATGAACAACCTAACAAGGCTAATGGCATGCACAATGCACAATGCCAAGAACAACAACTAGCATACACAATGCTAAATGACAACTAGCATATGCAATGCAATGAACATGGTATATACAAATGTAATGAAACAACATGGCATACACAATGCGATGAACTATATGGTATACATAATGCTCAATGGACTTAAACCAAAATGGATAGACCTCAGCCATGCCCAAATTAGTGGCCATAACACCAAAACAAAGGCACCAAAAGACAAGGCATGAATGCACAATGCATTGGCCAATCAACTAGGCCTAAGAGCACAACCCTCAAAAAGGCTCAAGGAGTGACAAATGCGAAAGTGTAACAACACTAAATGCACTGAAATTAAGTAAAAAATGATGCCAAATCATTCAGTCAAACACAAGTATAGCATGCAAAGGTCCTAAAACATGAAAGGTAATAAAGAGGACTACAAAGGAGACATGCAATACATGGCAAATATGCATGAACCAACCACAAATAGAGCTCAAGTAGGTCAAGACAATGACCAAAACATGCTAAGTTAGGGGCTCAAAGGCCTAAGCAAGATGGCATACATGCTAGGCCATAAACCAGGCAACAATGCACAACACTTAAAGGCATTCAAAGCATGAAAAAAGTAGGAACATGACAATGCTATAAGCTCTAAAATGAAGTATTAAATGATGCCAAATCATCTAAATAACTCAAAGATAGCATGCATGAGTCAACAAAACACAAAGCTAGCAAGGCCAATTGCACTACAGCTATACAATGCATGAAGGATATGGCAAAGGCAACCCAAAACAGTCCTAGAACATGTCAAAATGATACTTAAACATGTATGGAAGGAAGCCAAAACAAGCTAGCATGAATGGCATAAGGCATGATGCATACAAGGCAAATAAGGTGGATTACACTACACCTATTAAGACCAAGAATGTGATGACTTAACCAAAAAAAGTCAGAGTTATATCATGACAATAACCCCAAATAAACACTGAAATGATAGCTCGCAAGCTTAGGCATGAAGGCATACGCAATGGTTCATGTTAAGGCATAAAGGAGCAAACCCTCCAACGCATTGAATAAGTGAAAGATGCAAGTGTATGGCCATGAAACATGGACTGAAATCACACTTCAAATGATGCCGAATCATTCAAATAGTCCAACTAAAGCATGCTAGTAGACTTGGTATACAAAGCTAACAAGTTAGAATGCATGACAACTATACAAAGCATGGCATGCATGACCAAGACAACATAAATTAGAGCTAAAGCATGGTAAAACATGGACAAAAGTTTCTTAGAGTTAAGCCAAAAGCATGCTAGAATGACATGTTAAAACATGATGCATGTTAGGCTAAATCATGGAAATGCCCTACAAGTGCATGGAGCATGCAAGAGATGACCAAACCAAACCCTAACAGAGGTATGACATGGTAGAATATCACTAAAAACATGCTGAAATGGACTCAACATAAGCTAGAAAGACATGCTCAAACATGAGGCATACAAAGCTAGTTTGTAAGATTTACACTACAAGTATATAAGGCATGCATGCAATGACCAAACCAAGTCAAAACAGATCTGAGGCATGCTGAAATAGCCCCAAATATATGCTAAGAACAAGGTAACACAAGCTTAGTAAACATGCTCAAACATGAGGCATTCAAGACAAGTATTGAAAATACAAGGAGAGGGGATGAACCTCTCCTATTAAGACTCCAAAACCACCTTTCCACCACTGAAATCCAGTGGTAGAAAGGTCATGCAAAGGCTACAACAAGAGCCTAGAGGGATGGCTCAAAACAAGGCCTAACAAGGCCTTAGAGGGGGTGAACCACCCCTAATGCAAAAGTGACCTTAAACAGAGATCTTAAGCACCAAAATTCAGAACTTTTATCAGTAAGAAGTTAAGCTTAAAATAGTATGCAAGTAGGCTCAAAAGCTTAAGCAAAAATAGAGGTTTAAAAGGTAGCAACTCACCCTTGTAGACCACCTTCAAGGCTGCAACTCCAGCACACTTTCTGAACCAAATCCAGTCCAAAAGCTTCAAAACAACCTCAAGGGACCTCAGCTCCAAGATTATGGTGTTTGAGTGTGTGTTTGTGTGTAAAAGTGAGACAAAATAACACTTTAAGGCACAAAACAAGAGCAAAATGAAGAAGTATAGATATAGATTATATGTATCACTCAAGCTCCAATTTTCAGAACCTAAAGGAAGGAGGAGGAGCCTCCCTCTTATAGAGAACAAAAACTAAAGCTTCTCAAGGAAGCTAAGGTTCAAGGCCATCCCTCCATACACATGTATGGAGGATGGCTTTAGTGCTCTCCAGCTCACAGCTGGAGGAAAATATTTCCAAAAAGGTGTCAAAAAGCAGCCAACCACTTTCAAGAGGTCGGCCAGCTACTTAAAGTGGTCGGCTGACCACTTTAAGTGGTCTCCCAAAACAACAACTGGTCGGCCATGGGTGGGAGAAGTCTACACACTGAAAGGAAGGTGGTGGTATGGTGGCCGACCAGAAAAGGTGGCCCAAAGACCAAGAAAGCCAGTTATCTGACCAGAAAACTGGCTGGCAAGAGGAAAAGTGGTCTCCAAGGGGAAAAAATGGCCTCCCACCCTTGTACCACATTCCAAACAAGAAAAACAAGGTTTGTACCAAAAACAAACCAAAACGGATGCAAGACGAGGGATCGGGAGGCAAAGCACGCGGCCAAAAGTCTCGAAAACTAGTCTACGAACCACAGCGTTCCTCTAGGCAGAGGCAACAAGGCATGGTTCAAAAATCACGCCAAATGAAGAACGTTAAGCGGTCCGAGACAAGGCGCACGGCCGAAGTGTAATAACCCTTACCACTGATTAATGCTAAACTGAGACTGATTATGATAATTGACTAAATTGACTAAAATCCTGAACTGATTGATTGTCTGTATCTGTTTAAGTGCATTTCTATCTGTTCGACTGTTAAACTATCTGTTCATGTTTTATGTTTTAAACTGCAAATTGAAGGCCTTATCGGAGACCGAATCTGAAATTGATTAGTGATATGTGTTAATCATAATTTACGTGATTTTATGGCATATTTATTTGAAATTTGATTTGGTATGATTAAATAGATTAAAATAAGTTAAATTACACAAGTTGCATTATTTACAACTTTGCCACTTAGTGGCCCACTTCATACCATATGTTGAGACTTGAATTATACATTGTTTAGCATCATTTCCTCAGCCATTCCTTGAGTCCTTAGCTGACTAGAGATAGTGAGAGTGAGGAAACTTGAGTTCAACAATTTTAGCTTGGTGATTTGAGGAAATTGAAGGTTGATTGCATGTTTGGAACTCCTATACCTAGAATTGGAGACTTAAGGTAGAGATTATACCTTCTTGTTCATGTATTCAAGTTATATGTCGCATGGTTTGTGGAAGTTTAGAGATTAAGGTCATGAGTTAGCTTAATTTGTTGAATCAAAGCTTAATCTTTGCATGCATGGGCATATTCTTGGATTTTGAAGTTGTTCTTCACAAATTTGCCATATGCATGTGCATATTTTGAGTATAGTTCATGATTTTACCATGTTTTTGGAAGAATTAGCTCATTAGAGCATGTAATTGAAGCTTTGAATTGGTTTAAACTCATGCATGTCATGTTTGAGTTATGTTCTTGGAAATTGGTTTGAAACTGAGTTTAATTGAACTACCTTTGGGCTTTGATTTCTCAAATTGATCTTTGAAACATGTTATATTATGAGATTTGAAGTGTTTTCCAGAAAATTAGCCCAAAAGGATCGAATTTGATACATTGAAACTTGTTTTTGAGCTTGAGGTTCAAATATGAAAATTCCAGATTTTGGACTCATGCTCGAGTGGAGTGACTGGCGCTCGAGCGTGAAATTCGTGCATCCAGCACTTTACACTGTTTTACAGTCTGCTCGAGCGGGGTATTGGACGCTTGAGCGAGGACTGGTGTCACACGCTCGAGCAGGTATTGAGCGCCTAATCGAGCGTGATTTTCACACATCCAGTACTTTTACTGTAGCTTGCAGTCCACTCGAGCGGATTTATTCACGCTCGATCGAAGACCCTTGTCTGCATGTCTGCTGGAGCGGATATAGACACGCTCGAGCATAAATCCTGTTTTCTGAAAATTCTGAAAAATGTTTTAAAGTGCATCCTTGCATCCTCATTCCATCCTAGGCATTCCTAGGCCTAGTTTAAGGCATCTTAATGAGGATATTGATGTAGAACCACACTGAGACAAACTAGGGATTAAGTTATTATTTTCCTAACTGTGTAGCTTAGTGTGTGTTCATTCTGTAACTGTGTAGGGTTGGCATCCGGAGACGCGTACTAGCTTATCTGTAGCCCAGAACTCTGTGAGTAACAATGTTGTAAAGATATGTTCGAAAATGAATATTTTCTGAATGATCAACTGAATTGTTTACTGTTAACTGAATGAATGTTTATCCTCTGTTCTGAACTGTATTGTGGCATCCTTAGCAACTATTGTTACTGTTACTGCTACTGTTACAGAGATCTCTGTCAGTTCCTATTTCAGAACTTCTGTTTACTGTTTTGATGGCCATCATTGACTGTTCGGTCTTTCAAGACCTACTGTTTACTGTACTGTTCTGCTAATGGATGTACCACATATGACTGTTATGATTGAATGACTGATACACTGAATCAATTGACTGTTTTCAATACTGAAAGGACATTCATTCTTAACCTCTTTACGCATTATGTTATTCACTGGGCTTTAGCTCACTGCTCATATATATATGTAGGTGTTCAGGCACCAGACCGGAGCTAGGAGCGTGGATTAGACTCCCTTTTGTCAAAGCCAACCACTGTGCCTCACTGCGAGGTTCCGAGCCTATCAAGCTAGGACTTTTGGGGTGTTTTAGTTTTCTCCCTTTTTGGTTATGTTCTGTATAGACTGAATATTTTTGTACTGTACTGTTTTAAACAGGGATTAAGTCCCTGTCCTGAATGATTGTATATATTGTACATACTGTTTTGGTACTGATTGTATATATGTATATAATATGAAAAGTTTTTTTGCATTCAGATTGCCATAGTTCATTGGACATATTTTAATTACTTTATTGGCTTCCGCCAGCCCCTGTACTCTATATTACTGTTAAGAAGGCCTTCGGTAATCTCGGATTACTGGCCGGTTACAGTACTAAACCCATAGGGGCGGGTATGGGTCGTGACACGAAGGCTCCAAAAACCGAAAACTAGTCTCCAAACGGGAAAAGTGGCCTACGACCATAAAAAGTGGTCTATGACCACAAAGAGATGGTCTACAAGACCTCTCCCTCCCTTCGAAAAGAGAAAACAAGATTTGGTCCACAAACCGAGCCAAAGCACAAAGAGTTCAGAGGCCCGGGGGCAAGGCTCTCAGTCAAAACTTCGAAACCTCGAAACGAGCACAACATGCGCAATCACCAAGCGCTCAAACGATGACGTCTGAGTCTTAAGGTCAGTCAAAAATGGGGTGTCTACACTTTCATATTAATAAAGCTAGATTTTCCTTTCTTTATTTTTGCTGGTCTGTCTTTATATTCCAATTGCATACTTGTAACCATTCTATTTGCCCAAAGCAAACAAAATCAAAGCTTCGAATTTACCAATTTTGTCCTTTGAAACCTGATTTGAACATTTTGAATGGAATACTGGAAACGTAATTTGAATTTCTCAAACATATAGAGTATAATTGGCAATCCTTGCCTTAGGTCTTCTCATTCTAATCATATGATTAGCACCATCAACAGTTTTGAATTAACTATTTTTGCTTCAAAAAACAATCTACTTGTTTTGAAGTATGGAAACCTCCCTTAGGGATTGTACTGTTTTATTTTAAAAGAGTGAGTCCCTCTATTTTGAAGTATTGGTTTTTCACAACTTCGAAGTCTAAAACAAACAACTTCTAGCTGCAGAGTACTTCAAATTTTACTTCGAAGGATTTTACTTTCAACAAGAAACCTAAAAGCAAGTCTTTAAACCCCTTGAAACAAACAAACACCTGAGCATTCTTGTGCTCTTAGATATAAAACGTACTTTGAAGTCAACTTCCTGTTTTCGAAGCCCTATCTGAATGTTTGTTATTTGGCTTTGAAGCCAAAACTTGGCTTTCGAAGCCAAATATTTGATTTCGAAGCCAATATGAGTGTTTGAGATACGTTTCCCTCTCAAACGATCACTTTTGGGAGAAAATTTTCATATCCGTACTTTTAGTAATTTTGCCCATTTAAATTAATTGGGCATCTTTCGGACAGAAAGGTTTAAAAACCCTTTCCTTTCGTGCTTTTAATTCACTTGCTCGCCCAACACACAAATCCTTTATCTCTATTGACCTCCTCTTTTTTATCCTCTTTCTCAACTTCGTCCTTTGAAAACTTTTGTCAATGGCTTCTTTCTCCCCGAAGATACCAGTCGTGGAGCATGTGAGTTCATCCATAGCCTTAAAAAAGATCATTACTGAAGAGTCTGAGAAATACAAAATGGCGAGAAAAGTGCTATTGATGGGTGTAGACGTGCCCGGAGAACTCCCGACTCCGCGCGTGAGGGCGCGAAATTGTTTTGTTCTCTAGCTACTACAAGTTCAGACTCATGTTACGGTTCTGAATCTAATCTCACAAAGTGCAATGCAAGATTGATAAATCACCAAAGAGTCCAAATCCGACAAATCGTTTTGGAAAACTGATTTTAATAAAGAAGTACCAAACATGGACTGCTTTGCCAGATACAGAGTCGCCACCTAAATATTTTATTTTGGGAGAATTTAGGAAACCCTGACTCGTGCCTAAGACCACGTGTCCGTCATCACCAAAGTTGCCTCGGCTCAGGAACTTGGATACGAGAAGAGAGGTCATGCAATGAGCACCCCCGCTCGCCCGATCAAAAGATCGGCCTTTACTAAGTATGATATTTTATTTTTGAAAACACATGTGTTCTTATCCCGGTTATTAACCTAAAATTACTATGTGATGCGCACAACATACAAGTATAGACTAGATCGTCTAAGTTGGAACAAAACATTGCATGCTCGTTTATTTGAAAATGGTTTGAAGTTTGCTACTCGCAAGTAGGCTAAAACGAGGATTTCAATGAATTGTTCCAATTTACGCAATCCAACCTTCACCCACAGGCATTCAGGTAGTTATATCAGTTAAGCAGCTAGCCTCATGGCAAGCATGCTAACATGGCAACATACACATCTCATGCAGGGATGCTAAAGCATAAACACTCACAGTGTACTCCGAGCCAAAATAGAGAACTAGTTAGAAATCATACATGATCCTAGTTCATGGTAAAATGGCTAATGCAACACATGCAAAATGCAGCTAAGATAGGCTCGGCTATTCTAAGAATGGCATATGAAATGCAACTTGATACATGCATTCAACTTGGAATTGAAATACAATGCAGTTAGTATGATGCGCCGAGCCCGGTGCATGCAAAACAGATGAATGATGCACGCATGCAAGCATAAGGATGCTAATTTGAAATATGCCCTAAAACTAACCATCTAAGCGGTTAAGTAAAAGGGAGAAAGAAATGGGGGTTGGAAGACATGCATCACACACATGCACGCTTATTACAACAGTTGGCCCTCTCGACGGAGGGTCCGAATAAGAAACTAACTAACTAATCTAAGCTAATTAAACTAATTATTACATCACAAAACTAATTAACTAACAAGCTAATTAATTAAGCTATTATAACACAAATTGAATAGTTAAATGCATTAATTAATTAGGTACAAAACCAAAGTATAAACTAGCTAAGGAAAACATCTAAGTAAAGCAAATGAAAGGGGCCTCGGGGCGAGAAGTGCATGCATGCTCGGTCACGTCGTTTGGAAATCCGTCGCGATGCCCCAACTTGCCTCTGTTTTCATTTGTTCTCAGAATACTGCACAAAGCTCCACAAAGCTTCAACTCCACCATGGGAACCTGTAGGAGCATGGCCGACCACTTTCTGGAGTTGCTAGCCACCTGCTGACCACCCATCTTTTCCACAGACCAGAACAAGTGGTCGGCTAGCTAGTTTATCTGGTCGGCCGACCAGTTGCTGCTGCACTTCTCCACTTTGCTGCAACAGAGAGCAAGAAAGGGCATGGCAATGTATTTGCAAGATATGTGTGCACAACCACCCTCCCTATCATTTCATAAGCTCAAGGGAGTGTGGTTCTCGACCCTCGGGCCACCAATCACGCATCTCGATGCATGATGGCCGAGAAGCCAAATTGCACAATTCAATATGAAATGAATGCACACATAAACATATAGGGCCTAGAACTCTATCATGATTGATCAAGAGGGTTGGCGACCGAGAATTGAGGCACATTTCATCACTTTAAGTATGAAACGTCCCTCGTTCCTTGTGTTTGGACTAACACCTAGTCCAAACAAAATGCAACTCAAACATGCAAACATGTAATGCAACCTAGGTATGTAAAAATGCAATGCAACCTAAGCATGCAAACATGCAATGTAAGGGACAAGTATGCAACAACACATAATGCAATATGGCATACTCAAGGCAATGAATGACATGACATACTCAGTGCAATGTGATTATGGCATACACAATGCGAATAAGAACATAGCATGCACAATGCGAACAACAACATAATATGCACAATGCAATGAACAACAAGGCATACTCAATGCAATGTAAGATGAGCATGCACGATGCAAAGAACATGGCATACACAATGCGATGAACTACATAGCATACTCAATGCAATGTGATATAAGCATGCAAACAACATGATGCAATGCAACAACATGAAAGCAAATATGCTCAATGGACTTAAACCAAAATGGACAGACCTCAGTCATGCCCAAATCAGTGGCCATAATGATTAAACTAAGGCACAAAAAGGCAAGGCAAGCATGCTCAATGCAATGGCCTATCAACTAGGCCTAAGAACACAACTCTCAAGCATGATGAAGAAGCAATAAATATGGAAGTGTGACAACACTAAAGGTTTTGAAATCAAGTGTGAAATGATGCCAAATCATTCAAACAACACAAGTAAAGCATGTAAGAGGGTCTAAGGCACAAAGCCATTAAAGGGACTACACAAGGGGCATGCAAAACATGGAACAAATGCATGAATCAATCATGGACAGAGCTTAAATAGGTCTAAACAAAAACCAAAACATGCTGAGATGAGGGCTCAAATGTCTAGGCATGCAAGCATACAAGCTAGGCCACAAACTAGGTGACAATGGATAACACTCAAAGGCATTTAAAGAGTGAATGAAGTGGGAACATGGCAATGCTACATGCTCTGAAATGTCATATTAAATGATGCCAAATCATATACACCACACTAACGAAGCATGCTATGAAGCTCAAAGCTTGAAACTATCATAGACACTTACACTATAACTATGCAAAACATGAAGCATATGGCAAGGGCAACCCAAAACAGTCCTAGAACATGTCAAAATGAGTCTAAAGCATATATGGAAGGAAGCCAAAATATGCTAGCATGAAGAGCATGAAGCATGGAATATGCAAGGCAAATAAGGTGGATTGCACTACACCTATCAAGACCAAGCATGAGATGGCTTCGCCAACAAAAATCTGAGTTATATCATGGCAAAATAATCCCAAAAATATATTAAAATGATGGCTCGCAAGCTTAGGCATGAAGGCATACACAATGATTCATGTTAAGGCATAAAGGGCAAATCCTCCAACGCATTGAATAAGTGACAAATGCAAGTATGTGGCCACACTACATGGACTGAAATCACATAAAAAATGATGTCAAATCATTCAAATAAGCCAAGTAATGCATGCTAGTGGACTTGATACACAAACCTAACAAGCTAGAATGCATTATAGCTATACAAAGCATGGCATACATGACCAAAACAACACATATCAGAGCTTAAGCATGCTAAAACATGGACAAAAGCTTCTTAGAGTTAAGCCAAAATCATGCTAGAAAGATAGTCTAAAACATGGCGCATATTAGGCTAATTCATGGAATTGCACTACAAGTGCAGGGAGCATGCATGGGGCTATCAAACCCAACCTTAATAGAGTTATGGCATGTTAAAACAACACCAAAAACCTACTGAAATGGAGTCAACATAAGCTAGAACGACATGTTACTTCATGAAGCATACAAGACTAGTTTATGAAATTTTCAGTACAAGTGTATTAAGCATACATGAGGTGATCAAGACAACCAAAAACAATGGCAAGTCATCTCAAAATAACCCCAAATACATGCTAAGAACAAGCCAACACAAGCTTAATAAACATGCTCAAACATGAGGCATATGAAGTAAGTAGTTAAAACACAAGGAGAGGGGATGACCCTCTCCTACTTAGGACCCCAAAACCACCTTTCCACCACTGAAAATACTCTGAATTTTAGTGGTAGAAAGGTCATGCAAAATCTAGAACAAGAGCCAAAAGGGATGGCTCAAAACAAGGCCTAACAAGGCCTAAGAGGGGGTAGACCACCCCCAACACAAAAGTGACCTTAAACAAACATTTTAAGGACTGAGAAATAGAAATTTTTGTAATTAAGAGTTAAGCTTAAAACAACATACAAATAGGTCAAAAAGCTTAAGCAAAAAGTAAGGTTTTAATGGTTAGAAACTCACCCTTGTAGAACCTCTTCAAGACTACCACTCCAGCAACTTTCTTGAACAAAAACCAGTACAAAAACTTCAAAAACAACTTCAAAAAGCCTCAGCAACAAGAGTAAGGTGTTTAAGTGTGTGTTTGTGTGTTAAAGTGTGGTAAAATGACACTTTTGAAGCACAAAACAAGAGCAAAGGGGAAGATAGAGACAAATGTGTATGTATAACTCTCCAACACAAAAATCTGAACATAGAGGAGGGAGGAGGAGGTTCTTTCTTATAGAGAACCAATGCTCAAGCTTGTTGGACAAGCTTAGGGTTCAAGGCCATCCCTCTATACACGTGTATGGAGGATGGCTTTGGTGCCTTCCAACTATGCTAGCTGGATGAAAATATCTCCAAAAATGTGACAAAAAGCAGCCGACCACTTGAAGTGAGTGGTCAGCCAGCTACTTGAGGTGGTCGGCCGACCACCACAAGTGGTCTCCCAGGAAAACAACTGGTCAGCCATGGGTAGGAGAAGTCTACAGCATGAAAACAATGTAGTGGTGTGGTGGCCGACCAGAAAAGGTGGCCCAAAGACCAAGAAAACCAGTTGGCCGACCAGAAAACTGGCTGGCGGAAAGAAAAGTGGTCTCCAAGGGGAAGAACTAGTCTCCCACCCATGTACCACCTTCCAAATAAGGAAAACAAGGTTTGTACCAAAAACAACCAAAACGGATGCAAGACGAAAGTTCGGGAGGCAAGGTGCGCGGCAGGGAGCCTCAAAAACTAGTCTATGGGCATCAAAAGTGGTCTCCCGGACCACAGTGTCCCTCTAAGCAGAGGCAACAAGGCATGGTTCAAAAACCAAGCCAAACGAAGAACGTTAAGCAGTCCCGAGTCAAGGCGCGCGGCCGAAGGCTCCGAAAATTGGAAACTAGTCTCCAAACGAGAAAAGTGGTCTATAACCACAAAAAGGTGGTCTACAAAACCACTCCTTCCCTCCAGGGAAGAGAAACAAGGCTTGGTCCACAAACCGAGCCAAAGCACAAAGAGTTCAGAGGCCGGAGGCAAGGCTCTCAGCCAAAATTGCGGAAACTCGAAACGAGCACAACATGCACTATCACCGAGCGCTCAATCGATGACATTTGAGTCTTAAGGTCGGTCAAAAATGGGGTTTCTACAATGGGCGTATTTTCATTCCCTGTCGCCATGAGCAATACGAATATGTGCTTGGGCTTATTTTTAAAGAGATCCCTATTCAGCTTCCTGCTCTGTACCTACATTTAGAGGACCACTGCCTCCTTTATGAAGGCGGTCTTGATTGGAGAAGCTGGAGAGTGAACAGACCCCATCGCTGCTAGCCCACAGTAAGACCAAAATATGATAAATGGTATGATCGGGATGTCCCTGCTAGGACACTGGATCTCTAGGAACTTTGCTTCTTCGACACCCTTCAACTGTCCAGGTTCACCATTTCGGAGGACCCATTTTTATTACTTGCTGCTCTTTGTTTTTGGAATTCTACTTTCAATTTCTTCCAATTTAGATGCGGTATGATGGCTCCTACTGTCCTTGACATCTGCCATCTATTAGGGTTATCCCCTATTGGTACTCCTTTTGGTCCAGACTATCTTGACCTCAGCATCCCTTTTTCTCTTCCCCTCTGAACTCATCCTATAATGACTTTGTCAAGGCTGAGAACAAGAGGGAAGGCCCTGTGACTGATAGGGAATTCTTTTCTTTTTTATTGTATTGGCTTTGCAAATTTCTCTTTTGTACTTCTTCTCAGAGGATTATGCCTGAGTTTGCCCCTCTTGCCAAAGCCTTTGTTTTGCATAAACAGGTGGCCTTAGCTCCTTATGCTTTGGGCCATGTCTACAGAGCTTGTTCCCCCTTTTGTGAAAAACCCACGGATACCAATCAAGGAGGCCTATTTTGGATACTCCAACTCTGGCTTTTTGCATACTTCACCAATTTACATTCTAAGTGTCTAAAGTTTTTAAAAGGAAACCCTGCCATTTATGGTATGAAGTTAGCCAATGTCTCTCTTTATCCTTCTAACTTTGCCTTTTACTTTTCTTTCTTTCACCAACTCCTAGCTTCCTCTTCTTCTCACACCTTCTTCTGCCTCTTCGAAGCCAATATTGGCCTAGCCTGGTTGAGGACCTTTTTGAACGATAGTTCCTGCTCTAGGCCTCAGCACAAAAGCATGTGGGCTTTAATTTTGATTCTGAGAGAGCTATTCATTGGCACTATGAACTCCAGAGCTTATAAGTGTACCTCTGAGCCCTATTGCCCTGCCTAATTTGCTAGGCAATTTGGACTCTCTCAAGGGATCCCTATCCCTCTTTGCAGTCAATCCAACTCAAACCTTACCAACAGAGAACTGAAAGTTCCTAGATCCATATTAGAAGAGGCAACCTCCGAGTTCATCCACGACTTGATTGATTTTGAATATCTATCCTTCATTCCCCAAAGCAACACACTGAAAAGGTACCAGAATTGGTGGATGGCCAATATTGAGGTATACTTGGCCATTTCTCCTCAAGATCTATTAGTGGTACTAGATGTGCCTCAAGCCAAGTCCAAAGGGACTGGAGTTATTACTTCCTCCACTGCTCATGCTACCCCAGCTCTTACCCCTACTACCACAAAGTCTGCTCATACTGCCTTACCTCTCCCTAGAGTCACTCGAGCAACTTCGAAGAAAGGTATGCACTGTTGCTTCTTTTCTTTTCTCTTTCTTTATGATGCTTTTGCTTTTTACTTATAGTTCCTTTTTTGGTGTAGGTGGTGTTGGTGCCTCACAGGGAGACTCTCCTAAAAGAGTTCAAGCTTTAAATCTCCTCAAGAGCAAGCAGCAACAACAAAGGAAAAGAAAGCTCTTGCTTGATCCTGAAGAGGAAGTACCTGAGGCTCACGTAGAAGAAGAGGAAACAGAAAAAGAGCAGGAGACATCATTAAAAAGAAAGAAGAAAATGATGATCTCTCTCTCTGATTTCACTGGGGATCCCATTCATGAAGCATCTGCTAAAGCAGTGGAAGTGGAACACTCTAAAGAGATCATTGTATTCCACAGGGCTGAGAAGAGAAGACAACAACAAATGCTTAGGGCTGAAGCTGCTGTTGCTAATGCACTCCAAAGAGAAACTGCAATGAGGCAACAAACTATTGAACATTATACCCTTCGCAGTTCTCCAACCATTGCTACCACTTCTGAAACGAGTAATTTCCTTTTGTGTCTCTTGTTTCCTTTCTCAAGTTCTCAATACTGAAACTTAACATTGCTTCGTATTTCTTTTTTCAGAGCAACAACTACTCTACCTTCTCTTTCGATAAGAATTTCTTTAGTTTCATCTAAAGTTGAAAGACTATTAGAAGTATCCTCAAAAAAGAAAAAGAAAACTGACACTAAAGTGCCTCTAAGTGTAGAGCCCATTCAGGCAATACTCTCACTCCCTAGTTCTACACTTTTCACATATTTTTTGAGGCAAAACATTCCTATATCTTTATTATTCGGCTTAACTCCATACCTTTCTCTTCTAGCCTTTAACTTAGCCCTATTTATTCTCTTTGCAATCCTTGCTACTCCTTCCCCTCCTGAGGAGATCCCAGTTATTACTTCATCTCCAGTGATAGCTGATTCTCTCAAAGAAGATACTGGTAGCTCACCAATTCTTTGTCCACCATCACTATCCAACTCTAGCCCTTCTTCTCTTGACTTACTGGTGGCCAGGACTATGGAAATTGTTAGGGACACTTCATCATCCTCTCTTATTCCTATGTAGCCATTTCTTCCTTCTACTAGAGCCCTTTCTGCACCATCAATGTCAATGAAAGAGATGGACGTTTTCGAAGCTAGACTGGCTAGCCTTTTTGACATGCCTTCTACCATTCCAATAACCAGTAATGAAATTGAGCCATTGGTTCTGGCTGATTCTCTCTTGAAAGTTTTTGAGAGCTCTTCCATCATCAGTAGGGCTTCCTTACCTTCAGTGGATTTGGACATCTATTTAGAGTTGTTGACATTGTTCTCGAGAATCCTATTCGAAGCCGTGCAAAGACCTATTATCAATAATGGTTTCCTCCAGTGCTGCAAGGTCATTGAGCAATCCAACATGGCTATTTCCAGTCACTTGCCTTAGGCAGCATCTACCATTTACTTTTATGTCAACATCTGCCAAGTTGCCAAAGCTGCAGAGGAGAAATTGTTGAGAGACTAGAAATTTGTTTCCTATATACATGTTGAGATGCCTAAATTGAAAGAACACCATTCCTCTGCTTCTCAATTTCGAGCCCAGCTTTTGGAGAAGAAAGCTCAACTAGAAGAAGAGTTATCAGCAGTTAACCTGGCTTTGGATCGAACTGCCACAAAGCTACAAATCACCAACCAAGGATTGGCTTATCGAAGGCAGGAGATGACTATAGCTATCCAGTTGTTCCCATCCCTTGAGAATAGAGAATCAATTGTAAAGGAGCAACTAAAATATTGTACTGACTTTTGGGCCAATCTATGGCTGCATGTACTTAACTCCTTATGAAATGAATTCTTTATTTATTATTTGAGTGCTTTCATGCTTCTCTTGTTTAGCATTTACTATACTCCTTGTGTTTCCTATACAGTTGGATAATAAGGCTTCAAGTACCTGCCATTAATTTTCTTAGGGTGTACATACCCATTTAAATTCCTCAAATGGTATGCTCCCCAAGGCAAGACTCTATAAACTTGATATGGTCCTTCCCAATTAGATGACCATTTGCCAAACTTATGGCTTTTAATTCCTATTGGAAGTATTGTCTTCCATACCAAATCACCTTCATCAAAAGCTAATGTGCTTGACTTTCTTATTATAGTTTTTGGCTGCTTTTTTTTTTTTTTGGAAAAGAATGCTATTTAATGCTAAAATTTTTGCTTCATCTACATTTTTTAATTCTAAAAACATGCTCTGATGGTACTGCTCAGGAACTAACTGATCCTGGCATCTCACCCTCAAGGACTTGATGTTAATTTCTATAGGTAACACTGCATCATGCCCATATACTAAGGCATAAGGAGTAACTTCTCTACTTGATCTTGGAGAAGTCTTATAAGCCCATAATACATCTAACAGCAAATTATGCCAATCCCTAGGATTGTCTCCCACAACTCTTTGTATTCCTTTTTTCAAAGACTTATTGAATGATTCTACCTGACCATTTGCTTGTACATAATAAGGGATAGAATTAACAAGGCTAATCCCAAACTCTGCCGCGAAAGACTTTACCATTTTTTCATCAAACACAGTCTCATTATCTACTGTTATGGTCTATGAGATGCCAAACCTGTGAATCAAATCTTTAATAAACCCAATAACTTCAGTTTGGTCTACAGCCTTATATGGTTTAGCTTTGACCCATTTAGTGAAGAAGTCTGTGGCCACTAAGATGAAACAATGGTGCTTCGAAAAAGGTGGATGTATTTTCCCTATCATATCCATAGCCTAACCTCTAAATGGCCAGGGCTTCATAACTGTATGTAAATCAGTTATTGGTACATGTCTTATCATGCCATGCTTTTGGCATGCCTGACACCCTCTAGCATATTCTATACAATCTTTAAGGATAGTAAGCCAATAGTAGGAATGTTTTCAAAGCAACCATCTGATCTTCACACCAGGCTGATGAGCACCACAGATGCCTTCATGAACTTCAGCCATGGCTGTCAATGCCTCATTTGGCCCTAGACGTTCCAATAACAACCCATCTGATCCCCTTTTGTAAAGAGCATTACCATACATGTAACAACCCTCACCACTGTTTACCGATTGATTACTGATTACCGTTAAACTGAGACTGATTATGATAAGTAATTGAATCGACTGAAATACTGAACTGACTGACTGAATGAAATCTGGAACTGAATTGATTGAGTACATCTGTTTAATTGTATGTCTATCTGTTGCCTGTTTGATTATCTGTTTGTGTATTTATGTTTAAACTGCAAATTGAAGGCCTTATCGGCGGCCGAATCTGAAATTAATATAATCCTTAGAATTTATGCGATTTTATGGCATATTTATCTGAAATGTGATTTAGTATGATTAAATTAGATTAAAATAAGCTAAATTGCATGAGTTGGTTTATTCACCATTTTGCCACCACTAGTGGGCCACTAGCTTAGCACTTTTGAGACTCATTCCTTTGTATCAAAACACATTTCATCAGCCATCTTGTTGAGCTCAACTGAACTAGAGAGAGAGAGTTAGGAGAGAGTGTGATTTCATCTCTAATTGGCTTGGAAACTTGGTAGAAGTAAAGGAATTGAAGAGTAATTTGCAAACTTGAGCTTATATTCTCATAATTGAAGACATAAGGTAGAGCTCTTACCTTCTTAGTCATGAATTGAAGTATTTCTTGCATGATTTAGAGGATTGTTGAAGATTGGAGCCAAGATATGGCTTATAATGTTGATTGAAAGCTCATTTCATGCATGCATGTTTACATCCTTGAGTTTTGATGTTGTTCTTCATGAAAGTGTACATGCATGTTCATATTTTTACAATGGACCATGATTTCATCTTGTTTTGAAAAGAAATTGGCTCATTAGAGCATGTATTTGAAGCTTTGAAGTTGTTTAAAGTCTTGCATGTCCAATTGAGGCCATGTTCATGAAAATTGGTTTGAAATTGAGTTTGATTGATCTTCCTTTGGGGCTTTGATTTTACAATTGAGCATTGAATCATGTTAAACTATGAGTTTTGAAGTGTTTTTTGGAAAATTAGCCCAAGAGGATCAAAATTGGGATTTTAAAACCTGATTTTGAGCTTGAGGTTAAAATCTGGGAATTCTAGATTTTGAACTCACGCTCGAGCGGGGTGACTGGCGCACGAGCGTGGAAATCGTGCTCCCAGTATTTTGTTTTGTTTTTCAGTCAGCTCGAGCGGGGTAATTAACGCTCGAGCGGGACCTTGTGTCTTATGCTTGAGCGGGTGTCGAGCGCCCAATCGAGCGTGAATTTCACCTATCCAGTACTTTTGACTGTTTTGCAGAACGCTCGAGCGGAAACCTTTGTCTGCATGTCCGCTTGAGCGGAGTAATCTACGCTCGAGCGTGATCCCTATTTTCTGAAAATACTTTTAAAGGGCATCCTTGCATCCTCATTTCATCCTAGGCATTCCTAGGCCTAGTTTAAGGCATCTTAATGGGGATATAGATATAGAACCACACCGAGTCTAAGTAGGGACTAAGTCTTTGTTTCCCGAATGTGAACTTAGTGTGTGTTCATCCTGTAAACTGTGTAGGGTTGGCATCCGAGGACGCGCTCTAGCTTAATTATAGCCCAGAACTCTGTGAGTAACAACTGTGTAAAGATATGTTCAAAGATGAATATTTTCTGACTGTTAACTGAACTGCTTTCTGAACTGTTACTGTCAACTGAATGAATGTATGTCCTATATTCTGAACTGTATTGTGGCATCCTTAGCAACTACTGTTTACTGTTACTACTACTGTTACAGAGATCTCTGTCGATTCCCATGTGGAACCACTACTGTTTACTGTTATGATGGCCATCATTGACTGCTCGGTCTTTTAAGACCTACTGTTTACTGTACTGCTATGCTAATGGATGTACCACATATGACTGTTACGACTGAACGATTGAAATACTGATTTAATGAACTATTTTCATTACTGTAAGGACATTCATTCTTAACCTCTTTACGCATTATGTTATTCACTGGGCTTTAGCTCACTGTTTATATATATATGTAGGTGTTCAAGCACCAGACCGGAGCTAGGAGCGTGGGTTAGACTCCCTTTTTGTCAAGCCAACCACTGTGCCTTACTGTGAGGTTCCGAGCCTGTCAAGCTATGGCTTAGGGGTGTTTTAATTTCCCCCGTCTGTCTCTGTATCTGTTTTGTAATAACTGTATAGACTGATAGCACTGTACTGTACTGCCTAACAGGGATTAAGTCCCTGTTCTGATCGACTGTAAATGTTGCACATACTGTTCTGTATTGTTCATGTATATACGTATGAAAAATCTTTTTGCATACAGACTGTCACAGCTCATTGAATATTGTTTATTTACTGTTTTGGCTTCCGTCATGCCCCTGTACTCTGTATTATTGTCTGATTGTTAAGCAGGCCTTTGGTAATCTCAGATTACTGGCTGGTTACGGTGCTAAACCCGTAGGGGCACACAGAGTGGTATCAGAGCGATACTTAACCACGAGTTATACCGCACACACGTGTCCAAATGAGCTATAGGGTGTCCTAGAAAAGTAATTAGGGCATCACATGAGCATGAAAAGTGTGTGTGGACATGACATGTATATGTGTTAATGTGTTGAAACATATAATTGCTTATGTTTAAATGTTTAAAGTATGCAACTTCCTATGTTTATTATTATAATGCTGCATATAGAGAAATGGATAATGCAAGTACTGCTAATGAAACTGAATCCCTTGAGGCAAGAATAGCGAGGTTGGAAAGAATGGTGGAACTACTAACTGCAAGACTAGAACAACAACAGAACCAATAGCCCCCACCTCCTCCTCCGGTACAGCCGGAACCGAACGTTAATGATGGGGATATAATTGCTCTCACCCAGAAGTTCAGCAAAATGAAACCGTTATCCTTTCAGGGAGGCCTTGAACCCTTAAAGGCTGAAGCTTGGGTTCTTGAGACAGAGAAACTGTTTGAGGTCTTTCCGTGTTCTGAAGCACACAAAGTGCTATTGGCCACCTTTACACTACAAGAAGAAGCCAGAAGGTGGTGAATGTTAGTCCGCGACACCAACGCTGTTATGACTTGGGCTCAATTCAAGGAGTCCTTCTTCGAAAAGTATTTCCCTCAGTGTGTCAGGGATCGAAAAGTGATTGAATTTGAACAGCTGAGACAAGGCACTATGTCGGTGGCAGAATATGAGACAAAATTTACTGAACTTGCCCGTTATGCACCGCACATGGTTGATACTGATTACAAGAAGGCCAGTAAGTTTGAAGGCAGCCTTAATGTTGCAATATTGGACAGAATAAATGTTTTAAAACTATCGAACTATGTGAATGTTCTTGACCGAGCATTAATGGCTGAGTTGAACATTGAAGCACTGAAACAAATTGAAACACCAGCATCTGAATGGTGTGGTAAAAGGCAGGGTCTTAAATTCAAGAAAGGCAAGAATAACCCATTGAACAAGAAACAGAATACAGGGTCAACGACTACTTCTAGTCAAGGGAACCGGTCTATACCACCCTGTTCTAATGTGGTAAGAACCATAAGGGAGTTTGTTATAAAATATCTGGGGCTTGTTATAGGTGTGGCAAGGTGGGCCACATGGTTAAAGACTGCCCCTCTGCTCCGCAGGCCAATAGTAAAGTTGCACCTAGCGCAGCAGCATCGACTGCTACACCAAAGCCTAATCCCAAAGCTACCGGAAAAGAGCCTATGAGGCAAGGCCGAGTGTTCGAACTAGTACCGAGAGACGTGCAGAATACCGAGACTGTTGTGTCAGGTATTCTCTCTATTTGTACTCAAAATGCATATGTTCTGATTGATTCGGGGTCTACAAATTCGTATGTATCGCATGCTTTTTCGCGAAAACTGAATAGACTATTAGAACCCATGAATTATTTGTTAGCTGTATCTTCACCCATCGGGGGATCTGTAACTTGTGCTTATGTGTACCCTGCATGTGAAATTATTGTTGGGGATATGCATCTGTATATTGACTTATTGCCTCTGAACATAGATCATTTTGATGTTATATTGGGGATGGACTGGTTAACGAAATATCATGCTACCATAGACTGTGTGAGGAAACAAGTAGTTTCCGTCCACCGGGTTTACCTGAATTTGTGTTTAATGGGGTTAGAGTAGTACCTCCTCCATATCTGATTTCCTCTATGAAAGCCTTTAAACTGATTAAGAAGGGGTGTAAAGCGTATCTGTGTTCTGTATTGACTGTACCTATTGATGATAAAACTGATGTGAACTGTATTCCTATAGTTAGAGAATTTCCAAATGTTTTTCCAGATGATCTGCTAGGGGATTTGATTGATAGGGAGATTGAGTTCACTGTTGATGTGATTCCGGGTACACAGCCAGTGTCTAATGCTCCTTACAGAATGGCTCCAACTGAACTGAAAGAATTAAAAGTGCAACTGCAAGAATTGTTAGACAAAAAGTTCATCAGACCTAGCACTTCACCGTGGGGCGCACCTGTTTTGTTTGTGAAAAAGAAAGACGGCTCACTGAGACTCTGTATTGACTACCGTGAACTGAACAAGGTAATTGTGAAAAATAAATACCCATTACTGCGTATTAATGACTTATTTGATCAGTTACAAGGTGCTCAAGTCTTTTTTAAGATTGATCTCAGATCCGGATATCATCAGTTGAAAGTTAAACCAGAGGACATTGACAAAGCTGCTTTTCGCACGAGGTATGGACATTACGAATTTTTAGTTATGCCTTTCGGAGTCACCAATGCACCTGCTGCATTTATGGACCTCATGAACAGAATCTTTAAACCATTCCTCGATGACTTTATTGTCGTATTCATAAATGACATTCTGATTTATTCCAAGAGTATAGAAGAACATGAACATCATCTGAGACTTGCTCTACAGACCCTAAGAGAACAGAAACTTTTTGCTAAACTGTCTAAATGTGAATTTTGACTTGATCATGTTATGTTTTTGGGACATGTTATTAGTAAGGATGGAATTTCAGTTGATCCACAGAAAGTTGAAGCAGTAGTAAACTGGCCTAGACCAACAAATGTGACAGAAGTCCGAAGCTTTTTGGGATTAGCCGGGTACTACAGAAGATTTGTCAAAGATTTTTCCAAAACTGCCTTACCATTGACTCAGTTAACTCAGAAAGGGATATCATTTGACTGAACTGACCAAAGAGAATCAGCTTTCCAAGAGTTGAAAACTCGACTAGTGACTGCACCTGTTCTTATCCTACCTTGAGGTACGGATAGTTTTACCATTTTTAGTGATGCTTCTCATAAGGGTTTGGGGTGTGTTTTAATGCAGAATGGGAAAGTAATTGCATATGTTTCCCGACAACTGAGACCGCACGAAAAGAACTACCCGACCCATGATCTAGAACTTGCTGCAGTAGTATTTGCATTGAAAATCTGGCGTCATTACCTTTATGGGGCTACATGTGAAGTATATACCGACCACAAGAGTTTAAAGTATTTCTTCAAACAGAAATAACTGAACATGAGACAGCGGAGATGACTAGAATTGATTAAAGACTATGACCTACAGATTTTGTAGGGGTGAGCATGGTCCGGATTGGACCGGATTTGAGTAAAACCAAGACCAATCCGTTATCTACGGATCTTGAAAAATTGGAACCAATCCAATCCGTTTAAATCATGGAATCAATCTGAACCAATCCATTTAAACACGGATTAGATCGGTTTAGGACCACAGATTTGCATAATTAAATAACAAAAAATATATATACAACACTTTAATTTCATAAAAATATAAATATAACACCATATTAGTTTCACAATAGCAACATGTCTTTTCGTAATAGCAACAAACTGTTTTAGAATTTAAACAACTATAAGAAAACTAGTTCCATCATAAGTATTTAGACCATTACAAATTAACGCTAAAAACTAGCAAACAAAAGTAATAAAAGAAGATACTATGCAAGTTTAGGTTTGGATTTAAGTTTTATATGAAATAAGAGAAGATACTATGTAGGAGGGTGTATAATAAAAATATAGACTATTTGTATACGGTCCGGATTGGTTCCAATCTAGAACTGTGGGGTTCAATCCAGAACCAATTTGTGAACTACGGACTTTTAATTTTTCAATTCGGAATCGAACCATGGATTCAAAAAACTAATCCAAACCTACTGGATTGGACTGGACTGGATCGGATTACGGATTTCACGAATTCCTTGCTCAGCCCTAAGATTTTGTACCATCCGGGAAAAGCCAACACTGTTGCCGATGCATTGAGTCGGAAATCGATTGGGAACTTAGCTTGTTTACTCACCGGACAGAAAGAGTTGCTTTGTGACCTTGAAAAATCTGAAATTGAAATTGTTTTGCGAGAACAAGGTGGAACAATAGCTGCTATTTCTGCTCAACCGGCACTGATTGAAGAGATTAAAGAGAAACAGCAACAGGATGACTTCTTGAAGAAGATTGTCGAAGAACGGGAATCTAAATCGAGACCGAGTTTCAAATTTGAAAATAATGTACTGAAATTTCAAGGAAGACTGTGTGTACCGAATGATTCTGAACTGAAAAGAAGAATTCTGCAAGAGGGCCACAATTCAAAACTGTCTATCCATCTAGGGAATACAAAAATGTATCAAGATTTGAAACTGAATTTCTGGTGGCCGGGAATGAAGAAAGAAATTGCTGATTTTGTATCGAAATGTCTTCATTGCCAACAAGTCAAAGCGGAACACCAACGACCCGCAGGCTTACTGCAACCCTTACCCATACCGGAGTGAAAATGTGAACATATCACCATAGATTTTATTGTGGGATTGCCTCGCTCCAGTAAAGGTATGGACTCAATTTGGGTTATTGTTGATAGACTGACTAAATCTACTCACTTTTTACCTATCAAAACAATTTATAATGCAGACAAATTGGCTATACTCTATATTGATGAAGTTGTTAGGCTGCATGGAGTGCCTGTGTCCATTGTTTCTGATAGGGACTTGAAGTTTACATCGAGATTTTGGCAAAGCTTACAGACTGCATTGGGTACTGAATTGAGACTGAGTAGTGCCTATCATCCTCAGACCGATGGCCAGTCAGAAAGGACCATCCAAACTCTGGAGGATTTACTGAGAATGTGTGTCCTTGATTTTCAGAGAAACTGGGAAAACCACTTGCCATTGGCTGAATTCGCTTACAACAACAGTTATCATTCAAGTATTGGTATGGCGCCTTTCGAGGCATTGTATGGCAAAAAATGTAGATCTCCGATTTGCTAGGCAGAAGTTGGAGATGGGCCTTTGCTTGGGCCCGAGATTGTATATGAAACGACTGAGAAAGTAAAACTAATACAACAGAGACTGAAAACTGCACAGAGCCGACAGAAAAGTTATGCAGATGTCCGAAGACGAGACAGAGAGTATGAAGTGGGTGATCACGTTTTTGTCAAAGTGACACCGATGAAAGGCCAGACTCGTTTTGGAGTCAAAGGCAAGTTAGCGCCGAGATATGTTAGACCGTATGAGATTATTGAGAAAATCAATCCGGTGGCGTATCAAGTTGCGCTTCCTCCTGAAATGGAGCATATGCATAACGTCTTCCACATTTCTATGTTGAGGGACTACCTCCGGGATCCTTTCCATGTGATAGAGCCTACTCGTGTAGTGCTGAGTGATGACTACACTTACGAGGAACGGCCTGTTCAGATTGTAAACAGACGAATCAAGAAGTTGAGAAACAAAGAGATCCCGTTAGTGAAAATTAACTGGCAAAACCATGGTGGCGTGTATGCCACTTAGGAAAGGGAAGATGACATGGCTAAAAGATATCTTGAATTGTTTCCACTGAATCTTGTTTTCTTCCAGAACGAAGGTAATTCGAGTTTGGAGGACTAAACTTTTTATAAGGAGGGGAGACTGTAACAACCCTCACCACTGTTTACCGATTGATTACTGATTACCGTTAAACTGAGACTGATTATGATAAGTAATTGAATCGACTGAAATACTGAACTGACTGACTGAAATCTGGAACTGAATTGATTGAGTACATCTGTTTAATTGTATGTCTATCTGTTGCCTGTTTGATTATCTGTTTGTTTATTTATGTTTAAACTGCAAATTGAAGGCCTTATCGGCGGCCGAATCTGAAATTAATATAATCCTTAGAATTTATGCGATTTTATGGCATATTTATCTGAAATGTGATTTAGTATGATTAAATTAGATTAAAATAAGCTAAATTGCATGAGTTGGTTTATTCACCATTTTGCCACCACTAGTGGGCCACTAGCTTAGCACTTTTGAGACTCATTCCTTTGTATCAAAACACATTTCATCAGCCATTTTGTTGAGCTCAACTGAACTAGAGAGAGAGAGTTAGGAGAGAGTGTGATTTCATCTCTAATTGGCTTGGAAACTTGGTAGAAGTAAAGGAATTGAAGAGTAATTTGCAAACTTGAGCTTATATTCTCATAATTGAAGACATAAGGTAGAGCTCTTACCTTCTTAGTCATGAATTGAAGTATTTCTTGCATGATTTAGAGGATTGTTGAAGATTGGAGCCAAGATATGGCTTATAATGTTGATTGAAAGCTCATTTCATGCATGCATGTTTACATCCTTGAGTTTTGATGTTGTTCTTCATGAAAGTGTACATGCATGTTCATATTTTTACAATGGACCATGATTTCATCTTGTTTTGAAAAGAAATTGGCTCATTAGAGCATGTATTTGAAGCTTTGAAGTTGTTTAAAGTCTTGCATGTCCAATTGAGGCCATGTTCATGAAAATTGGTTTGAAATTGAGTTTGATTGATCTTTCTTTGGGGCTTTGATTTTACAATTGAGCATTGAATCATGTTAAATTATGAGTTTTGAAGTGTTTTTTGGAAAATTAGCCCAAGAGGATCAAAATTGGTATTTTAAAACCTGATTTTGAACTCACGCTCGAGCGGGGTGACTGGCGCTTGAGCGTGGAAATTGTCCTCCCGGCATTTTGTTTTGTTTTTGAGTCAGCTCGAGCGGGGTAATTAACGCTCGAGCGGGTGTCGAGCGCCCAATCAAGCGTGAATTTCACCTATTCAGCACTTTTGATTGTTTTGTAGAACGCTCGAGCGGAAACCTTTGTTTGCATGTCCGCTCGAGCGGAGTAATCTACATTCGAGCGTGACCCCTGTTTTCTGAAAATGCTTTTAAAGGGAATCCTTGCATCCTCATTTCATCCTAGGCATTCCTAGGCCTAGTTTAAGGCATCTTAATGAGGATATAGATATAGAACCACACCGAGTCTAAGTAGGGACTAAGTCTTTGTTTCCCGAATGTGAACTTAGTGTGTGTTCATCTTGTAAACTGTGTAGGGTTGGCATCCGAGGACGCACTCTAGCTTAACTATAGCCCAGAACTCTGTGAGTAACAACTGTGTAAAGATATGTTCAAAGATGAATATTTTCTGACTGTTAACTGAACTGCTTTCTAAACTGTTACTGTTAACTGAATGAATGTATGTCCTATATTCTGAATTGTATTATGGCATCCTTAGCAACTACTGTTTACTGTTACTGCTACTGTTACTGAGATCTCTGTCGGTTCCCATGTGGAACCACTACTGTTTACTGTTATGATGGCCATCATTGATTGCTCGGTCTTTTAAGACCTACTGTTTACTGCACTGCTATGCTAATGAATGTACCACATATGACTGTTATGACTAAACGATTGAAATACTGATTTAATGAATTGTTTTCATTACTGTAAGGACATTCATTCTTAACCTCTTTATGCATTATGTTATTCACTGGGCTTTAGCTCACTATTTATATATATATGTAGGTGTTCAGGCACCAGACCGGAGCTAGGAGCGTGGGTTAAACTCCCTTTTTGTCAAGTCAACCACTGTGCCTCACTGCGAGGTTCCGAACCTGCCAAGCTATGGCTTAGGGGTGTTTTAATTTCCCCCGTCTGTCTCTGTATCTGTTTTGTAATAACTGTATAGACTGATAGCACTGTACTGTACTGCCTAACAGGGATTAAGTCCCTGTTCTGATCGACTGTAAATGTTGTACATACTGTTCTGTATTGTTCATGTATATACGTATGAAAAATCTTTTTGCATACAGACTGTCACAGCTCATTGGACACTGTTTATTTACTGTTTTGGCTTCCGCCATGCCCCTGTACTCTGTATTATTGTCTGACTGTTAAGCAGGCCTTTGGTAATCTCGGATTACTGGCCGGTTACGGTGCTAAACCCATAGGGGCGAGCTTGAGTCGTGACAATACACTATGTATTGCATAGATTGTAATTTGATCTTTTTCTTGGTTTTCGAAGATAAGCCAGTTAGGTACTGCATTATTGGATGCTTCTAATCTTGATCTTGTAAGTCATTATGATTGACTTCTAACACCATATTCCTGTTAGTTAAAAGTGGTATTAATTTTTGATATGTTGCTTGACTTATGTTCATTTTAGTGTCATCCCTTCTCCTGAAATTCGAAACTTTCTGTGCTACATCATTGGCTTTGTTATTCATAAATCTTGGGATATAAGTCACATTTGCTATCTGAAACTAAGAAAACAAATGTAATGCAACAATATAGTATGGCAACATGTTTGCACTTTGACATTTGAAAATTCCTTTCACTTGGTTGACCACCAATTGAGAATTCCCAAATATATCAACTGCATGAGCTTGTAATCCAATAAGCATTTCCAGTCCCATTATTAGAGCTTCATATTCAGCTTGATTATTTGAACAAGTAATTTCATCAACTCTGAAACCATGTGTGGTTTCTCCCCTGATGGTGACTTAATCACCACACTAATTCCAGTTAGACCATTGGCTTTTGATCCATCAAACCATATTTGCCATGGCTCAATATTAATCATACCAAGATCCATTATCTCTTTGCTTTTTGTTTGACATGGATGATCTGCCATGAAATTAGCTAAAACTTGTCCTTTTACTGCTTTTTGGGGGACATATTGTAGATAAAATTCTAATAAGGCTAGTATCCATTTACCAATTCTTCCTCCCAAGACAATTGTAGGCAAAAGATAGTATCTTAATTTCATTGTAGCAAAATACAATGAAAGGCACAGCTTTTCTACAGCTGAATATTTACATTTACAAGAATTTAAAAACCTACTAAGGTAGTAAACTGCTTGCTCTTTGCTTTCTTCATTGTCCTGGGCTAAAAAAACTCTCAATGAATCTTCTGCTGCAGCAATGTACAACTTTAAGGGCTTATCATTCTTTGGTGGCATCAGCACTGGAGGCTTGACCAAGTAGGCTTTAATTCCTTCAAAAGCAGTTTGAT
The DNA here is from genome assembly GCF_055761805.1 of Camellia sinensis. Classification (NCBI taxonomy): domain Eukaryota; kingdom Viridiplantae; phylum Streptophyta; class Magnoliopsida; order Ericales; family Theaceae; genus Camellia; species Camellia sinensis. Next base: position 7,054,106 of record NC_138971.1, read on the forward strand.
GCTCTGCTGTCCTCACAAACTCTTCTTCATCTTTCAACCTTAATAAGGAAGAAAATACTTTAGTTTTCCCTGTAGTGTTAGAAATAAATTTTCGAAGAAAATTAGCCTGTCCAAGGAATTTTTGTACTTCTTTCTTACTCGATGGAGGCTTGACTTCAATGATGGCTTTGGCTTTATTATGATCAATCTGTATTTCCTTCTTATGTACTACATAACCCAAGAATTTTTCAGCTGATACATCAAAAGCATATTTGAGAGGATTAAGTTTCAACTTGAACTTTCTCATTTTTTCGAAAGCTGCTTCCAAGTGAACCAAATGTTCCTTCATGGACTGGGATTTTACTACAATGTCATCAATGTAACACTCTATAAATACCCTCCAATGAGATCATGAAAGATAGTGTTCATTGCTCTTTGATATATAGCCCCAACATTCTTTAGGCGAAATGGCATTTTAACCCATTCAAAGGTGCCAATGTTTCCAGGACATTTGAATGTTGTCTTATGGAAATCCTCCTCTGCAATGCAGATTTGGTTGTATCTAGAATGCCCATCCATCATAGATAAAATCTTGTGCCCTGCTGAACTATCCACAAATAAATCTACTGTGGGCATAGGGTACTCATTTTTTGGAATTGCTAAATTCAGGTTTCTAAAATCGATGCATATCCTCATTTTACCATTCTTCTTAACTATAGACGCAATATTGGATAGTCATTCAACATATCTAGTTGTTCTAATAAAACCCATCTTAAGGAGCCTAAGAATTTCCTCCTTGACCTTCTGAATCACTTCAAGACTCATCCTTCTTGGCTTCTGCTTGTATGGCGTGAAATTAGGCTTCATAGGGAGCCTATATTCCACTAATGTCCTATCTAATCCTGGCAATTCATTATAAGACCATGCAAAACAATCTTTATATCTCTTTAAGATCATCAATAACCAGTCCCTGTCAAGAGCACTTAACCAAGTGTAGACGCGCCCGTGGGCCTCATGCTACAGTTCGGACTCGATTTGTGTCACGGTTCTTAATCTGAACCAAAGAGTCCAAATCTGGCAAATCGTTTTGAGAAACAGATTTTTGAAAAAGTAGTGCCAAACATGGACTGCTTTGCCAGATACAGAGTCGCCACCTAAATATTTTAAAATGGGGGAATTTAGGAAACCCTGACTCGGTGCCGAAGGCCACGTGTCCGTCATCACCAAAGTTGCCTCGGCTCGGGAACTTGGGTACGATCGGGGAAGGTCAGCTATGAGCACCCCCTCTCGCCCGGTCTGAAGACCGGCCTCTACTAACCGTGATATCCGGTTTTGACAACGTTATGTGTTCCTATTCCGGTTATTAGCCTAGAATTACTATGTTATGCGCACAGCAAACAAGTATAGACCAAATCACCTAAATTGGAACGAAACATATTATGTTTGTTTTGAAAATGGTTTGCTACTCGCAAGTAGGCTAAAATGCAGGTTTTGCCACCCTCAAGTGGGTTTTTAGAAAAGATGATTTTGCCACTATCTAGTGGGCTTAAAACTCATAGTTTTAATGCATTATTCCAATTTAGGTAATTCAACCTCCATCCACAGGCATTCAAGCAGTTATATCACATAAGTAGCTAGCCTCATGGTAATCATGCTATCATGGCAACATTCACACGTATGCGATATGCTAAAGCATAAAAGCTTACCTAGTACTCCGAGCCAAAACAGAAACTAGTTAGTAATCATATGCATGATCCTAGTTCATGTTAAAAATGGCTAATGCAACACATGCAAAGATGCAATCTAAACAGGCTCGGCTATCCTAAAGATGGCATGTGAAATGCTGCAACTAACATGTACTCAACTTGGAATTGAAACGTACAATGTAGTTTGTATGATGTACCGAGCCCGATGCATGTCAACAAATGCATGAATGCACGCATGCATAGCATAAGGTATGCTAAAATAAATATGCCCTAATCTATCATCATAAGCAGGTAAATAAAAGGGAAGAAAGAAGTGGAGGTTGGAAGACATGCACACACGCACCCACACTTATTACAAGTTTGCCCTCGCTCGGAGGGACCAAAATAATAATACAAATTAATTAACTACGCAAGCTAATTAAATATTACAAATTGCCTAATTAATTAACAAATTAACTAATCTAGGAAAACAGGTAAATCGCCTCGGGAAATGCGCCGCCATGCATAGGCTGCCTCTGTTTTCTTTCCTCTGCTCCTCTGAAGGCTACCAAAACCTCAGGACTGCTTCCTTGGACACTGAGGAGTGCCACCGGCTGAGTAGAATTGCCACCGGCAGTGTGGTGTAGTCACCGGCACAAGATGAATCCATCGGCTGCTTGTTTACTGCCGGTCGGCAATATATACTGCCGGTCGGCAAGGAATGTCTGCAGAACCTGCAATTGACAGCAACAGAGTGCAAAGCAAAGCATGGCAGCACAATTCAAGGCATATATGCACCATTCATGTCCCTTATCATGGTAATGACTCAAAGGGGTATGTGCCTCGATTCTCGGACCACCAATCGCGCATTTCCATGCATGATGGCCCAAGGAATCAAGTATGCAACTTTCATGTCAAATGAAATGCAAACCAATCAAACAAACTAAAGCCCAACCTCTATCACATGATCAAGAGGCAAGGCATGCATGCCAATGCAATGCAACCTAGGCATACAAGCTAAGGATGCAACATGCCGATACAAGCAAACATGCAAGGTGAGCATGCAAATAAGCAAGGGATGGTCTTAAACATGAATTAGGCAGCTCTCGTTAGGCCCAAAACAGTGGCCAATGGAAGAAGATGAAGTGCCTCGAAATGCGTGCGCACGGGCACGCAAACCGAGGCAATGGCATATGCAATGCAATGGCTAAAATGGCATATAGAATGCAACATGGACTTATACTAACATGAGAGAGCCTCAGCCACACTCACATAAGAGGCCGATGGATGAAAATGAAGTGCCTCGAAATACGTGCACACAGGCACGCAAACCGAGGCAATGGCATGGAAAACGATATGCAAATATGCCAGTGGGATTTCAGCACTGAAATGTGGGGAAAACAGCCCCGAAATGAGGCGAAAACACACCCGATGCATGGAATAGTCCCGAAACATGGACTTTTGGCACCCGAAATGGCTTACAGCTATACAAAGCATGCATAATATGGACATGGAGCATGAAGACAGAAGCAAGAAAGCTCTGAGACAAGCATTTTTACAGTTTATGACATGGCCAAACAGCAAGCAAAGATGGGGCAAAACTAGCATGCAAGAAATGGCCCTAAACATGAGATTAAAAAGAAACTCATAGCTACTGGCCCCAAACAGGTTAGGGTCCTTCAACAATGTTGAAGAGGGACCCAAAATAGGACTATTTACAGTTTATGGCAGCCCCAAAAAATAGTATACAAATATGCTAGAAATGCAATGCAAAAATGAGGCTCAAAAGTGGCTATAACATGAGGTATACAAAACATTCATCAAACAAGAAAATACCCTTAATAAAACATGTTCAGGAGGTCAAAATAAGGCCACTTTTAGTTCGGATTAAAGTCCAAAAACAGCAACTTCGGGGGCTGCCAAGGCATACAAAAATGGGACCAAAAAGAGGATATAAAGGGAAGTACAACATGGAAGTCTCAAACAGTGTTGAGCCCTTCTTCAATGTTGAAGAGGGGCTCAAAATTAGCCTATTATCAGTTTACAACATGCTCCAAAACAAATCACACACAAGCTAAAAATATCATGCAAGAAAATGACATTTTAGAGGGATAATGAAGCAAGTGCAAGGTGGAGGGCTCAAACAGGGTTGAGCCCTTAATGAGACATGAAAATGAGCTCAAAAGAAGGCCACTTTCAGTTTTGGCCGGAGCTCAAATATACCAGAAACTATGGCTTAGATATGATGCAAGAATAGGCTAGAAAAGGGAAGAAGAGGACTCACCTTTGTAGACCAATGAACCAGCACCTCTTGGACCAAGTTTAGGTGCTCCTAAGCTTTGGAGAACAGCCTCAAGCTGCTGGAATGGGCGTTGGATGCCTTGTGCTATGAGTTGATGAAGAAATGGCCCAAGAACAAGGGTGTTTGATCACTCTAACACACCCAAATGTAGAGAGAGAGGGAGATATAGAGAGAGAGGGTGATAGATATGTTATATGTATGTATTAGGTCTGGTTTTTGCTGAACCAAAACAATGGAGGAGGATGGCTTCCTTATATAGGCAATATTAAGCTTCTAAGGCAAGCTTCAAAGGGTCAAAGGGGTTTAAAGGGGAGGTCAAGGCTTATTGGAGAAGCTTGGACAGCTGGTAGGCTTCTTGAGGAAGCCAAGATAAGGGGTCAAGGCTTCCTCAAGAAACCTTGAGCAAAAAGTGCAAGAAAAGGGGCCAAAGGGTGTGCAAAGGGTGCAAAATAGCCACATATATGCACGTGGAGTAGGGTCTGTGCATCCCAACTGGCACAGCTGGCATGCACCATGCTTGGAGGGTGCAAATGGTGCAAACCGGCCAGAAAATTTGGTCGTCGGCCAAAATAAAGTGCCGGTCGGCATAATATTTTTCCGGTCGGCAAAATAGATTGCCGATAGATGATGCCAAGGTCAAAAAATGGCCGGTGGGTATCCAAATTGAAGCCCCGGAAGTTAGCTTTCCAATGGCGCAAACTTTGCATTAAAATTACTTCTGTGCAAAAAGTTATGCCCTTTTTCGTGAAGCCGCGCAGATTCGATCCAACCGGGATGATGCCCGACTTCAACTGATCATATCTCCCCCACCCGGACTTGGCTCTAGGAGATTCTTGAGTGAAAAATGAAGTCCCAGAAGTAAGCTTTCCGATGGTGGTGGCCCCATAGCTAAACTCCAAGTGTAGAGACAGATAAGCCCGATTCAGCGAGGGCTGCTCGACTGGCTTCTACCCGGATTCATGCCGAACTTCTCCCAAACTAGTTTTCTCCTCTCCTTTCCTCTTTTCTTCAACTCCAAAACCCTAAACAAAGTGTTTTGAAAGATTTGCCTCTCTTCTAGCCGAAGAAACTGATTCTTTGCCCTGCACATCTCTCAACACCGAGCAAACCATCAGTAGTGCCCAAGTCTTAAGGGCGGTCAAAAATGGGGTGTCTACACCAAGCATTGATGTAAGTGGGTTGTTGTGCAGAACCTTCCCCTAAGTTAACTTCTTCCAAGGGATCTTGTATTTAAGAACTCAGTAATGCTTCTCTTTTGATTTATTATGTCCTTGAAGCAATTTCTTTGCTTTACTCTGCTCCTACTTTCTCTGATTCAACATCTTTGCCTTCTTCTTCGTAGACAAAGTTTGTCCATAAGGCTTCTTCTTCTTGTATTTCTTGGACTTTTGTTTCGATGTCCAATGCACAGTATTTATCAAAGGTGAAAGGTCTGACCTGCTGTTGTTTCTGCTTACAACTAACTACCATGGCTTCCTTCTCTTGTTCCTGAACTTTTTGGACTATTGTTTTTAAGTCTAATGCTGAAAACTTGACTAAAGCCAAGGGTTTGGCTTATTGGGTTTCATCTTCTTGCCTACAACTAGGTATCATTATCATCTTTGATGACGAATTCTTCATCAACACTCTCCTGTACCAAAGTGCTTCAGGTGTGCTGCTTCCTCATCAGCCATCACTTCGGCTGAGCCATCAGGTTTTCTCAATATGCTGAGTGGTGTCATTCCTTCAGTATACAACTTGGCCTCAGCAAAGTTAGCACAAGCGACAAAGGGTTGATGGTCTGCATTGATCTCATCTGCCTCTCCATTGCACAAGGCCATCATTATCTTCTGATGTAGAGAGGAAGGCACACATTTGTTGGTGTGAATCTAATCCCTGCTAAGTAAAGTATTATACTTAGCATTACTATCAATAACAAAGAATGCCGTCATGCAATCTCTAGTTCTCACACTTAGGTTGATAGGCAAAATATGCCGAGCCATCTGCTTATCCCCAGCAAAACCAGCAATGGTTGTGCTGGTTGGGATTAATCTGGAGTTCCTTTTCCCTAGTTTCTTCAAAGAGGATTTCGGAAACAGATTCACTGCTGCTCTATTATCCTCTAATACCCTATTCATCTGTATCTCATTGAAAAAAGCTTTGATATACAAGGGCTTGACATGCTGTGTCATAGATGTTGTAGGATACTCAAAAGGATATGAGAGATTAATACTCACTTCTTCCTCATTCTCGTTCGCAGTTTCCATCAGTGTGGCCACTTTAGATTCATCTTGAACTATACTAACTTGTGAATCTTCACTAAAAACTGGAATAGGTGACTCTTGACTTTCTTGGTTTCCATCTTCATCCTGGAACTCCTGTGGTAGTATATGCACCATATTCACTAACATTGGAAGAAATGAGCCAAACTGAATTACTGGCTGCACTTGATTCCTTTCCAAGCTAACTTGTTTAGTTATTTCAGAAGCATCTTCCATGCTGCATTCAGGCATTTCAGTACTAGTGACTTCCTTCAAATGGTCTGTTCCTGCTGGTTTTTCGACCAAAAATGTCTGTTCAGCCATGAAGGCTTCAAACATCTCCTCCTCAACCATTTCTTTCCTTTGGCCTAAATTAACTTCTTCTTCTGTCTCACTGTCGCTTTTCATCAAGGCCTTTTCAAGATCTGCTAAGCTGGATCTTTCCTTGGCTTTCAGTTCAGAGTGAACTTTAGCCAACTACTCTTTGCTGAAACTTCTTCTGTTCTGAGGAGTCGATTTTGGACTACGATCCAATTTTGGATTTTCTTTTTCCTTTGTTTAACCTTTTTCCTGGGCCAATGAAGAACTTTCCCTACTTTCCTTCATATCCTTTTGTTACTGAATGTACCTTCGTTGGATCTTCCTCATTTGGGACCCTAGAAATTACTAGAACCATATCTAGTTCCTTTGTTTTTGGGTGCTTGAGTAACACCCAATTGTTTAGAGCCACCAATGGAGGTTAAATCATCATGAACTCACTAGCTCAACTGTTGAACTAGCTCTGTCTGCCTTCGAAGCCAGCTTCTAAGCTGCTTGTGGGGGCCACTACTTGGCCCTGATCCCCTGTCTTGGGCCTAATTCAGGCCTTCTGTCAAGGTGGTTACCTTCCATCTTGTTTGAGGCTGATCTAAGAGGCCAATCTCTGGCTCTGAGTCCATAACTTAAGCCCATTTCAGGTCTCCTCTTAGGATGATTGCCCTCTACCTTGTAGTAGTTGGGAGGTCTGAACTCATGTAGAGGTCTCTTGCCCTTGGAATGCACTCTAGTGGCTGATGGTCCAGCCAAGAATGGCTGCTGTCTGCGACCAGTTGGGTATGGCCACTTGTTGTAGGTACTGGTTGGTTTAGGACGTCTCTGCACATCCTTATAATACTGTTTCCCATCAATTGAGAGCCCTTTCAACCATTTGTAACTTATCTTGCATCTGGGACACATCCTTTGCATGACAACTGCCTCTAGGGAGCCATCATCCAGTGCCTCTTCACTAGAGTCCTCTCTTTGGTCTGCAAAGCGCTGCCTATTCGCTGGTGAACCTTTGGTATCTTTCTTGTCAGTAGTCTGGGTAGCAACATGCATCTGCACATTAACCTCTTCTAATTCCTTCAAAGATAAGTTTTGAGAGTCTGGCACAACAACATTGGTTGTAACTTCTCCAATCTCTGGGAATGGATTAGTGTCAATCTTCATAGCTTTCTTTGCTTTAGCTGGGAATTTTAAACTTCCCTTTTGAATCTATTCTTGGGTCCTGTCTCGAAAAACACTACAGTTTTTAGTTGAGTGAGACCAAGAATTGTGCCATTTACAATACATTTTCCCTTTAAGTTCTTCTAGAGAAGGAATTTTAACTCCTTTTGGTAACTTTAGGAAATTCACTACAAGCAGATGATCAAAAATGTCATCTACCTTTGATAAATCGAAAGAGTATTTCCTATGAAGGTATTTCTTTTTAAACTGCTGGTCTATTGTAATGTCTTTATGAATTAATGCCTCACAGATCACAAGCTCTTTCCTTATGATCTTTGCTGCATCAATCTCATAATTAGGATCTTTATAATAAGTCTTGTATGATGCATTACTTCGATCTTGTTCTTCCTCAAGTAATGATTCATATCTAGACACCTTATAGGTTAATTCCACTAAGTCTCGAAACTTAGTTGAGTCAAACTTTTTTTGAAGCCTAAACTCTAAACCATTTTGAGCCAGTCTCACAAATCCAGGCTCTGGTAGGATGACCCTACACTTATTTCGTGTTCTTTTGAATCTGGCAATAAATTGAACAACCTTCTCATCAGGCCTTTGGCTCAACCTTGCCAAGTCTACCATGGAAACTTCTGGCTCCGTTTAGAAGAATTGGGCATGAAATGCCTCCTCCATTTACTACCAAGTTTGGATAGAGTTAGGTGTAAGGTTAATATACCATACAAAAGCTGTCCCAGTTAGAGAATTTGGAAAAAGTATTAACTTCATGTAATCATTATTGGTAAATTCACCACATTGGGTAGCGAACCTAACAATGTGTTCTACAGTTGACTGATTTCCATTCCTATAAAAAAGAGCAAAGTCTGGTATTCTAAACCCCCTTGGGTATTCATGTATCCTATCCACCAATTTTGGGTATGGCTTCCTATACATAGGAGTTTGAACCCCCCTAGCTATAGGTCCACACATTTCTCTAACTATATGAGCAATTTGGTCCCTAAGAACCATATTTTGTGCTTGTTGGACTACCACTGGAGGAATAAACACAGGATTTGGTGGAAAACCTTGTGCCTGAAGTCCTCTTAGTTCATAGGGAGGTATATTTGGGATTGGTTGTCCCTGTGGTACTGGCTGCTATTAAGGGTATAGTTGACCTCTTTGAGTCTATCCTGCGAAAGGACTTGCGAAAGGTGCTATAGTAGGAGGAACATGTGTTGTTTTTCTTCCAGCCGCAGGAAACCCTTCCAACCCCCCGAGTGCAAATTCGAACAAGGGATTAGTGAACCCCGTAATGCCAGGTATGGCTTCGAACATGGGATTTGGAAACATTCTCATGTCATTTTCTTGTGTTAGCTCAGATCCACCAATTTGTATGGTTTCGCTGTTAGGTAATGAGGCATTTTGATTTACCATAGGCTTCAAAAGAGGCTCATACCAAGACTGAGGTATAGGTGATGGTCTTTCATAATTTTGATTACTGGTCTGACCATTAGTATGTTCATTACTTTGTATAGGCTGTTTATCTATAGCCAATCTTTGCTGATGAACATTTGAATTTTCTTCTATATGCCTTGTGTTAGCTGGTTGATGGGCATTTATCCGATCCATAAAGAATATTGCCCATCTTTCCATTGTGTTCATTAACTGCTGTCCTATGGCATCTACTAGGCCTCCCCATGGATTCATTGGTTGAGGAGATGGAACAGTGGATGGTGCAATTCCATGGCCTCGTCCAATATTTTGAACATGTGGTGCCTGTTCTGAATTACTGGTCTGTTCGACCTTAGGTTCTGATGAGATAGGTGCTTCCATAGGATGTGTTATCATATTATTCTCTGGATCAGGTACCTCTATCTCTCCTTCCACACCTTCTTCTAAGCGTTCATTTTCTTCTTATCTCCTACGTCTAACCATTTCAGTTAGTCCTACAGAGCATGCCAAAAAATATATGTTGGTTTTTTTGACTTTCGAAGGTTAGTATTGTAATTTTAAGCATGCTAGAAAGGATCAATCAGTCCTTACAGAAGATTAATTGCTAACCAATTATCAGACAATTGTGTTTTAGTTCTTTCAGCCTTAATGAAGTGGGATTTTACTGGTGGCTTGTTTAGGAGAATTTAGTAAATAACAACTACGTGAAGAATAATTTCAGAGTTTCATTAAGTAAAATAAAAACTTATAATGATCTGACCTAGCCTCGTAGAGGTTTACAACAACAAGCTATTTGAAACTACTCCTATGAATGAAGTGCAGTACAGGAATTTGAAATGCTGAAAATGTAAAGAACTGGAAAGAAAAATATGAAGTAAATGACTGGTTTCTAGATCTGAGTCAAGATCCCTTTTTATAGGGCCTTCTCTGCTATTTATATTTCTTAATGACAACCGTCAAAGTGGGCTTCTAACTGTCGAAATGTCCCTCCATGATTGCTGAACATGCTCTCTCACAGTTAGTCCTACTACGCCACATTTGCAGTTAGGCTTCCCTCCTGATTTTGAATTTGAACCTTGTGAGTAACCTTCAGGCCACATCACCTTATATCCCTCAATCAATCCAGTACTACACAAACCCATTATTATAAATACGGGCTGACACGTGTCTGAATATGGTTGGCAACTTGTATTAACTCCCCAAATTATCCTTTTTATGCCACGTGTTGAATTGTGATTAGCTTATACAAATTAGACAGCCAACAAGTACCAACATTAATTACTATAAAAAAAATATTGGAAAAAAAGTTTAATACCCTTTATATTTTCTAGTTACAGAATTTCAACTGAATGTTTGGATAATTAATTTGAATAACAATTTAAAATGACAAAAGGAAAAGCTTAAGAGTAATGGTGAAAAAATTGGTGAATGACTAAAAAGTCGTGCAACTAGACAACCAATTTTCTTTGAGTTAATTTTTAGGAAGTGGCGATTTAGCAACTAGTTGTATATCAACTATAGTGTTTCAGATGTTTTACAAATCACATTGTCAACATAGTAAGAAAAGGATTTTAAAAAATACATAAATAAATAAATAAATTACACTAATCTTTTTTGAAATTTAGACAAAATATAATAAGTCCTACATTTTTAACATAATTATTGTACGGGAAGCAAATATTCGTTGCTGTCTGTACTCCTTTCGTCCAAGCTCCGTGTCTATCCGATCAACCTAAAAGCACAACGGCGGTGAGCTACCCGGCGGTATGTTGCCGGAAAGCCCTCTGACGGTCAAGTTAGCACACACTCAGAGAGAGAGAGAGAGAAACTCAATGAATGTAAGTCTATCTCACCAAATGATGTTCCATCCCCAGCATGGGGGGCGCAGTCATGCTTATATACTTTCTGCGCTCAACTCTGCACCCATTGGTCTCTTGACACGTGGAGCTGCTCTCCCATCTGTTAGCACAAATCCAGCGAACAACACCTAACTAAACCGCTAGACAACATTACCGGGAACTCGACAGCCCGGCGGCATCACCTCGGCTTCACACGACTGGGTTGCACAATGAGTCCCAGTGTCCACTCGCTGAGCTCCATAACAACCGAGCTTAGTAGTATTCTGGCAGAGCATAGTTCCAGACAGCTCGAGCCGGCAAACAGAAAGCCTTTTCGCCGAGCTAAACGTGCGAACCATGGAACCCTAGTTGGCAGGTGACCAACTCGATCGAGTGAGCTCGGCCCATACACGGGGCTTGACCCTTGGCCGATCAAGACCAATTCTGGACGCAAACAAGCCCAAGTAGCTCGGCCCCAACTCGGTCCTGGACCTCAACCGAGCAAAACCACCTCTAAATAGGCCCAAGTTAGCTCGGCCCAAACGTGCTTGGCCATCTTCTGTTCGGCTTCTACCACAGCACAAAGCCAGATTATAAACCTCCCCCTCAATTACCCCTTAATTCCGTCTGCGCAAGCGTGACTGGGATTACACGATCTGACCGGGGTAGATCTTCCCTTGGTCCTTAGTTCGCAAGGCATCAGCCGCGCTAATCCCCACGCTCGGTTTCTAGACTTGCTCGATTGACGCCTTAACTTGTCATCTTGTCCCTTCAGTACTGACGTCGTCGCCATCATGGACACGCGTCGATCATTGATTGGCCTCGAGCAGCTAACCCAGCCGTCCCTTCATATTCAAATTTTGGTGGTTCTTCTCCTTTAAATACACCACCTGTCCCTTTACATTTTCTTCTTACTGTCTCTCTCTCGTTCTAGACGACCCAAAGCTACAAGGCTCTCCCCACTATCAAGCACCCTTCTTGCTCTTCAAAGATTCAACCCTTGCCTCCTTCTGGTAAGTTCTACGAGTCTTTTTATTGCTTTTTGATTTCGTATTTCACATTCTAGGGCACAAAAACCATTGGTTTTAGGATATAACCCCCCAAAAACCTCTTTTGTCCCTACTCTCTCTACTGTTCTTCAACTCCAGTGATGAACACATGAAGATCTGGAGCAGACCAGGCTCCTGGTCTTCTTTTAATCCCAGAAAACACCTAAACCGAGCAAATTACGAATTTGTAAAAACTCCTGTAGGAATTGAGGTAGGCAGTGGACTTGACCGCTCGACCGGGCTAACATCTGGTCTGCTTGAGCGGCCGAGCTTCTTGATTTACCTCCATGACCGAGGTGGTCTGGCACTCCATCTGACCGGGCTAAAGTCAAGCTCGTTTTATGCGACCGCGTTCCCACTTACACTTACCCTCATTTTCCTGCAGAGTCCAAGGGGACCACGCACCAACACTGAGGCTCTCAAAGATCGAGCAGCTATCAAATGAGAGTTTTTGACAAACCAACACAGCCGTGCTAAAAACAGTCGGCTACCATGGGGAGCTACCGCTTCGTGGTTGATATACCGGTTGCATTAGCCGCGTTCCGGGAAGAATATGGTATCCCTGCTGACGTACACCTCGACCTCGGTGAGGAGGACACAGCTCCTTGGGACAGACTTGATCAGTGCCCTTTCACCGTTCTTTCCATTATCGAAGGCGGCCTTCACTTCCCGATCAATCCCCTCATGTGCGAGTTCTTGAGGCGCACCAGGCTAGCACTGACGCAAGTCTCAACTAACACCTATGGGATAATTAACGGGATAGCCGAGCTGAACAATCGGCTAGGAACCAACCTTGAAGTAGCCGAGATACTCCGCCAGTATACCCTCGGGCATACAGGCGACGGCCTTGCCTATTATTTAAAGATCAGACCGGGCAAAGAGAAGATAGTGACCGGCACCCCGGACAAAGACATGCATGACGACGACTTTTTCTGGGTGCCTGGTAATTATGATACAGCCGACGTGTCGGGCTGGTATATCAGCAAGAACTTCGGTTCAACATGTAAGCCGTGCTAACTGCTCGATCAAATTACTTCTCTCCGCTATTCTGTACTTAATATCTTTTCTTCTTTTCCCCTTTGCAGCCATCGAAGCTTTGCAAGCCAACTACTATAACCCCAACGAAGCAGCCATCAAAACCGTGCTCCGGTACCCAAACCGAGATTGTCACGAACTTCTCGGCTACGTACCGACCTACAGATACTCTGCTCCCCGCCGAAGTAGAGTAACTGACTTTCTTTGCGCGCCGTCTCCACCACCCGACCCAACACTACCGGACGTGCCCCTAATTCAGTTGACCGAAGAAGAAGAGATGGCAAAACGAAACCGCATAAAAAATCTCATCACCGCCACATCCACCGAGCTACCGAGCATCCCACCTCGCCCTTCAAGAGCTGGGCAAACATCTGAGGCCGTCATTGCCTTGGCATCAACCCCCCCAACACAGGCCAGCAAGGACACCCGCCGAGCTGGGAAAAGGCCTCGAACGGCCGATCCCTCAGCCGAGCTCGTCACGGAGCTGAACACCAAGAAACTCGCGGTCACAACTGAGCTAGCACCGCCCTGGAAGCCCCAATTGAAGCACTGGGGTGAGGAGATCCTGGCAACTGCTTCGGTCAAAGGTGACAAGGAACACCTCCTAGCCTTCGACCTGACAAAAGCCCTCCTACTGCCGAGTGACATGGTCGGCAACGACCACGTGCCCGATAACCGGCTGGTGAAGTCCTCGGTCAAGTCTATGACTCGGGTAAGAGTTTTGCATGCTTTATTCAAATTTTTCCAAGTGTTTGCTCGGTTTCCTCTTTCTAATCAAACTCTCTTCTTGCAGGTCATTCAAAAACAACACCTTGTAATGGAGGGGATTCACAGACTCCGGCAAAAGGCGACCGACTCTGCCAGCCAGGTCGAGCATCTGCAGAGGGAGCTGGGACGGTCAAAGACCTCTTTGGAGATTGCCAACACAGACAACTCCAAATTGCTCGGTCAACTTGGGGCCGCCGAGAAAAAAAGGGACGCTCTCCGGACCGAACTGGAGGCGTTAAAATAATCAAGGAAGGATGAGGTTGACGAGCCAACAACGCCGGTTTCAAGGAGACCGAAGAGAGCTACACCAAGCAGGTCGAGGCCACCAAGGACATATTCTTCAAGTCCGGTTGGAAGGCGGCTTGCGAACAGCTCGGCCAAGGATCTGGGACCGACATGTTTGCCTCTCTCCCAGTTGCCTTCCTACCGACGTACATGGTGCCATATGCCATTGATGTCTTTAATGCCTTGCAAGCTGAGGCCAAGAAAGAAAGTGGGGACGAAGCCGAGGAAAATGCCGAGGGAAACAACCGCCCAAAGCAGGCCGGCGAGATGGAGTCCGGCGTATAAGAAACCACTACTACGGTCGACCAGGAGGCAACTATAACCAAGGATGACTTCGCAGACCTTTCCCCCTTGGTGTAGTTTTCTGTCTTTTTTTTTTTTTTTTGTTTAAAGAATGTAACTGGGCTGCCTGCCCCCCTTTATGTAATTCGACTTCTTATCAATGAAAAGTTTTGATTTCATTAACTGTTGCACTGCTTTAGTTTTATCATCTCAACAAGAATAATTAAGCAAAATGTCAACTACTTTAGCCGGGGTAAAGCACCTCGGTTAAACCTTTTGACCAACCCTTGAGCAAATCATCAACTCATTCAATCAGAGTAAAACTTCTCGGTTGAAATCTCAGAGTTGAGTAAATCATCAACTTATTCAACCGGAGTAAAACATCTCGGTTGTGACCATGGAGTTGAGCAAATCATCAACTCATTTAACCGGAGTAAAACGTCTCGGTTTAAATCTCAAAGTTGAGTAAATCTTCAACTCATTTAACCGGAATAAAACATCTCGGTTGAAATCACAGAGTTGAGTAAATCATCAACTCATTCAACCGGAGTAAAACTTCTCGGTTAAAATCTCAGAGTTGAGTAAATCATCAACTCATCCAACTGGAGTAAAACATCTCGGCTGTAATCACAGAGTTGAGCAAATCATCAACTCATTTAACCGGAGTAAAACATCTCGGTTTAAATCTCAAAGTAAGCATCGAAAACAACAAAATGCTTAAGCAAAGATAAGTCACTTCTATGATACTTGACAAAAAGCGTGTTACATTCAGAAGTATAGGGAGAACAAGTCTTCCCACAAAAAATTACATACGAACGTAAAATGTTAAAAATAATACAGTTTGAGGTTGGCCGCATTCCATGGACGGGGTATGCCTTTTCCTTCCAAATCTTCCAAGTGGTATGCCCCCTTGCCCGCCAGACCGGTTATCTTATAAGGCCCTTCCCAGTTTGTCCCTAGCTTGCCTTTCCTCGGCACTAGTGTGTTGCCCATCACTTTTCTTAAAACCCAATCCCGGACTTTGAACGGCCTAGGATGCATCGTTTTGTTGTATTTTCTGGAAAGCTCTTGTTGGTACGCGGCCACATGGATTAGAGCCTTGTCTCGGTGCTCTTCCACTAGGTCCAATTCCAAGGCGATGGCTTCAGAGTTCAGCTCGGGCTTAAAACTTTCACTGCGGAGGGTGGGCATGCCAACTTCCAATGGGATGACCACCTCCATGCCATATGCCAAGGCGAAAGAAGTTTCCCCGGTAGATCGCCTCGGGGTCTTCCGGTATGCCCAAAGGACACTTGGGAGTTCCTCGGCCCATTTTCCTTTGGCTTTCTCAAGTCTTTTTTTCAACCCATCAAGAATGGTTTTGTTTGATGCTTCAGCTTGGCCGTTAGACTGCGGGTAAGCCGATGTGGAGTTGTAGAATTTAATTTTCAATTCCTTACAAAATCCTCTGAATAAGCGCCC
Organism: Camellia sinensis; assembly: GCF_055761805.1. Classification (NCBI taxonomy): domain Eukaryota; kingdom Viridiplantae; phylum Streptophyta; class Magnoliopsida; order Ericales; family Theaceae; genus Camellia; species Camellia sinensis. The sequence continues at coordinate 7,069,940 of NC_138971.1, forward strand.
GTCAAATTGGGTGCTATTATCAGAAATCAGAATCTTGGAGACGGCAAACCGCGTTACCACATTTTGCCAGACAAACCGTTTGATGTCTTTCTCCCTAATAGTTGTTAAGGGCTCCGCTTCAACCCATTTCGTGAAGTAGTCTGTAGCCGCGATGAAGAACTTCTGGTTGCCTGGTGCCGTTGAGTGGTCCTAGTATATCGAGCCCCCACATCGCAAAAGGCCAAGGGCTTGTGAGGGGAGGAAGTTCTCTGGCCGGTTGGTGAATTTGGTGGGCGAACTTCTGGCACTTCTCACATTTGCAAACATATTTCGGAGCGTCCGCTTGCATGCACGGCCACCAGTATCCTTGCGAGATAGCACGATAGGCCAAAGATCTTCCCTCGATGTGACTGCCGCATATGCCTTCATGGATCTCGTACAGGAAAGCTTCCATGCTATTTGGGTGTACACATTTGAGGTAAGGACCGGTGAAAGACTTCTTGTTTAAGGCGCCAGATGGAGAAAGCCAAAACCGCTCCGACTTCACCCGGACTTTATGCGCTTCCTTTTTATCGGCCAGAAGGGTCCGTTCTTTTAGGAAGAGGATAATAGGGTCCATCCAAGAAGGGCCAAGCTTGGTGCAGAGTACTTTTGCCTACTCGGGTTCCTCAATACTTGGCCTTAGAAGAAACTCAATTAGGAGAGGACTGGGAGATGTTCTGTCGACCATGGAAGCTAGACTAGCTAACTCATTCGCACAGTCGTTTTCTTCCCGTCCAATTTGCTAGACCCTTATCGCCTGGAATCGCTTGATGTGGTCTCTTACCAGAGCTTGGTACTTTGTAATTCTGTCATCTTTAGCTTCGTAAACCCCAGACACTTGGTTGACAACAAGTTAGGAATCGCTGTAAACCATCAGCTCGGATGCGCGCAACTGGAGCGTATTTTTAAGTCCGACCAGCAGCGCCTCGTACTCAGCCTCATTATTTGACACAGGGAATCTGAGTGTGATAGAGTGTTCGATGGTCAGACCATCTGGGGAGATCAAAACTATGCCCAGCCCGGCACCGTGACGATTTGAGGCTCTATCTACAAAAAGTTTCCACATTTCACCGACAATGAGCTTTCAACACTCTGAGGGGTCCTGGGAGGCTTGAAAGTCGATGGGATCACAGTCGCTCGGCTGTTCGGTTTCTAGTTCGCTATTGTTCGGTTCCATTTTATCCCCCCTTGGCGATGTAGCGCCAGACCCACCAAGTTGATCTTCCATGCCCAAGTCCGGAGTCGCATCGTCGGGCTGCAGTTCTATGCCGGCTGGAGATTCTATGATGGGGTGCGCAAGTTCCGCGTCGCCAATATCGTCCTGCTGTGCAATTTCTAGCGAGCTTGCATTCACCTTATCGGCTGCCGTGGCAAGATCCACCGGGCATACTGGATGAATTCCAGGTGAGAATTCAGCAACGAAGTGGGTCAATGTCTGTGCTTTTATGGCAGTTCGGGTTTGAAACTTGATGTCGAATTGTCCCAATTCGACCGCCCACTTGAGGATTCGACCGGAGAAATTCGTCTGCGCGAACAAGGCTTTGAGTGGGAACTCGGTCAAAACGATGATTGTGTGAGCATGAAAATAGTGCGCCAATTTCCTGGAGGCCATCATCAATGCCAAGGCAAGTTTTTCCAGCGGCAAGTATCTCGACTCTTCCAGTAGCAAGGTTTTGCTCATGTAGAAGATGGGGAAATGCTGGATTCCTTTTGACCGCACAAGCACTACACTAACTGCAAGCTGAGAAACGGCCAGATAAAGGTAGAGTTCTTCGTCGGGCTTTGGTGTCACCAATATTGGAGCAGAAGACAGATATGCCTTTAGCTCGGCCAAAGCCCTATCACATTCCTCGTCCCACGAAAACTTGGATTTCAGGGCTCGAAAGAAAGGGCGGCAGCGATCTGATGACTGACTTATGAATCGATTAAGTGCGGCGGCCATTCCGGCTAGATACTGCACGTCTTTCGCCGAGTTGGGCTGCGTTAATTCTTGTATGGATTTGTTTTGTGTGGGGTCTGCCTCGATGCCTCGGTTTGTGACTAGGAAGCCTAGGAATTTTTCAGATCCCACGCCGAAGGCACACTTGGACGCGTTCAGGCGTAGCTTGTGCTGTTTGAGAATGGCGAACATCTTGGCTAGGATGGACAAATGGTCTGCCTCATGCCTGTTTTTGACCACCATGTCATCGATGTAAGCCTCCATCGTCCGGCCTAATAGAGGGGCGAACATTTTGGTCACCATCCTTTGGAAAGTTGTCCCGGCGTTCTTCAAACCAAAAGGCATGACTCGATAGCAGAAGAGTCCCCTTGGAGTGGTGAAAGAGGTTATCTCATGGTCGAGGCCATGCATGGCAATCTGATGATAACCGCGGTAGGCATCCAAGAAACTAAGCCTTTCATGTCCGGCCGTTAAATCCACCAGCTGGTTTATTCTGGCAGAGAAAAGTTGTCTTTAGGGCAAGCTCGGTTGACGGTCTTGTAGTCGACGCAAACTCGCCACTTCCCATTCTTCTTGGGTACTACGACCGTGTTTGAAATCTACCGAGGGTAATGCACTTCCTGAATAACCTGTGCTTCAAGCAAGTTCCTTACCTCCTCCACGATTACCTCGGCGTAATGAAGAGCCGATCTCCTTGTTCTCTGAATGACAGGCCGTGCATCGGGGAAAACATTGAGTTGGTGGTAAATAAAACTTGGATCGATGTCAGGAATGTCGTAGGGCGACCATACGAAGACTTCGATATTTGCCATCAAGAACTCTACCATTTCGGTCCTTTCTTGAGTTATCAGGCTCGATTCGAGCAAAAAGAACTTGTTTGGACTTTCCGTGTCGATCCGTACTTTTACCAATTCTTCAACAGCTTTGTCCTTGGCCCTGGTGCCCACGTCATCAAGGACACTCTGGTCTTCCGGGCCTTCAATCATTTGCATGAAGCCTTTGGCAGCTCGGCTCTCGTTTACTGCCACGAAACATTGTTTCGACATGACTTGATCGCCCCAAATTTCCTCAATTTCCTCTATAGCCGAGGAAAATCTCATAACCTGGTAGTAGGTCGACGCTACAGCCTGCATAGCGTGAAGCCAGCCCCTACCTAGGATCAGATTGTATGTAGACGGCACCTGCAATACCCAGAACTCCACCTACTTGACCACGGATCCGGCTTTGACCGGTAAAATTATTTTTCGCAAAGGCCACTCTGGTTGCGAGTTGAAACCTACCAGTGGCGAAGTTGCCAGAGCCAAGTCTGTGTCTCGGAGTTTGAGTTGTTTGAACGCGTCGTAGTACATAATTTCAACCGAGCTTCCCTGGTCAATCAAGATGCGCTTGACATTGAACTCTTTGACGCGGAGGGTGACCACTAGGGCGTCATTATGTGGCGTTTGAATGCGCTCTAGGTCCCTTGTGGACAAACTAATCACGTCTTTTTCCTCGGTCTTCCCCCTTTTGATCGCGGGCTGGACTGACAAAACTTCCCTCATGTGTTCTGCCTTTTTTATCATTCCTCGGAGCTCGCATACACGTGCCGGCTCCACTATGCCGTGGATCACATTAACCACTCCTTGAGGGGGCACCTCCAAGTCTTCCGGTCCATGCAGATCAGCCGGGGTGGGATGTGCGGCCTTAACACCCCCATCAATGTAAAGATCTAAGTGTCCGGCTATGACTAATTCCTCCAAGTGTTGCTTCAGAGGCAAATAGTCCTCTGTCTGGTGTCCTCGCTTCCGGTGAAATGTGCAGCGGTACCGCGGATTGAAGCCCTTTTGCGCGCCGCCTAACTTATCAGGAAACCGGACGTAACCCTCGTCACGGATTTCACTAAGTATGCGATAGATTGGAATCTTAAAGACTATGGTGATGCCCGTCTGAGCTTTCAACCTTCTGTTAGCATCAGCTACGTCATCGTTGGGGTATTCAACTCGATCATTCTGACGACCCCTTCATCGATTTCGATGATTTGACCCACGGTCAGGTTCCTCGACACGATCATTTGGACGGTTAGTCTCCTGTCCGTCCGCTTGTACCTTGCCAGCCGACCTCTTGTCTGTTAACACCGGTGTCATCTTCACGGTAGACGCCGCTGCATCATCCTCTACTCGAATGTGCTCATTGATGTGTTGCATTAGTTGGCCCATGGAAGTCGGCTGGTTCATGGTAAGCGAGTCCCGCAGCCTATGTCTGATCAGGAGACCGCGCTTATAGTGGGTGATTGCCAGGTTGATCAGGCAATCTAAAATCTCATTAAAGGTTTCCCAGTATCTGGAGTTGTATGCCTTGAGCGTGTCGCTCGACTCCATTTTGACACTGAGAAGGTGGTCCACCTCCTTTGGCGTTTTAGTGTTGGTCTTGAAATGAGTCACAAAGGCTTCCGCCAACTGCTGCCACCTTTTGATACTTCTCTCCGGCAGCCTCTCAAACCACTTCAAGCCCAGCTCGCCCAAACTCGACGGGAAGATAAGGCACATAAGAGCATCATTGCATTTATGTCCGGCTATGACCTGCCGGAAGTGGCTTACATGCATGTATGGATCGGTCTTTCCGTCGTAGAGCGTAAACTTGGGCTGGTGAAAGCCCGCGGGGAGCGGTGTGGTTTCTATCTCAAGGGAGAAGGGGGTAGCGTTCAGCCTCGCTAAATCTGTGTCTAGAAGGAGAGGCACGGCTGGGTGGGGTGGTGGCATTATGACCTCTTCACTGGCGTGACCCCCGTAAGATAGTCGTTGAAGCGTCGGCACCCTTTAAGTCTCTCGCCGGCGAGCCCGCTCCTTCAAGACTGCTCGTAAGTCCTCTGAGCAAGCGAAGTAGGAATATCTCGACGTTGTCGCCGGACGTGAGGGTTGATAAGTACTATCTTACGTGCTAGACTTCTCTACAGGCGCGTCAGAATCTCCAATCCTGTAACTTCTGGTGATAGAAAGGGAAGGAGTGTGCCGCTGGCTCTGACTGCCTGAACGACGTGGTTGGGTGCGATCACTATGGTCTGCCACTCCAGCAACACCCTTCCCTTTGACATGCCATTTGAGAGCTTCCATCTCCGCCGCCATTCTCCGGATGACGGCATCTTTGTCCCTTAACTTGTGCTTCAGACGTCTGGCGTGCGATTCTCTTCGCTGCCGGTGTCCGTCTGGGCTCCGCAAGTGACCAAAACTTCTAGCGCGTTTATTACGCGCGTCTCTTGAATGTCCTCTTGGGGAAGTCTCCAGGTCCGTCGTGTTTGGAACGGTGGGGAGTCCGTCTCTCCGTCTGGCTGACTCCGGAGTAACACCGTCGATGGCGGACAACGGTATTTTGTCGTTGTTCGCCATGGAAGGCGATCAGATGAGCTTGGAAGACAAGGTTTTGTCTATCAAGTTTCCTATAGACGGCGCCAAATGAAACAACCGCTCCCCGCCTTGCACATATTGTCTGCTTTGGCAAAATCTGCCGCACGATTTTGCTCTTCCCCCACTGGGGAAAAAGGCCTATGCAAGGTAAGAGGAGCCAGTCTGCTTATAAGGTGAGAAAGTAATCCCTCACAGACCGATGTGGGATACCCCGCACATTAGCTCCCAGCCACGCTAGCTCCGGCACCACCGGCGCAATACCTTTAGATGGCGAAGGGAGTTCCCACAGACGGTGCCAAATGAAGCAACCACTCCCCGTTCCTTGCACATATTGTCCGCTTTGGCGAAACCCGCCGCACGGTTTTGTTCCTCCCCTACTAGGGAAAAGGCCTTATGCTAGGTAGAGGAGGCAATCAGCTTATAAGGTGGGAAAGTAGTCCCTTACAGACCGATGTGGGATTTCCCTGCACATTAGCCCCCAGCTGACTGGCTCCGACACGGGATTTTTCCATCACGCGTGCCGGAGGGAATTCCCACAGACGGCGCCAATTGTACGGCGAGAAAATATTCGTCGTTGTCCGTACTCCTTTCGTCCAAGCTCCGTGTCTATCCAATCAACCTGAAAGCACAACGGCGGTGAGCTACCCGGCGGTGTGTTGCCGGAAACCCCTCTGACAGTCAAGTTAGCACACACTCAGAGAGAGAGAGAGAGAGAGAGAGAAACTCAATGAATGTAAGTCTATCTCACCAAATGATGTTCCATCCCTAGCATGGGGGGCGCAGTCATGCTTATATACTTTCTGCGCTCAACTTTGCACCCATTAGTCTCTTGACACGTGGAGCTGCTCTCTCATTTGTTAGCACAAATCCAGCGAACACCACCTAACTAAACCGCCAGACAACATTACTGAGAACTCGACAGCCCGGTGGCATCACCTCGGCTTCACACGACCGGGCTGCACAACGAGTCCCAGTGTCCACTCGCCGAGCTCCATAACAACCGAGCTCAGTAGTATTCTGGCAAAGCAGAGTTCCAGACAGGTCGAGCAGGCAAACAGAAAGCCTTTTCGTCGAGCAAAACGTGCGAACCATGGAACTCCGGTTGGCAGGTGACCAACTCGGCCGAGTAAGCTCGGCCCATACACGGGGCTTGACCCTCGGCCGATCAAGACCGATTCTGGAGGCAGACAAGCCCAAGTAGCTCGGCCCCAACTCGGTCCTGGACCTCGACCGAACAAAATCACCTCCAAATAGGCCCAAGTTAGCTCGACCCAAACGTGCTTGGCCATCTTCTGTTCGGCTTTTACCACGGCCCAAAGCCAGATTATAAATTTCCCTCTCAATTATATTGAATTTTTTTAATATTTTAATTCATGTAACACTTACCCTTATTTTCATTAATAATTTGTTAGTTACAAGAATAAAAAAATAGTGTTGTCATTTATTTTATATGAAAACATATATTTTATATTGTTTATTTTTGTGTTTTCGCACTATGTGGATTAGTTTCGTTCCGTTTGACATTACTAAAAATGAAGTCAGTGTGATTATGTGAAAATTATGGAATTTACTATATTTTTTCTAAATCTCAAGGAGGTTAATGTAATTTGCACTAAAAAAAAGAAAGAAAGAAAAAAATTGTACAGGTTGAAATGTTGAGTTATTGGAAAGATTCAATGTATTTGGTTTCAATTTTTTAGAAAATAATTTTTTTTTAGTGAATATTTTTTAAATTTTAAGCAATTTTCCCCCCATTTTTAAGATGCGCCTTACTTAGATGTATCTAAATAGTAAAATATTTATGAAAAAATATTGTAAAAAATTAATAAATACCCAAAAATATGAAAAATGTATTGAATTTTTGTGTGTGTGTGTGTGTGTGTGTGTTTTTTTTTTTTTTTTTTTTGTATTTTTGGTATTTAGTGAATTTGTTAAAGTTTTTTTTAGAAATATTACTTTTTTAAGTGTATTTATGTTAAGTATGTCTAAAAATTAAAAAAAATTGTTTAAAATATTAAAAAATTCAATGAAAACAAAAAAATACAAAAACAAAAAAAAGTGAATTCTAGAAATGAAAATCAAACAAAGGAATTGGTTTTTATGATGTTTTCGATCTCTTTTAAATGTATGATCATGTTTCTCATGCAATCTAACATGTAACTATGCTCATACCATGCCTTTTAGTTTCGTGTCCTATGAACCAAAAGGTCACTCCCATTGGCATTTTCAGGCTAAGGACACTAACAAGGAGGAGCAGGCGAAACATTCATATATTTTGTTGTGATTTAAATTTGTAAGCCATGAGGCCTTCTACATGTAATGCTCAGTCTTGGTGAGCCTTGAACACGGTTTGTTTTTATGGTAGCAAGGCTATGGTTAATATTATTGTGAGAATTTAAAATCTTCTTACATAGATTGTTGAAATGGTTAAATAAAGAGATGAGTTTTGCCCCAAATAATTATAACATAGAACATCAATAATGCCAGTCAACTAGTCTGTTCTGGCCGTATACACTTGGGATGATAAAATTAGTTCCTGGGAGGCAAAATAATTTGAAGAGTGGTTTGTTGTGTGCAGAAATGGGGCATACCTCGCTTCAAAGATGTGGTCTTCCTTGCCTAATGGGCTTCTAAGCTTGAACTTAGGCCATTATTACGCTTTGACCCAAGTGAGTAAATTTTGAACCCCACAATAATGATTTTTGAAGTTTAAAGGCATATTTTTATGTTGTATTGGTGATTCATAGTTCGAATGGTTTCTTTGGTTTAATGACCCTAATGCTGTGTTTGGTTGGGAGATTTGGGGAGGAATTTGAAAAGAGAAATAGAAAAGATATGTGAAATGTGAATAAATCATGCCTATATTTCACATAAATTCACACACATTTTCCTTTTTCCTTTCCAAATCCCTCTCCAAATCCTCCAACCAAACACAGCACAAAAGTCATTTTATTACGTAAATATCAGCTTTATACTTTATTTGTCCTAATAGAATGGATTCTATAACCATGTCCCCAAACTGTACAAATTTTGTCATGTTTTATAAATCGGTTTGGAAAGTGAGATTTACAAAAACAAACCAAACAACACGAGTTCATAATAGATGCACAGCAGATTAAATTTTGAAAGTTTCACAATTTTCTAACGTATGATTTAAGAGAAAATGATTTTCAAAGTAAACTTAACCATGTGGCATGTGGTCTTTCGGTCAAAAATGACCCTTGTACACAGTTTAGACCGGGACTCCACTTACACACTACTGAAATGTTGAGACCAGTGGCATTGGAACATTTTCTTAATACAGAACACTTCCACTAAATTTCATAATTTTTGGTAAGTAAATAAAAATATATGAATTTTCAAAGTTGATGGTTATGTAACAAGTATTATAAGGACAACACTCTAATATTAAATTAAACTTAATTTTGACCCTTGTGCATTAACCGCTAAATAATACGCATACAAATATGAAGTGTTTGTTTGGAAGGCTTGGAAGGGGGATTGGACTCGTGTCCACCATATTGAGTATTTTGGTTGAAAAATTGTAAGTTAGCCTAACAGTCCAACCAGACTATTGGTTCCCCATATGTGAGATATCCTGTCCTAGGGGAATGGTGGTTGTCCTGGGGGAGGAGTGGGATACAGTCCCTAGACAAGTCCTCCTATGAATTAGCCGGTAAAAAGACAATTTTGCCCTCAAAACATTTAGGACATGTTTGGTTTAATTTTTAGAAACTAATTTTAAATTTTTTTAAAAAAAAATAAAAAATTAGTATCATAAAAAAATAAAAAATAATTTTGAAAATAGTCATTTTCTGACATTTAATTACATGACCAAATAAACATGGGATACATATCATTTTCAATAAAATAGTCCATAAACTATGTATTTTAAGATTTACAATCAAATCAATTACAATTCTCCTTATCTAATTCGTCTAAACAAACATGACCATAATATGCAGGGTCAAAATAGTATTAAAAAAGTGTGGGATCTCAGTTTTAAAGTATCACAACAGGATTTGAAATACAAGTAAATTGCAGCTTTTAAAATTACCAAATTTAACTTTTGAAGTTATCTTATTATCTACTATTTACTACTATTTTAAAAGTGTGAATAGCACATGTATTTTTTACTTTTTTCTATATCTTGAAAATACTCTCCAACTCATTAAACATCACACAACAACGTATATCTATCGAATAATTAAAGATTTTTTGGAATTCAAACACATTCGAATATCATAATATAATTATTTTTTTAATAATTCATCATTGTAGTATGTTCAATATTTGCCTTCTTTACTACTTTTTCATGAACGGTGGGTGAAAAACATTTGTGAGATTCAAATCAAGATAAATTATGAAAATATGTGAAAAAAATAAATATTTCTATAATTAATCTACTTTAAATGAGTGGTGATGATTCAATAAATTATAAGAATTTGACCATAAACATCTTCAAATAATTTTTTAATGGGAGAAGAATAAACATAACACAAGGACAACCACATTTTCTTGGTTGAATCGAAGAACAATAATTCTAGGCAATTCAACCTGTTGTGGCTACATCCCGCCTCTAACTTGAGTTCAACCTGACAGATCACCGCCACTGGTTAACACTGTTTTGGCTATACATTAGACAGGTGGGTTTTGGTTTGGGTTGTTTTTCTTCAATATGATTTGATAGATTAGAGAACCCGCCCTAATTTTAGCAGCAATTTTAACATTATAGGGCTTTGTATTGATGAACCTTATCTCGAGAAATTTTTTTTTTAATTAAAAAAATCTATATTTATGAAAAGAATTGCTTCTTGCAGTTTCTTACTGTGGGTTGAGCAAGATCTTAGGCCTTGGGGTCCACTTGTGCTGTAAGTGAGCTAGGACTTTTTCATGCTGTGCAATTTTTTTATTTATTATCCATAAAATTTTCTTTCTGTTCCCGATTTCTTTCTTCAATACAATTGGGTTTTTTTATGGGCTTTGTACACATTCTATTGCAATAAACATTTTTAATGTTGCTTTTTTCTCCACATTGGTTTGCCTCCTAGGGATGCATCACTCCTTTAAGGGCAACATAACTTTTGGATGTTTTTTTTAGTTTATCAACAAAAAAAAAAGAATATTTATTGGTGCATTATCGAGGCAATTACAACAACAAGACAACAATAAAAGAAAAGCTAAGTGCAAAGAATATCATAGCAAAGTATACTAATTTCAATTATGTTGGCACTAATATGAATACTCAATCATATGTTAGTACAAAGCCGAGTCTGGTGAAAAACCAAATAAAAGACAAAAGACAAGGCCAACATGACCACCTAATAACAAATAATACAACCAATATAGTCTAAAACAACAACAAACACACCAAAATCAGTCCAACACCAAAGAGCAAATCAGTCCAATATTTTTTCCTTCTTAGGTGACTAATGTAACAACAACACTGCTTGCCTCTAATTGTTTGTTCTTTTTCTCTCTCTTTGAAACATTTCTCCCAAAATTTATCTATGCTGTTAGATTTGGATTTTAGGATAAACCAACAGTAGGTCTTAATAGTTTGACTTAATTCTTATAAAGTTCTATTAAAAATAAGTCTTGGTAAAATTGTCGTTAAATTTTATTTTTTTTTTGTGACAATTTTTTACATGCGTCACTAAAAATTGACAATTAGTGACTTTTTTTTGTCATAATTTTTATAAATTGTTGCTAAAACATATAATTAGTGACTTTTTTTATGATAATTTTTTTTCATAGAACCTATTAGACAATAAGTCTATTTATTAGGATCTACACATAAGTACCCCTGGATTTTATAAGCCAGTGTTAGATTTCTATTGAAGAACATTATATCATAGATGAAAAAATAATCTTTTATTTTATTTTTTTGATAATTCGGTATCCAACAAATCCATCAAAAAAGAAAAAAAATAAAATAAAAACTATAATTTAATAAATTGTCAACTTACCCCCTACTATGAACTATGAACTCTGAAAGTAGATAACGCTTGTTATGGTTTGATTTTAACTATGCGCTTCATAATAAATTATTTTGAACATGAGTTAAGAATGTATTATTAGTACATCTAAGATATTTGAAAATTTGTGTATGCCAATTTAAATTTAATAATTCTATTTTATTTTATTTTTATTCATAATTTGTATTTTTAATTATCTCTCAAGTACAAGATGTTTATGCAATTTTTAATTTGTATTTATGATTCTTGTGATAATATATATATATATATATGATTTATTTGTTTACTTGCTATCTATTTGTATAATAATTATTACTAACTATATATTATTATAAGCACATCAAAACACCATAGCCTTATAAATAAATAATAAAAAATGTTAAGACATGTGAAAAGAGTACGAAAACTAAGCAAGTAAAAAGGTTAACAAAATATTTGTCGATGACTGGATATTCGGACTAATTTATGTGTACTTTGATTAATTTCGGGATCCACGCAAAATGTCCCCTTCAGGTGAATAGGACAAATTTCAAACTACATGGTAGAAATTATGTATACAACTTTTACAAACCACTTAGAAAATAAAACCATAATATCAATAAGTATATATATAAAAAGAAAACATGATGGAGAATGTAGCAACCATTATGGGTTATGGCTCCGTTTGGTGTAACTATTAAAACAGATTATAGATTATAGCTTAACAGATTATAGATTATGACTTTAATTAGAAGTTGTTAATCTATTTGGTGTACCTGTTGGATTATAGATTTAAGTTGCTGAGTAGTGTTTGTTAAATAAGCTGTGAGGTAGTTTTTTCAATTAAATTTTAGTTTTTGTTATTCACTACATATCTACGTTTCTCACAAAAAATAATAATAATATTATTTGGGTCTTTTTCTATTTTTAAAAAAATAAAAAAATCTAAGAGTATAACTGTAAATTAACATGTCCACAACAAAAGCTGATAAACAGAAGTAAGGGGTGAGTAGTTTCTCAGAATTAGTTTTTTTGATTTAAAAAAAGTTGTTAGAATCAAAAGCTGTTTGAAATAAGTTTAACCAAACAGTCCAAAATAACTTTTCAAAAGTCAGAAGTTATAAGTTGGCTCAAAAAAACCCAAACAAACACCCTCATATCCCCAACTTTCTCATTTATATTGTAAGACAAAGCGTAAGAAGACCTCAGGCAATTGCTTAAGTAGTCATGGAGAGGGCATTAAGTGTCAAGGTAAATAAGGTTTTAAATTTGAGTCTATGGAACGATATTTACCTACATCATAATCTATCATACTAACCGCTATTTTGTATCCCAATTTTTTTTTTTTATTATTTTTATTTTTTTTAAATCATTGAAATGTAATTACCTCTAACTTCAATGAAGAACATGTATTACTATCTAATTTTAATTCAATTTCAAATGGCAAAAAACAAATGAAAGAAATTTAAAATTTCTAACTTCAACAAAGAATATGTACTATTTAATTTTAATTCAAATTTAAATTAGAAAGAAATTTAAAATTATTGAAATGTAATTACTTTAACTTTAATGAAGAGTATGTACTATTATCAAATTTTAATTCAAATTCAAATTCAAATCGTTGAAAGACAACATTCACGTGCGCCGCACGTGCCCATTTATTAGTTGCTCCAAAGTTGCTGAACTTAATTTGACAAATTTAATTCTATTTTTTTGGTGATGTTTAAGTTTGTCGCTAATAATACTAATGTCCACTACCGTATCTAAAAAAGTTTTTGGAGACGGCATCCTAAACTGTCGCTAAAAGTGATATTTTCTCTGCTTTTTTGTGTTAGGTTAAACCATCGCAAAAACCATTGATTTACTGTCACTACAAGGAAGCGACGGTTTGTAACCGTTATAAATACTTTTTGTCATGCCCCTTTCTGCCACCTTCTATTTCCTGTCGCTACTTCGTTGCAAAAAATCTTTTGCGACAACATGTGGACCTTTTGCAACGTTTGAGACCGTCGCAAAACATTGCAAAATGTCCTTTTTTAGTAGTGGTGCAACATTATTGTCAATGGACTTAACTATACATATATATATTTATTTTTTATAACTGGGTGACCAGGTTAATTTAGGCGTACATCGACTAATTCCGAGACCCACACAAAGCACCCCTCCACATGGCTCAAGTAAATCTCTGACATAATTCGCAGGTATAGCCCCAAGGAGCGGATTGCTCATAATGAGAGTTGAACCTGAGATCTAAAAAGAATATATCCCTAAATTTTAAGTTGTATCCACTAGGCCAACCCCTTGGGGTTGGACTTGACTAAATTTGACAGACAAGTAAAATGGATCATAAAAAGTTATGAAACTTGACATAAAAAATAAAATAAAATTGATGCGTTTAAACTTACTAAAATGACGTCATAAATTTGTCTTTTGCACCTTAAATGATTATTTAAAGCCCAACAAAATAGTAAACTGCGTTGTTGTGAACAAGTTGAGTTTGGTCTCACGATCTCAAGGGCTTCGCAAAAATAATTTATGGCTAATTTTTACGAAATACATTGAGCTTGGTCTCACGATCTCAAGGGCTTCACAAAAAGAATTTATGGCTAATTTTTACGAAATACATTGTACTCACAAATTTTCTAAGTATATCCACTTATTTATTTATTTATTTATATTTTTAAAAAGGAATACAAAGGAGCTTTTATTTGCCCACTACAAAAATTATCAATTTATGTAAAAAAATTTATTCCAATATAAACTATTGAACAAAATTAATTGTTTGGATATTAGCTACCGAACGAATTCGATAATTACATATGCATAATTTATTTTTGTTTAGTAATTAATATGTGACCAATTAATTTTTGTTCGGCGGTTAATAATTGTACGAAATATAAGTGGCTATCAATGCTAAGGGGAGATGGAAATTGGTCCGTAGGCGGTGGGTGTGTTAGGATTTGTAGGGAAGAGATGAAGGGGAAGCTATTAGAGGAAATGGAGGATATTTTGGTAGCTTCACAATTTTTCTCACTGTTTTATAATTATTTTACATTTTCTCTTTTTTTTTTTTTTTGTTACTCTCATTTATTGAAAATTTCTTTTTATTTTTTGATATATTAATGGCATACCATCATCATCATAACAATAATAATAATAATTGTTCAAATTTTACACATCACCTCATATTTAATCAACAGATATAAAAAGCATACAAATATAATTTATTTCACTTTTCTTTTAGGAAAAAATTAGGAATACACCCCTCTACATGTTTGTGTGATAATTTTAAGACACCAAAAATTTATTTGCTACTTGAGGTCTTTTAACATTTCAAATTTTAGAAGAATACATTTTTTTTAGACATAAATGGTAAAAAATAACCTTAAAACCTTAAAAAGTCCCAAATATATATTTTTCCCTTCTCATTTTCTTCTTACAATTCTCTCTCGCTAAAATCTCTCTCCTTTTGATATATTTTTTACTTTATTTATCTCTGCCTCAACCGCATCCATCGATGTTGTACCAACCACCATCAATTGACGTCGCCTTCATCACTGTTCGCACATCACCGATCCATATCATGATTGTTATTTGTCATTACCTGATTTAGATCATGATTGCTATTCACCATTCACCATTTCAAACAATTGTTTGTGCCTTAACTATCATCGTTTATGCATTGTCAATCCAAATCTCCATCATTATCCGCTACTTACGCCTCTAGTGTTTGCTTTATAGCCACCATCATGAGCAATGATCCCCTCCTTGACTCCCTACTTGATGGGCCATTTGGGTCCACTTTTGGATCAAATTTCGATGATCCGAACCGTTCATATTTTAGAATTTGTCACGTATATCATACCTGTAAAAAATCAAATTGATCGAATATCGAAAGAACTAAAAACCGTTTATTAAAAAAATTTAATAAATAGTTTTATTGTTTAATAAAACTTTTAGTTCACGTGATTTTTGATATTCGATCGACTTGATTTTTTACAGGTATGATATACATAAAAAATTATAAAATTTGAACGGTTAGGATCATCGAAATTGGACCCAAAAGTTGACCCAATAGCCCATCAAGTAAGGAGTCAATGAGGAAAGTCAAGGAGGGGATCCTTGCTCCACTATCACCTACCTTATTCACCAGTTCAGATTTGTGCATATATAAATTTTTCTTCTATTTTTCCCTATTTTCTCACTTTCATTGCATAGCTATTGCTCTTTACTACACTTCTCCTTGTTCTCCGTTCTTTCTCTTTCTATTTTTTCATGTCAAAAATAGTGTGAATGGAAGAAATCAAAGGAATTTCTTGAGTATCTTATGAGATCCATTTGTTCTTTACACAATAAATGAGATTTCAAAATCATAACACAGTGAAATTTCACTGAACTTTTTTTTTGAAAAATCACTGCCAATAAGTGCAATTTCTTACAATGAGTGATTTTTTTTTTTTAAAGGTTTTTTTTTTTTTTTTTTGGCAGGAAAAAGCATGGGATTGTTGTCAAAAAAATATTGTCGGAGATTTGCCAAAAAAATGTGGCTGACCTGTGGGTGTTACCACAAAATCATTACCAACAATAAAGGGTTATCGGCAACAATTGAAGTTGATAATGGCTCATAAAATATTTGGTGTCCTCGAACTATCAAAGTTTTTTCAGTTGCCTTTAAACTAAAACATATTGAACTAGGGACCTAAAAAGGGGGGAAAAAAAAAATCCCTTATAAAGAATGTATAATATTTTAAAGTCATTTGGCTCTTTGTTGAGAGTTGGCCTTTTTAATTTTTTTTTGTTAGTTTAACTTATTTTAGTTTTATTATTTATTTTAAATTATATAAATTTTGTATATTATAATTTAATTTATTTTTATTTTTATCTTTAGTAAATTATTCTCAAAAGTAACTCAATTTTTAATTTTTTTTATTCGTGTAGTTGAGTTAGACTTAAAAAAAAAGTGACTCTAAAACTTTTAAAAAATGTAAAAAACCAAAAACAAATTTATTTTGTTAATTTTAGTCAAATAAAACATGTTAATAAAGTTTAAAACATGGCTCATTAACTATTTTGTTAAATTTTATGCAACATGTACAATTATTTCAAACATTGTTATGTGTCATAAAGTTAAGGTAAAACATTAACAAAAATTGATAAAATATTTGCAGTTTTTTTGGGTCTTTTCCCAGGGGAATAAAATTTTTATATTTCTTTTGCTGAAACGCTACCGTCGAGGAGCTCTCTCTCTCTCTGTCTGTCTCTGTTGGCGTCGCCCCAACCTGAACTCTGGTGACGCCGTCAATAGATCATTGTTTGTTTCTCTCTTTTCTCTGTCTCCGATTTACTGACTCTCTACAAACACCCACTACAATGGCGATTCCACCTCTCATCCCACTTACAGGTAGGGTTTTATTTCTCTCCCACACACAAACACACACTCAACTTCTCATAGTCTCACTCTCTCTCTCTCTCTCTCTCTCTCTATGTTTATTTATATGCATCTCTCTCTCTCTCTGTACAGCCTCATGCTGGTTCACTCAAAGTTAGGTTCTTTTTTTTTTTTTTTTTGGTTGTGTGGGTGTGTATTAAACCCTAGATTATATCTGCATTGTCTTCTCGATTGGGTTGGTGTTTGGTTTTCAACACAGAATGGCTTCTTATTGTATGCTTTCCTTATTTCTACTTACAATTGATTACTGAACCCTAAATGGCCCTTCTTTCTTTGTTCTTCTCAAGTAATTGCTGTGATTTGTTATTTGTGAAACTTGCATGTATTGCTGGCGCTCATTGTCATTGATTGTGGGGTCAGTGTTAAGTCAAATTAAATTATGGATTGAGTTTTCGCCAATGCTTTTCATCTTTATAGTTTCAAAATATAGATAAATAAGTTGAATTTGTGAAAGCACATTGCTTGATGAGGATGGCAGCAAGTCAGATTATTTAAACTACTCTATGCAAGAGTGGTTAGAGGTCTAATTTTATCAATTTATAGGGTTACCCCTTTATTTTTGCTAGTGTTTTTAAAACAAAAGACGCGTTGAGGCACAGAGGTCTCCTGTGGCGTGCGCTTCTTATTGATGTCAAGTGCAAGTTGTAGATAATAAGAATCAAATATTTTTAAAATTCCAAAAATTATAAAGCATTACATCCAACAACTTAACTAAGCAACTAGAAAAAAGGATCTACATGTACATGCATTGTATTGTTACACTGGCTAGCAGGGGAATAAAAAAATAAAGAAATATCAGTGGTCAGGGAAATGTGCATGTCAATAAAAAAAAGAATAAGGAGCCTAACCTAGACAAGAAGAACCCAATAGAGAGAGGAAAGAAAGAAGAAAAAGAACCTAAATAGACAAAGAAAAGTAAGGGGAAAAAAGATGAATCCAACAGACCAGAGAACCGAAGAAGAACCCAATAGAGAGAGAGTGAGAGAGAGAGAGGATGTTGAAACCCATCAGAAGAGATAAAAACAAGAGAGAAACCCAGTAGACCAAAGGTGTGAAGAAGAGGAATAAAAATCCAAAACAAATAGAGGATGTAAAACTCAACGAAAAAAAGAGGATCCCAATAGACTAGAGGCATGAAGAAGAAGAGGAGAAGAATAATAGCTAGGAATCCAACCGAGAAAAAAGATAGAAACCTGCAGAGAAGAACCTGGAAAGACATAGATCAATCATTGAAGCCTTGAGCTTTGTGGTACCAAAGGGTTTCTTTAAACTCAAATGTAGCAATTATGGCCTTTTTGGGTGAGATTCTACAATACGTATTAGGATCATTTAATAATTAAGCATATTCTGATTTTATTTATCCCTATTTGAATGTGTAATGATTTTTACCTAACACTGTGGCACCTAAAAACATGATTTATAACTTCATATTGAACTTTATGTTGTTTTTAAGGCAAAAAATGTGGAGAATTTCATCTCTTAAGGGGTTTTCACAATTTAGGATAACTAGAATTGCTACGACAAATAGATAATACAATAATTTTAGTTGCTAATTCATTCTTTAATATAGAAACATTTGATATCCATCATTCTGTTGTCATGTAGAAGGGAAACACTAACTAAAAATTCAATAACAATTAACAATTTTATAAGTAGGATGATGAAAAATTAAACTAAAATCTGGAAGTTTCAAGCCCTAAATAAGATCTAAGTATTTCAAACAAGTGGATAGTAGCAATATACAAAAATGCTTTAGACCACTAATTAGTGGTGGCTCTAATGATGTGGCAGTGAGTCCCACCCACTGCCACATGTGTTTTGTGCCTTGTTTTTTTTTTTTTTTTTTCAATTGCCACCTCACTAGTGGTGGTATTAGTGATGGTAAATTAGTGGTCTATAGCATTGCTAATACCAATGCTAGCGGGTAGTACGCATGATGCATGTCCAATTCAAATTAATAAGAATAATAGAAAATAATAATGAAATTAATATTATAATGTGTACTTAGCTTATGTGGTATGAGTCCTCCTACCTTAAACCTATGGCAATGGGTTCAAGTCTTGCCCACTTTTGTGTATCTTTTTTTTAAAAAATAAAAAATACTGCCACGTGGCATGAGAGCAAAGGCTTCACTACATCAATTAAGGCTTTCACTTAATAATAGTATGGATACTAAGAAGCACAGACACTTCTAGACAGATAGCGTGTCGGCGTCGTGTCGGTGTCGGACACTGACACTCTTCAGACACTTTCCCGACACGTGTCTCACACTCATCCAAACGTGTCTTATTTTTCTAAAAATAATTTAGACTCGGACACTCTTTGGACACTTAGAGGACACGCGTGTCCATTGCTTAAACACACGTGTCCATTAATTAGACACGTGAAACTAATTATAATTTTGAACAAAAAAACTTGAAATATGATGATAAAAGAAAATTAATGTTGATTTATAGAAATTAGTGTTATATTGCATTTATTTGTTAGCTTAGAATGATATATTCATAAATATGACATATAATAAATATATAAAATTATACACTCTGTGCGTGTCCCCCACGTGTCGTGTCCTGCATATATATATATATATATAGATGATGTAAAATGCCACCTAGATTGAGTCTATGTGTGCTATATGTCAACATGGGCCGTATCAGTTAAAATAAAAGCCGTATTGGCTGTTTTTAGTTCAAATAACGGCTGTATTGGATGATACAACATCATATCAATGTTGTATTGGCGAATATAATTGTGATTTTTTTTCTTACGCCGATACAAGCATGTGTATTTGAATTAGATGCTCAAAATATCCTTATGTAACAGCTACACTGTTACAGCTACACTATTACATATTGGTGACATTTTGAACCATGCCTGAGAATAGTAACTTAGGTTATGAAGTATGGGTATTTTGAAAAACACGTCATACTTGTACTGGGTACTTACTAGCATATGATATTTTGTACGGTACTTCTGTATACGTACCGGGTATTCAAAACAAGTATTCAAATTTTTTATTTTTAATTTTTGGCGTACCCAGACGAAACTAGTATATACCCAAGACGTACCATGCCTCAATTGAAACAATATTTTCTTCTATTACAAAGATAAAATTTATTTTACTAGATTTCTTTTTTATTTTTCGTGCTACGCTTAGCATAATTTTAAAATTAAGCTATGGTTTATACGTTATGTAATATATTGACATTTAATTTTGATTTATACCTTCAGTTTTGGCATTAAATGTTAATTGTAGGTTGGATCTTGACAAATTTAATCAATTTTTGCATTATTCAAAATTGAAAATAAATATTTTTTTTTTAACAAAAGTACCAAGCCGTACCCGTACCATATTTTTTTGGATTTTATCATATCAATATGCCTGTGTCGTACCAGTATTTGTACTTGTACCCATACCCGTGCTTCATAGAACTTAGGTATGTTCACAAAGAATAGGACAAAGAGGAACAACGCTTCACACTTGCAAGTGTTAGGTAAATTCATGGAAACACAATGTTAAATTTCCATAACTCAAAACTATTGAATCAATGAGATTATACATATATTTATAGGCTGTTAGACCCTCCTCCTTTTATAAGGACTAGGACTCCAATTTAGAAACTAAAAATATTTGATAACCACAAATCTTGTCGATCAACTAGGACTCCTAATAAAAATCAATTAACGTTACTTGAACTATAAAAAGACCCATGAGCAAATCCTACATCGAATGTCCAGGAATTTTATGAAATTTCCAAAATATCCCGAACTCCTAAATCCTAATACAATAACATAAATTTATCCAACAACGTACTTAAAAATAAACGCAATTAAAGATTCAAAACTATTCTAGAACTCTACTTAAAGGTGGTCCATTTGAAATTGTAGAATTTCCTTTTGTCTTCTTTCCATGCTCATCATCACCCTACCTCTTGATCTAGGTAAAGAGCTAGGAGGTATGACCTAGACTCTTAAGCTCTTGCGGGATAATAACAAGAATGTACCTTCTTGTGTTCTTGGGTGCTAGACCAAATCACAAAATTAGAGTAGTTTAGTCTAGGTTTTTGTAAGGAATTTTGTAGGATGACCAAATGTGCTTCTTTTGTTGGCTGACACAGGACATCTATGATGACATGTAGAGTACCCATCGTTGTTGTGTGCTTATGACATGTGGTGGGTGCACAAATAGTTACAATACGTTACAATCAAAGGCCAATCTTTCGAAACCAACTGAAATATATAGAACCAAGAACCAACTAGCACAACAAAGGTAGATTAATACTCGAAAGGTAGAAGGTTAAAAAATTGGTGTTTTTCTTGGTTGCAATGATCCTGATGTCAATATCTGTATAGTTGGTGCTAAGAAGGCAAGTCATTCATAAGAGTGTGTTAGTAAAATTGTAATATTTGATTAGAGAAAAGAAAGGAGGCAAAAGCCACGAGCTAAAGTAGTTTGTAGTGGATATCACGGAAGGGAAAGAAAAACAGGGAAGGTGTGGAAGTTGAGATGGTATGGGGAAGGGGTCCATAATGGATGGCAAGTGTCAACGAGGAGGAATCAAATGAGAAGGAGAAGAAAAGATGAAAGATGCAACATTGTGCAACTATTCTACCTGATGTTCAAATAAAAGTACTGTATATTTATAATAAAAACTTAAAGATGAGTAAGTAAAAATATTTAAGGATAAAATGTTTAGTGAAGCAATGTGGGGTTTGGAAGGTGATACTAATAACATGTAGAATATAATGGTGGAATGCATAAGAATAATATTGAAAGAAATCCTTAGAGTCACATGGAAAAAACCTTATATATAAAAATACTTGGTGGTAGAGTAGTGGATACAAGCCGTAGTAAAAAAGAAAAGAAAAGAAGAAGAATGTATTAAAAAGTGACAAAACGATAAAAATGAGTGAAATTTTAAGAGATATAAGTTGGTTAATAAGGAGGTTAAAAAAGGACAATTAGAGATGCTAAACTAAAAGCGTTCAATGTATACCAGATTAGATAGTAAAATGGAAAAAAAATAGTATTTACAACTTGCTAACTTATAAGAAAGGCAAAGAAGAGATTTTAATAAAAAGTGAAAATTTGAGGGTGTTAGTGAAGCTGTGAGGGATGAGGAGACTAACGAAAGGTGGAAAAGTTATTTTGAGAAATTGTTAATTGAAAACATTTAGAAAGTTAAGAGGAGAGAAATATAATAGCGTTGATGGAACCGGAGAATATAAGTTTTATCATCAACTAAGGGAGTTTGAGGTGGAATTTGTATTGAAGAAAATGAAATCAGGTAAATGCTTGATGAGTGGAGAAAAAGTATTTTAGTACCTATATATAAAAAATAAAGGAGATATCCATAATTGTAACAACTATAGAGACAAGTTGAAGAGTCATACAATGAAATTGTGGGAGATGGTGATTGAGCATCACTCAAGGATTATTTTATTATTATTATTATTTTTTTTGATGATCGGGTGTTCAAGCCAGCTTACACGCACCTCGACTAATCCCGGGACCTACTCAAAATGCCCCTTCCATGTGGATCAGGCAAATCTCGGGTAGAGCCCGCGGGCGTAGCCTCAAGGAGTTGATAGCCCTTAATGGGAGTTGAACCTAAGACTTGGAGGGAGCACACCCCCATACCCCAAACTGCACCCACTAGGCTAATCCCTTGGGTTAGCATCACTCAAGGATTATAACAACAATTTCAAAGGATTAATTTGGATTAATGCTCAGTAGATCAACTTTGGAAGCGATATATTTACTAAGAAGATTAATATAATAGTATAGAGAGAAGAGGATGGATCTACATATAGTTTTATAGATCTAGAAAACGCTTATGACAGGGTGTCTAGAGATATAGTATGGTGGGTGTTGGAGAAATGTGACCAAAAGGTATACTAAGGCCTCGTTTGGGAACATGCTAATTTAGTAACTTGTTGGCTATTTGGCTAAAAAGGTAGGTAAAAAAAACTTGTATGTTTGGGATGACTTTTTGGCTAATTACGAAAAGATGTGCAAAAAGTAGAGAGAAAAGAGAATCTTTGACTTTTTGGTATGAGTTGTTGGCTTTTTGACTAATTTAGTAACTTTTTGGCTAATTGGCTAAAAAAATAAGTCCCCAAACGGGGCCTAATGCGAGAAACTAAGAAGCACGGACATACATGAAACACATTACAAGTTTGAATAAAAATAAATTGGAATTTAATGACAAAACGAAAACAATATAAATTTAAATCTATTTTCTTCCTTTAGATTTTAAGAATTATTATCTTTAACTTAAATATTTATATATATGATATATAATAGTTATTTATCCTCACATATGACATAAAAATAAATAAATAAAATTATATATTTTGTACGTGTCCTACATTTTTTGAAACGTTACGTGTCGACGTGTCCATGTTGTGTCATGTGTCTATGTCTGTGTCTGTGTCCGTGCTTCTTGCCGAGAAAGACATAAATGATGGGGTTGAGTCTTGTGACTATAATTATTGAATTACTAATTACTGTAGGATTGCATTGAGGGTCTACTGTGTCCCTATTTGCCTTAGTCATGAATGAATTGAATTAACTAAACACATTCAACAAGATTTCCAATTGTGTATTTTGTTTGCAGATGATATTGTTTTACTAGCTGAAACCAATGAAAAAATTAACACTAAATTATAAATTTGGAGAGAAACAAGAAATTAAAAGGGTTTAAAATTAGTAGAATATAAAATGTAACTTTATTAATAATTAAAGTTAAAATAATGGAGAAGTGAAGATTGAAAACCAGGAGATAAGAGCATCTCCAATCTTCACCTTTTCTTTCATCAAATTTAAATTTGATGGAAAGTGTTCAAAAATCATCTCTAATCCTTTCATCAAATGTTCATCAAATCAAGGGAGAGTCATTTTTTCCATCAAATTGATAACTCATCAAATCCTTCATCAAATTTGAATTTGATAAAAATTTAAAAAGATGAAACATCTGAGATGATATGTTTTTTTCATCAAATTTGATGAAAAGTGAAATTTGGGATGAGAATGTAATTTTTCAAAAATTTTGATGAAATGATTGGAGTAGTTCATATCAAATCAAGCTTTTTACTCAAATTTGGAATCAAATTAGATGAAAAATTTGGTGAATGATTGGAGATGGTCTAACAAATAGTAAACATTTTCATTACTTAGGTTCGATTATTAATAAGATGTTGGTATGTTGAGCTAGCAACCCACAATCTTTCTACCAAATTACTCTGTTAGACTTTTAGTTTTTTCTTTAGGCTAGTTACTTACACCAAGTAGAAGGGGCCATTGGGCCCCAATATAGTTAAGACCATGTTTGGTAGGGGGCTTAAATTGTGGTCTAGTGGCTTGTCAATTCATTGCAATTAGTTCAATGTACGGTCAGTGCTATTCAGGGTGTTACATT
Organism: Camellia sinensis; assembly: GCF_055761805.1. Classification (NCBI taxonomy): domain Eukaryota; kingdom Viridiplantae; phylum Streptophyta; class Magnoliopsida; order Ericales; family Theaceae; genus Camellia; species Camellia sinensis. The sequence continues at coordinate 7,094,107 of NC_138971.1, forward strand.
TCGATTTGTGCAAAAAGAGTGATGAAATTTCTAGGATGGGTTTTGATGGGGCAATTGACGGGGTTGGGGGTTCTTGGAGGGCAAGGTAGTGATAGATTGGATTGTTATTTAATGCTGGAATGGCAATGTTGATTGTAATTGAGAAGGGGTTCTAGAGATGGAGTTGAAAGAGGCTTGTGGGGTTCAATCGACTAGTAAGCACATGGATAAGCATGATGATGAAGTGTAATGGATGGTTCTATTGATGCTCAGTGTGATGCAACTAGCAATAGGAGTACTTCTATGATCTTGAGTTTGCCATGTGGGGAAGCATTGGGAAGTACGATAGTCTGGTTTTTTAGCTACGTTCAGGTTGGAGGGTGGTTGAGGTAGCTTAGGAGGATTGAAAATTGGGTATAAGGGTTGTCCTCCCTCAGCATGTCCTTTGATACAATTTCATTTTGCTTATAAAAAAAAACTTACCAAGAAAGAAATACACATAAAACAAATATAAGCGTAACGTAGACTTCTTGAGCTTCAACCGTTCAATAAGATGGGATTAGAGTTTTTTGGAGAGAAAAACAGCTTCCATATAGGCATGGTATGGCTGGGGAAAACTCCAGGTGTACGACGAATACACTTCCCTTCTCTTTGTAGGAACTACAAATGATCTTATATATACATTTTTTTATACTTGCATGTATGAATACAAATATATATGTAACTGTTACTTAAATGAAAAAATGTATATGTTGCTGTTTTACTTATTGAAAAAGTGTATGTTATATCATGTTCTCATGTGTAATTCTGTCAAGCATTTTATTATTTGTATCAATATTGATGTAGGATATCAAGTGCTTGGCATGTGACTAGTTAGTGGTGGGGAATTGTTAGCCTATATTTAGAGAAGTCATAACCATCTTGTAACCAACTTTGATATATGAACATTTATTGTTAGAGATATTCTCTCTCTAGAACGTTAGGGTTTCTTTCTCTCTAATTTCTCTCTCTTGTTCTTGATTGGACCCATCATGTTGATGTTTCCTCCCTTCTACCGATGGTAGTGATGGTTCTGATCTAAGAAGTACGAACACGGACACGGACACGAGACACTCAGATACGCAAAATTTTAAAAAATGGAGGACATGACATGTTGGGAGCATGCTCAATATATATAATTAATTTTTTTTATTATATATCATAAAATTATAAAAAAATAGGGCAAATTACATAAAAACCCCCAAAGTTTCACGTGCTTTACAAATTAAACCCTAGAGTTTCAATTTTAACAATTTAAACGCTATATTTTAAAATGAGTTTCAATGTAAACCATCCGTCCAACTCTGTTTCCAAAGTTAACAAAACTTTTTTTTTGCAAGACACGTGGCAATGTAAAAATAAATTGATAGAGAGAATGACTTGTATGTATTATTGATTGATGTTTGATTGATTTATGATTGTTGTGTTATATTACAAAGCAGAGTAGCTCATTATATAGGAGAGGGTTTGGGTAGTAGGTGAGGAGTAGGTGAGGGTAAATTGGTGGTAGGTGTAGTAGGTGTGGTAGTAGGTGGTGGTAGGTGTAGGTAAATTCTAACAGCCCCCGCAAACTCAAGGAGGATAGAAACTAACCAACTTGAGTTTGGAGAGAGGAACAAAACAAGAAAATACATAAAAATAAAAATAAAAAGGAGACACTGTATGGTCGTGGCAGACCGTTGGTGAAGACACTGTATGGTGGTGTCATAACGTGGTAGAGGACACTGTATGGTGGTGTCATAACGTTGTAGAGGACACTGTATGGGGGTGTCATAACGGTGTAGAGGACACTGGATGGCGGTGTCAGACCGATGTAGAAGACAGTTTATGGGGTCATGTCGGACCGTTGTAGCAGACAATGTTGTGACAGTTTACGGAGTCTTGCTGGACCCTTGTAGAAACTAACCGGAATCAATGTCGGGACAGTTTACAGAGTCTTGTCGGACCCATAAAGGAACTAACCGAAATTAACGTCGGGACAGTTTACAGAGTCTTGTCGGACCCATAAAGGAGCTAACCGGAATCAATGTCGGGACAGTTTACAGAGTCTTGTCGGACCCATAAAGGAGCTAACCGGAACTAATGTCGGGACAGTTTATAGAGTCTTGTCGGACCCTTGAAAAAGGCTAACCGGAATCAAATGTCGGGACAGTTTATAGGGTCATGTCGGACCGTTGAAAAAGCTAACCGGAATCAAATGTCGGGACAGTTTACAGAGTCTTGTCGGACCCTTGTAAAAGTGGCACCCTCAAAAGGTGTGCCCAATTTTGTCAAAAGGCGTGCCATCAAAAGGCGTGCCCAATTCATCAAAAAGTGTGCCGGACATGATGGCGAGGCACGTGGGCGCCTTGGCTTGCGTGCCCGTTTGTCGGCTGGTGGTAAGAGGCGCGCGATGCGCGTGGCTGCCTCGGCTATAAGACAGAGGCTGAGGCTGAGGCAAAAAACCTGCAAGAGATATTCTGAGAGAGATTTCTGAGAGAGATTCTGTAACACTCTGTTTTCTGAGAGAGAATTCTGAGAGAGATACTGTGTAACACTCTGGTGCCTAGAAAATGGCTTCATCGTCTTCCCGCGGGCTGCTCACCCTCTTTCCCGACCTCAACGAGTCAACGAGAGAGAGAATTGGTGCGGTGGCACTGGAAACTCAACCAAGCGCCCCGGAGTTTGCTCCGTTGAACTTTCCGATGCGGTCGGTGGAGCAAAGAATGGCAGTGCAGTCAGATGTGGAGGCCAACCAGTATACTTTGAAGGCATGCGTGGAAAGCATGACGGCGGTCACAAACTTGTCGAACCGGCTGCAGAGTAGGGCAAATGAGGTTCAGCAGTTAAACTCCCAGCTGGCTCTACTCCAACGCATGTATAAGGATGCGCGAGCAGAGATAAGCGTGCTAAGGGCTGAAAACAAGGAGCTGAAGCGGAAGGCCACCGTGATGTTCCGATTTGGAGGGCCGCCATTTGCTGTAGTGGAGGAGCAGGGGGGAGTGAATGTGCTTGGTGGATTAGGAAGCACAGAGGCAGCACCGTCAAGGACCGCTCAGGACGGAGGCAAGAAGAAGAGACCGGCAGCAGAGTAGAGAAGAAAAATCACGCCTGTGGATGTGTTTTGTTGTATTTTTATTTTTTATTTTTGTTTTTATTTTATTTTTTTGTTTTGTTTTGTTTTGTTTTGTTTTGTTTTGTTTTGTTTTTTTTTTTTAATGTTTTGTAATGTTGTTTTGTGGTTGTGTAAAATTTGGAGCGGAGTGAACCCCACATGAATAAAAGAGTGTGTATTTTGTGGTTTTTTTTTTTTTTTTTTTTTTTTTTTTGCTGGGACAGATGAATAAATAAATAAATAAATAAAAAGAAAAGAAAAGAAAGAAAAGAAGAGAAGCAGGTGGAAATATTAAAAACAAAGAAAAGTGTGGTGGGAATGGATGGAAAAGATGTGTTGGTGGGAGAGAAAAGAAAAGTAAAAACTGAAGAAAAGTAAATGGCGTGCTGTGTGGGTTTGTCCAAAAGAGGTTTTTTTTTTTTTTTTTTTTTTTTTTTTTTTTTGAATATAAAAAATAATAATAAGATAATGGAAAAAGATAATAAAATAAAATAAAATAAAAGTAGGGATAAGAAAAAATATATTATAATAAAAAAATATAGATATATATATATATATATATAAAATAAAAGAAGAAAAGTGTGAAATAACGTGAGTGGAATAAATTAAGAGAAATGAGAGATATGATTAAAGTGGGTTTGAAAGTGTGAAAAGATGAGAGAGAGAGTGGGATGACATGTGTGTGTATGGGGCAGTGTGTTGAGTGTGTGCCCATGTGCATAGGTCTGCCGACGAGATGGAGGGGGAAGAAGCCATGTGATTCAGGTCTTTATTTTTGTACTCTACAAGAATCTGGTTGATGTAGAATTCAGCCATTTGCCAACTTTCTTCCACATGTGCAATAGGCATGCTCATACCTGCAGGTGATGGATTCAACACAATAGGTGTGCCTTTGTAGAGAGTTACTAAAAATGCTCCTGAAAGTGATACTACGGTGCCTATGATTTTAGCTTGACTGCGCGAGCTTCTCAGTGCTAGCTTTTCCATCCTGAAAATGAGGGCAAGTATAAAAGTGAAAGCAGGGACGAGGTTGCTGATGGCTGAAGCAAGTGTGGGAGAGCTGTAATTGATCCCTGTATATCCCAATATCTGAGACGTACACCCGATCAGCCCGAGAAGGAAGATTTTACATGCGATGGAGGAGTTGAGAGGAGGCAGCTCTGTTGATCTGCGAGAGAAGAAAGGGGAAGGGAGGAGGACAAGAGCAGCGACAGCATAAGCGTAGACGACAAAGACATGACGGCTCATGCCATGGACGGTGGCTGCTGTGAATAAGGTGTTGAGACCGACGTTGATGCACTCCATCGTCACCATTGCTGTAAATGGCAGCACATCCCTGTAACAATACTTTTCCCTTTCCATTGTGTGTGTGTTTATGCCATCTGTGTCTTTTGATAGAGCCAATTGGGTTTATTGAAGGTGGTGGATTGGAAGAAATTTCAAGGTATGTGTAGAAAATTCTAGTGGACTAGATTGAGGTCCGGCGAGCGGCTAAGGCGAGTTTGCCGCCCGCCGGTGACGCGAAAAAATACTAAATTCTTAACCTTGCTCTGATACCATGTAAAAAGAAATTGATAGAGAGAATGACTTGTATGTATTATTGATTGATGTTTGATTGATATATGATTGTTGTGTTATATTACAAAGCAGAGTAGCTCATTATATAGGAGAGGGTTTGGGTAGTAGGTGAGGAGTAGGTGAGGGTAAATTGGTGGTAGGTGTAGTAGGTGTGGTAGTAGGTGGTGGTAGGTGTAGGTAAATTCTAACAGGCAATCTTTTATTTACTCTTTTAACTTGATGTAAATATTAATATAGAACATGAACACACCAAATCATCACCATCATTCATCAACCATTCAACAAATCACCACCATCAATTCTTAACACTATAATTGACTTCACACAATCAATCCTACCACCCGTCTTCTTTGCCCCATTCACCCACACCACTATTGCTTTCTCCGTCTCTGCCACAATCACACCACTGCCGATGCCAACACCGACATCGACACCAACTCCTCTTCCATCTCTGCTAGGCATTTCTATTCTCTTCTTGAGTAATCATATATGACTTCACATTTATATCTATACATGTATGTACATGTGTATGTTGAAGTGAAGAATGATTTTGTCTTCTGGGTATTCAACTATTTGATTATGATATATATATATATATATTCAGACACATATACATAAATATACACATTAATTGTGTTTCTAGGTTTCTGTTTACATGATTCATGATTATTGGGTTTCGAAATTCGAACAGAAGCATCGAATAGGGTTTTGGTTTCAGGCAATGGATAGTTTTGTATGTTTTGTTCCTAGTCCCCAATTGATTTTTTGTACAAATTTTGTTTGGGTTTTTCTGATTTGAAACTTTGATTTGGTGGGTCTTTGAGATTTGAAGCAAAAATTCAACAAGATTTCAAGTATATACTTGTTTACCAACAAGTATGTTTAAAACCATATATTTATATATATGTTTTACTACAATCTTTTCCTTCTCCATCGATGGTTCTTCTTCTGCAATTACTTGACTCACTAAAACCTTTTTAATTGCAGCTCTTGTTTTTGGGTGTCTATTTTTTAATGTTTTATTTTATTGCTAGTTTCTGGTTGTGTGTATTTTTGGTTTAGTTGTTGAATCAAATGCAAGAAGCTTGGGTTTCTATTTGGAAAGGAAATGGTAATGGTTGCAGCAGCCTGCATAGTAATGGCGCCGGTGGTGGTGAAAAATGGGGAAGACAACTAGGTGAATTGACTAAATTATCCCTTAGTTGTTGTGTGGAAAGACAATATTATCCCTTTCTATTTCTTTTTTTTTGGGGCTAAATCAAAACAACACCATTTTCCTGCCCAAAAATTGCTCTATTAAGGAGACCAAACAGAAATGGACAGAGGGTTTACATTGTACATGGATTTAAAGTCTGGGGTTTAAGTTGTTAAAACTTAAACTCTGAGGTTTAATTTGCAAAACAGGTGAAACTCTGGGGTTTTTTTCATGTAATTTGCCCAAAAAAATATTAAAGGTAATAAAAAATACAAAATTACACTTATAAAATTATACCAAACCAAACGAAGCCTTAAGTCCCATCAAATGGGGTCGGCTATATGAATTCTTCTTTTCCACGCGGCTCTATCAAAAGCCATTTCGTTAGTCAAATTAAGTAAATCCATATCTCTATTTACAACGCTAGCCAACATTAATCTAGGCCTACCCGGTCCCCTAACATTTCCATTTACCGTCACTGCATCGCATCTCTTCACTACTGCCTCTGTTGGTCTCCGTTGAATATGACCAAACCATCTCAATCGATTCTCTCTCAACTTATCTTCTATCGGTGCTACTCCTATTCATTTCCGAATATACTCATTTCTAATTCTGTTTTGTCTAGTCTTGCCACACATCTACCTTAGCATCCTCATCTCAGTAATACTCATCTTATCTACATATTGTTTCTTGGTTGCTCAATACTTCGTCCCATACAATATCGCTGGTCTAATAGCTATTCTATAGAACTTACATTTTAGTCTAGTGGGTATGCATTTATCACACAGTATCCCATATACACTTTTCCACTTAAGCCATCCTGCCTTAATCCTATGGACCATATCCGTATCAATCTCCCTCGCCGTTGTGATAATCGACCCTAAATAACGAAAATGTTCACTCTTAGGCAATTCTTGGTTCTTAATCTTCATTTCTCCTTTGCTTTCATTATTTCTGTTACTAAATTTACACTTCATGTACTCTGTCTTAGTTTTGCTTATCCGGAATTCTTTAGATTCAAGTGTTTTTCTCCAAATCTCTAACTTTGTGTTAACTACTTCTTTAGTCTCATCCACTAACACAATATTATCTGCAAAAAGCATATACCATGGCACGTCATCTTGAATATTTCTCGTCAACTCATCTATAACTAAAACAAAAAGATAAGGACTTAGGGTAGATCCTTGGTGTAACCCTACAGTGATAGGAAATTCATTAGTCTCTCCAGCAGGTGATCTAATAGTGGTCACCACCCCTTCATGCATGTTCCGAATCACATCAATGTAACCTTTTGTCACTTCTTTCTTCTCTAACACCCACCATATTTTATCCCGAGGCACTCTATCATAAGCTTTCTCAAGGTTGATAAACACCATATGAATGTTTCTTTTCTTTTCTCTATATTTTTCTATTACTCTCTTCAAAAGATAGATCGCTTCCATTGTTGACCTATCAAGCATAAACCCAAATTGATTTTCTGACACCTCTGTTATATCTCACAATCGCGTTCCATTACCCTCTCCCACATTTTCATTATATGACACATTAGCTTGATTCCTCTATAGTCGTTGCAATTCTGGACATCTCTTTTATTCTTATAGATTAGCACTAAAATACTCTTTCTCCACTCATCTGTCATGTTCCTAGTCAACAAAATTTTGCTAAACAACCTAGTCAACCAAGCAACCTCCTTTTTATCCAAACACTTTCAAGCTTCAATAGGGATATCATCGGGTCCTAAAGCCTTATTTGATTTAATTTTCTTAAGTGCAATCTCCACTTCAAATTCTCTAATCTTGCGATAAAAAAAACACACATTTCATAGTTAAAACATCATATATCATGCACAAATAACATAAAAATTGCATTCTATATTTCAAAATAAAAAATTGGTTCCTATAATAAAATTAATAAATACATCATTAAAATTAACAATTTCAACAATGTGATTTTTTCTTCAAATAAAAATAATTTGTTTTATCACATAAAACTAATTTGACAAAAAAACAGAAGAAAAAAAATAATCGGAGAGAGAGCCAAGCCAAAAATAAAAAAGAACAAAAAAAAAACCAAAGAGAAAAAAAAAAGGGCGTTGCATTTAGCAAAAAAAGAAAAAAGAAAATATAAATAATCAAAGAGATAGAAAGATGTTACATTTAGAGAGAGCGACAGAGAGAAAACAAAGAGTCAAAGAACGAAAACATAGAGACAGAAAAAAAAGAGAGAAAGAATGATAGAGAAAGTGAAGAACCAAAAAAAAGAGTCGGAGAGAGAGAGAGAGAGAGAGAGAGAGAGAGAGAGAGAAACAAAGAGGCAGAGAGAGAGTGATCGAACAAGAAAGAGAAGAAAATCGAAGGAGGAGAAGAGAAGAAAACAACAGAATTGAAAAAGAAGACATACTTTTGATTTGTTGCAGCGAACGGCGAGCGGCCTTAGCCCTTTCTCTCATCTCCTCTTCTCTTCGATCTTTGGTTTTTACAGTTTGAGCCCCAGTTACAAGTTTTAGAAATTATGTTTTGTACCCCGCAATGTTTGAAACGTGTCCCAAATGTGTCCGACTACAAAAAATTCAAAACAATATGGGACACTTTCGTGAGAGTGTTAGACACATGTCGGAAATTGATACGCAGCCCTCAGGGAGGTATCCGCGCTTTATAGGTTCCATTGATATCGAGGGTGGTACTCATCGCTCCTTTGATAATCTCTTTTTGGTTACGCAAAGGCGTCAAGCGAATGTGGGTAGGTTTGAGCACGAATGGGAGAGCAATATCGAGATAAAGTTTCCTGACTTTTCATGGAAGCCTTAATCCCAACGAGTTCATTGATTGGCTCAATACTATCGAGTAGATCTTTGATTATGGAGAGCTTTCCAATGAAAAAAAGGTCAAGCTTGTTGCTATTCGACTAAAGGGAAGAGCTTTCACTTGGTGGGTACAACTACCTTCAAAGTGTCTACCAAGCCCTTCATGTTCTCAAGCAAGTTGGAGGTGTGGGCTAGTACACGGAATCTTTCTATCAACTCATTGCTCGGGTTGATTTAAATGAGAGGGAAGAGCAACGGGTGGCTCGTTATTGTGAGTGGCTTGAAGCCTTTAATCCAAGATGTTCTTGCCTTGAATATATTGTGTAATGTTTCCGAAGCCTATAATCAAGCTTTAGCCGTGGAAAAGCAACAAAGTTGTTGTGCTTCCCAAATGGGACAATACTCCCAAGGAGTGGTCTTGGCAACTTGTTGAGGTGTCTTGTGGGAGATCATCCTAAGAGTTAGGTTGGTATTCTTCCCTTAGCCAAGTTTGCTTACAGCTCGTCAATCAATTGCACCATAAATACTTCTCCTGTTGAAGTGGTTTATGGGATGAAACCTTCAAGTGTTATGGACTTTGTTCCTTTTCCTATCTCAAGGAAGGGAAGCATCAAAGCGGAGGAAATGGCTACATTCATGAAGAATGTTCATGCTCAAGTTAGGTCTTAAATTGAAAAGTCCAATGCCAAATACAAATCAGCCGGTGATGTGCATAAACAGAAAGTGTTGTTTGAGGTGGGGGATCTTGTTCGGGTTGTGTTGAGCAAAGAAAGGTACCCTCACGGTTCTTACACCAGGTTGAGTGATAGGAATGTGGATCCTTGTGAAATGTTGCACAAATTCAATGACAATGTTTATCAAGTCAAATTGTCGCCTCATTTGGGAATCTTCAACACCTTCAATGTGCAAGATCTGGTGCCTTATTTGCCGGATTCTTCTTGCATCGACACCACTTCTGTCATTGTAGATTAGCTTTCTTTTTGGAATTTGTTTGTATCATACTTTTCTAGTTTTGTGTTTCATTTCTTGTGCATTGGTTGTATTTTGTTTGTCTTCACTTGAGGACAAGTTCTTTCGAGTGAGAGAGTATGATGTGGGATATTCTCTCTTTGATATATGATGTAGGATAGCCTCTATCTAGAGAAGTCATAACCATCTTGTAATTAACTTCGATATATGAGCATTGATTGCTAGAGATATTCTCTCTCTAGAACCTTACGGTTTCTCTCTCTTGTTCTTGGTTGGACCCATCAAGTATCCAGTAAGCTTTACAGAACAGATTGCCTCAGAATTTTATGATGATTGGGGCATGTGAGGTTGGACGTACACCCTCTTGGATACCAGTCTGCAAAATACTTTAACCTCATTATTTGAAGTTGTTATGTTGTTGATTCATATATTAACCTTCTGATTCATCTTGCTAAGCAAAGCAGGTCTAAAGTTGTTCAGTTGTGTACAGTGTTGTGTAGTTCTATTTAACATCATGATATGTGTTTTTCAGCTTCTCAATTCATTTGAATGCTCTGCTTAATCTTATTTCTGTGCTGTATTTCAGATTGAACCTGTTTCCAGTAAAATTAAGATATTACCTTGCATGCCAATATTGTTGTGAGTTGAAATGTTTCATTTTCCTTTCTAGGAAGGAATATAATTTATCTCCAGTACAAAATTATGAACCATGTCTATTTGGTTTGTTCTCTTTATTTTTGATTTAATTGGGTTTTCTGGCTTTTGTTTGCTTTTGTTTTTTATTTTTATTTTATTTTTCTCATGAGATAGTGGGTATACTGTTAATGCAGATGCCTGACGATGTGGATCCTTTTCGTAATTTTGTTGAGTCTACTAGGAGATGTTGTTCTTTTCTGAGTGGATTGCTTTGCAGCTTAGTTTCTCGACATTGTACTGATCTGGTGAGTAAAGATTCTGTGTCTGATGGTGAGATAGATGAAACTTTTTTTATCTTTTGGTTCTGCTGCCATATTACTGGATACTGATCATGATATTTGATTGCAGGTTGGCTCACCATTTGGTGCTTCTTATAAGTTGGCTGGAGAAGGGGATCATCATTCAACTGTTATGGCCGCAAGAGAAACGATTGATCTTACTTCATCTGATAGTGATTCATCTTGGGATCTAGATGAATATAGAGAATATGAATCACTTCTGAGGGAAACTGCTGATTCTGCCAATCACGAGATCATTTCATCAAGGGATTCTGCAGTTGGTGCAACTTCAAGGGGTAAAAATTAACATTTTTATAAATAAAAAAATCTGCACGTTCCAATATTCTTTTGCTACCCGATCATATAGCACTTGATTTTGTTTCAGGTCGTGTTGGACCATCTCAAGAGGTTCCCTTTCCTATGAAAGCAATTACTTCTAATGGAAGTTCTTCAAATGTTGACCATCATACAGAGGCTAACCTTCGGTTGCATCCTAGTTCTAGTGAATATGTTAGAGCCTCTAATTGGCATACGATGCAGGCTGACAATTCTAACTATTCTAAAGAGAACGGTAATGTGGTTCAGCCAGAAAATGTCATGCATTTCAAAGTTTCACTGGTTCATTGATTCTGAACTGTTGGTATGTACGGTACAGATTACAAAAAACTTTCTTCCCAACAAGCTCTGAAGAGGACCCTTCCAAATTCCATCCAGGCATCTGCACAAAGTTCCAGATCAAGCAATTTGGTAGAGAATGTTAGCAGCAGTCAGATTCGTGATGCTCGTGGAAAATCTCATCATTATGCATGGCCAAATCTAGCCAAAAAGAACCATATGGAAGACCATTTTGGCAGGAGCATTGATGATGAAGTTATTGTGTATGAGAACAACGGAAATAGGATACTACCTCCATCCCTGATGCATGGCAAGTCTGTTTCAACTTCACAGTATATCAGTTCAAGTGATCCTACACCCCGTCCTGGTTTGGTTGAAGAAAGGGCTGTTGGAAGTGATGAGAGACTAATTTATCAAGCGGCACTACAGGTATTTCTCACCATGCAGATATAAAATCATTTTAATTTCCATTATGTGGTCTGTGAAGAGTTATTATCTTGGATTTTTCTTGGATTCTGTTGTTGGCTCAAAATGCATTTGTTGCCATTTCATGTACTAGAAAGTGCTGCATGTTTGACTTCTCACTTTTCATAAATGTGTCTCCCCGTCTTCTTAATGAGTTTGACCTGGGTTTATAGCTGCCATGCTATGTAGCACGGACACGGACACGGGACACGACACGGACACGTAAAAACGCAAATTTTTAAAAAATAGGGGACACGACACGCTGGGGACACGTTTAATATATATATATATATATTTATATATTATATGTAAAATTAAAAAATACATACTATTTTTATTTATTTATTTTATTTATTATATGTAAAATTAAAAAATAAATATATTATTTGTATTTATTTATATTATTTATTTACAAAAAAAAGGTGTAAAAAAGAAAAAAGAATAAAAAGAATAAAGAGAGAGAGACACTCAGACACAGTAATAAGGAAGAGGGAAGAGAAAGTGAGAGTCAAATAGAAAAAAAGGGAGAGACAGAGAGCGAGAGCGAGAGGCGACGGTGACGATCAGAGAGCGAGAGGCTAGAACAGAGAGAGATGGACAGAGAGAGAGGAGATGAAGACGATGAGAGACGAACACAGAGAGAGAGGAGACGAACAGAGACGCGAAAGAAATACCTCGATCAGTGACGAAGAGGATTCGATCTAGCCTCGATATAGGCTTTAACAGGTTCTTCCTCTCTCTCTCTCTCTCTCTCTCTCTCCCCCTCTATCTTCAATGGGTTAGGGTTTCTCTTTGTCTCTTGATTAGGGTTTCTTTCTGTTTACAACGTGTCCACGACGTGTCAAGCGTGTCGGAAAGAGTGTCCGCCTGCAAAAATTCAAAAAAAAAACAGGGACACGTTAGGTCGAGTGTCGGACACGTGTCCGACACCCATACGCTGCCTCCAGAGATGTGTCCGTGCTTTATAGCTGCCATGAATGTAAGAATAAGTAAGAAGACAATATACTGCTAATGGGTGAGACAAAATTAGGGTTCTCTCTCATGAGCACATATTTATATCAAGTGGTCCGAAGTACAGGAATACCCCTCAGGCTACTGGCAACTGAGCATAGCATAAAAACATAACACAACACTCTCCCCCAAGTTGTGCGAAGATATCTCTTATGTCTAACTTGCAAAAAATGGGGTAACAAATTCTACTACTAAGACCTTTGGTAAAAACATCAACCAACTGATTTTCTTATTTTACAAAAGGCATACAAATCAATCTTTTATTCGACTTCTCTTTGATGAACTACTTGTTAATCTCAGTATACTTTCTTCTATCATGCTGAACTGGATTATGGGCAATCTTAATGGCAATTTTGTTGTTGCAATCTAACTTTATGGGTCATCACAATAGACTCCCAAATCTTCTAGTAAAGTCTAGTGCCACATTAGTTCACTAGTGTCGGTAAGTTTCTAAATATTTCTGTATATTCGAATATGTTTTTAATACAAGAATACACCAGTTTATATAACAACCTAACCTTAGAACTGATAAGGAAACACAAAGATTCACTCCATCTCTAATATATACATAACATATATAACTCAATCCCTAATATATACAGAATATATATACTACCACATATACATATAATGTAAGGAGCCAAGAAGACAGATGGAGACAGAGTCTGATTGGCCGTCTTAAGATGGGTTTCTTCAGAGAGTTCACGAACAATAGCATCCACAGAGGGAAAAGGAGACCGGTGAAGGATACCACCACGGATAGCCTCATATTGAGGGGAGAGAGTTGTTAAGAACTGCACTAAACGACCCTTTTTCTCGAAACTACACATAGGACTAGCCGGTTCCATGAGAGCAAGCTGATCCATAAGTCCTGTCATCTCAATGTAGAAATCTTGAATAGACTGATCTCGCTGGCAAGCACTCTGAATAGCTGTTTCCAATTCATATCGTTTGGCAAAGTTGGACTGTTGATAAATCCCCTGTAAATAGTCCAAACCTCCTTGGCAATAGTGTATTTGGAGATCATCCCAATACGATCATCCACAGCATTATGAAACCAAGTCAGAACTTGGGCATTATCATAATCTCAAGTGTCACAATTAGCTTGATATCCATCCTTTTTGGGATCCGATAAACGAGAAACAGAACGAGAAACATATCTCCATTTTTTTCGACCAAGCAAATTTTTTTTCATAACATTGGACCAATAAGGATAATTGGCTCCAATAAATTTGCAAGCTATAGATTAAATCTTATTGTCTGACATGGTGATAATATGTAAATAAAAGCTATTAGGGACCTAAATGAAAAGTATTAGAACCAGTGGAGGTCAAAATATAATAACCAGATTTTTGACTCAACACCCAGAAATATCAATCAGTTTAAGGAAGAACCAAAGTTAAAGAATGAAGGGAGAGAGTCTGAACCAGACGATCAGACAAACCAGAGAGAGATCGTGAACTAGAGAAGAGAGAGATCGTGAACTATAGAGAGAGAGAGAGCAGGCTTGTGCAAGTAAGAGAGACCCTTGCGAGAGAGCGAAGGATGAAGATGAACCAGAGTAGAGGGTCGCGACTTCAGACCAAAAATCAGGAGGCTTTCATGACTTCAGAGAACCATAGAGAAGGCCTTCGTGACACCGAGAGGACTTCGAACAACGAGTTCGAATGAAGCGAGAGAACGTCGAACGATCGAGACTAGACCTAGGGTTTCGAATATGGCTCTGATATCATATAAGTTTTTGAATATTTCTATATATTGTAATGTGTTTTTAATACAAGAATACACCAGTTTATATAACAATCTAACTTTAGAACTGAAAAGAAAACACAAAGATTCACTCCAACCCTAATATATACATGACATATATAACTCAATTCCTAATATATACAGAATATATATACTACCATATATACATATAACGTAATATTCTCAAAGTATCATGAGCCAAAACCCTTTATTTTGCCTTTGCACTGGATCTACACACCACTACTTGCTTCTTGCTATGCCAAGCAACTAAATTTCCCCTTGCAAAAGTATAGTAGCCTGAAGTAGATTGTCTATCATCAATTGAAACTATCTAATCTGCATCAGTAAATGTCTCTAATCTCAAGCCACCATGGTTAGAGAACAATATCTCTTTTCCAGGAGCTGACGCGAGATTACTCAAAATGCGATATATTACATCTAGATGCACTAAATGAGGATCATGCATAAACTGACTTGCAACCTCGACTACATATGCAATGAGTATGGAACATATATTGAGTCCCTCACAAGTCTCCTGTATCTCTCCTTGTTTGTAGGATCACCGACACTACTACTAAGATGATGTTTAGCCTTGATTGGTGAATTTTTATGGCCTACAATTCAACATGCTTCTTTCATCAAGAAGATTGAGAATGCACTTACTTTGAGAAATAAAGATGCATTTATTTGATTGTTTTTTTTTTTGGGGATACATAATTAGACTTTATAGAGAAAGCATCAAGATGAAACAAAAGAATACAAGAAAACCCCAAAATGGGATGATGCTAACAACTTTTAACCAATAACATCATCTAAAAAGTCTAAGAAACAAATAAATCTAGATCCATCCTTCTTCTCTTTGACCAATTGTACAGAGTAACTAATAAATGGTTTTCAAACCACGAAACACAATGACGTGTCTCTAGAAAAGTATGTTGATTCCGTTGCAACCAAATCAACCACATCACACAAAATGGCACCAATGACCAAACCTGTCGTCGACGGTGCTCAACCCGAACCCCCCTCCAACTCCACAACAACTCCAAAACCCCCATCGGCTACACCCAAGCAATTCCAAAGGCAGAACAAATAAGCCCCCACCAAATAAATAATCAGATGCATTTATTGGATTTGGCAACTTCAATCCCGAGAAAGTGCCTCAAAGGATCAAGTTTTTTTATTATATCAAATTCCTTATTTAATCTCAGCTTGAGTTGTGTCACTTCCTACGTATCATTGTCTGTCACCACTATCATTCTGATTGTAGACAGTAATCTTAACGTTGTTTCATTGAACTTTCATAGTGTCATTTGTATTGCTCTATTTGTACCCAAAATTTAGCATAGTCTTCCTCAAGAATATGTACTACTCTAATAGTTGAAGTAGGTGTTACAATCTGCGGCTCATCCTAATTGAAAAGCCCATCCTACACTTCTCCTTAAAACTCAGGTATTAAGAAGAGGGAAACCAGAGCCTTATAACTAGCACAGATAGGGCAACTTCAGGCGATGTAGGACACATTCCAACGCATTCTCTTGGACCACAACATACAGTAGTCAGACAAACGGCACACCAATCACAGGCCCAACCAAGCTCTGATACCAAATTGAAAAGCCTAGCCCACACTTCTCCTTAAAACCCATGTATTAAGAAGAGGGAACTGGGGCCTTATAACTAGTACAGATGGGGCAATTCTAAGCAATGTGAGACACATTCCAACACACCCTCTTGGACGACAACATACACTAGTCGAACAAACAACACACCAGTCGCAGGCCCAACCAAGCTCTGATACCAAATTAAAAAGCCCAATCCACACTTCTCCTTAAAATCCATATATTAAGGAGAGGGAAACTAGAGTCTTATAACTAGCACAAATGAGGCAACTTCAAGTAATGTGGGACACATTCCAACAATCCTTCTCCTGAACAGTAAACCTTATGTGTTGCAAGTCTCTACTTACTAAACTACATAATATGATATGATTCATTCCATGGTATGGTGTGATTTGTATTGCTTTACTCTTTTTTTTTTTTTTTTGATCAGCAACAAAAGAAGAATTTTATTAAAATAGAGAAAGAGGATAGAAAAGTACAAAGGAGGACAAGAAGTCCTCAAAAGCGAAAACCAAAAACAGAAAAATCAAACTAAGAAACACACACGGCCTTCCAATCACTAGAAATTAAGAAATGCGGGGTTCCTCTAAATGGGGGAGCGACCGAAGCCCAAAAAGGTGCCAAAAACCTTATTTTCTCTCACATTGAACAAATGTCAAAACTGTCATCTTCGAAGATCCTTGCATTCTTTTCCAACCATATAACCCAGAAAAGAGCAAAAACTGCACAAAGCCCTAACACCTTTGCTTTCTTGTTGCAGCCCAGGAATCGAAAATCAATAGAAAGCATAGAGCTACATGATTCGGGTGCCACCCAAGCAAGGCCATCCCATGTAAAAAATTGTTGCCACAAACACCTTGCCACTAGGCAGTGCAAAAAAAAAAAAGAAAAAAAAAAGAAAAGAAAAGATTTAGAGTTTCCCCCCTCTTCCTTACACATAATGCACCATTGAGGAGAGAGAAAACGGGCCTTCTCCTTTGAAGAACATCATTGGTCAAAATGTTTCTATGAACTAGAGACCATATAAAGAACCTCACTTTGAGAGGTGCAAACGACTTCTAGATTCTTTTGTGAAGAGGAAAGTATGAATATTTGGCTTCTCAATGATTTTTTCGAGAAAAGATTTGCAAGAAAATACACCAGAGGAATGTATAAGCCAAACCAATTTATCCCTTGAGGAGGAATACGAAGACAAATGATCAATGCAAGACAACAAGGAGGTTAAATCCCCAATTTCTCTATCAGTGAGATTTCTAGCAAAACTAAGATTCCATGCAATTGGAGCCAAACTAGAGCAAGCCAACGACGCAATGGAGAAACCATGAGAATTTGCAACCCATGAGAATTTGTACCCAAAGCAGAGTCTTCCTCAGGAATAGATACTACTCTACAGTTGAAGGAGTGTACCAATCTGTGGTTCATCCACCTCCTGAACACTAAACCTTATGTATTGCAAGTCTCTACTAACTAAACTCTGTAATATGGTTCTTTCCGTGATATGTTCCTCCCCCTTGCTCATGACGTTTATGATCACTACCTCCTTTACCATGATATCAACCACTATGACCACCCGTAGCCGACACTAGATTTTTTACCACCTCCTATAGTAGTTAGTAACCCACCTCCTATAGTAGTTAGTAACTAAAGCGGATCTCTCGCTAGAAGGTTGTGCAACTAAAGTAGAATCAGACAAGGAGGCCTATTGAAGTTGACTAATAACGGCACTCGGAGAAGGAAGCTCCTTACTATCTGGAATCCTTGATTTCACTGAATCAAAGAATGGAGGCAAACCAGACAAGAATAAAGAAAGATCATTCATAGGAAGGGAGAAATACTCCAATGAAGATCGTAAGTTCTATGGAGATTGTTGAGACTAGAGTACTTCTCTAGTGTCAACACAAGTTTCGTAGTTGGTAAGAATATTAGACAACTGATTTTATGGTTCATACTGTTCCATAGACAACTCTGAATCTAGGCATCTTCAACTCTCCAATTTGTAAACTTTGGATTTCAATGGTATGAGCCCATTGGGCATAGTTACTTCCATTTAGACGAATGGAGACTGAATAGAACTCGTCAAATCCATGGGCCCACCTTATCCAATCAAGAATTCCAATGCACTCAACTAGCAAAACATAAGAGGTAATAGTGCAAAGTAGGAGTTGTGCATGTCAAAATCCCTCAACCATGAAACATAGTCTTCATCACAAAACACATTGTAGCAGAATAGACATCTAAAAAATTTACTCCATAAAAAATTAGAAAAGTAGGATCCGTGATCGTTTTTAGTGGTTGAGTCAAGAAGTCCTTATCTGAGCTGAGACAATTGGAGAACAATCGAAGACCATAGAACAATTGAAGATCATTGGCACTGGGGGAAGCAAACTTTGTAGGCAATGTTTGAGGGTAGGGTTTGCAAAGAACTGGTCATGACTGGTCATGGGTGATCGTGAGTGCCTGTGACTTGTTGGAGATAGTTGTGAAGCGTTGCAATTGAGATGTGGTGCGACGGGCTGGTGGTCGACGATTGTGATGTAGGGTGTGATTGCGAATGATGATGATGCAGGTTACGGTGCTGGGGGTAAAGCGGGCAACATGGTGATGAATTGCAATTGGTCTAAACCTTCGACCAGTGACTTATTGGGACCTACCCAGAATGCCCATACATACTAAGACCTTGTTCACACAGCGAAGAAAGGCCCAGTGGAAGGGAATTAGCTTCCTGTCTTCTTGCTGGCTTGAATTAAGTAGCTCTTCATTGCTTGTCTGCATGTCCTTTTGAGACGCAAAGGCAGGGTCAAGGCAGCTAGGTATTGGAATATGGGGTCAACTACCCCATCAAATTTTAAATTTAACTAGATATGTAAAATGTGATACTAGTTATGGATGAGATTTTTCAGGTGACCACATCAATATGATTGAAAAAGTATGTAAAATAGCATCTCGGTTTCAATCTTGTCTTTTTGTTATCATTGAGGTCAATCTTTTGTTTAGTATTTGACAGAATCTATTAAACAAACATAAATATTAAAAATTAGGGTTTACTTTTTTGAAATTGAGGGAAACTGAATTGAGTTTGAAAATAAACAATTTCTAGAATTAATTTAATTTAGTGGAGGTTGGTTTTATGCAATTCATCTTTGTGGGTAAAAGAAAATTTTTAATGACAAAGTCGTCGTTCATTGTTGCTCTGATACTATGTTAGAATTTTGGAGAAATCCAACCCAAAATCAATTATCAATCGGTGGAGGGGCCTCTAGTCTATAGAAACCAAGCTTGGGTGGCTTAGAAAAGGATGCGGGACAAGTCTAACATCTATGAATCTTTTTCTTTCGTTCTTTTTTCCTCTTTTCAAACTATGTAATATTGTTTTAGGTGATAAAACAAAAAGTTTAGTATTCCTTCTATCTGTTTCTGTTCCTTAACTTTCCTATTAGTTTTACTGGAACATAAACTTTTGTGGTAGTCTTTTTGGTATGAAGATGAGCTGTTTCCCTGTTGCGCTTGCCCATCGCTAGGAGGTCCAATGGCATCAATGGGGCCTCAGTTCTGTGTTTATGGAACACATTTACGGGCTGGGTGGTTTCTCAGTTTGGATGGATTATTAGGTGAACCAGTCCAATTTTAGCATCCTTATTTAGGTCGTATCTGGTATTTTTTTGGTTAATATAGTTGATCCATTTACCAGAGGATGTCTATCCCATTATGTTTCCTTTGATATGCATATTGTTTCAATTTTTTTATTTGTTTTTAATTTCAAATTAATATTGATATTGAGAAATTAAAATCGCTCGCAAAAGTAAATCTTGTCAACACTGTAGATTTGTAGATTTAATCTACACCTAGATTTCAACTTAAATCATCTAGGCCCTTAATGCAAAACTGTTGAAACTTTGTAGATGACTCTTTTTCATCATTGGACTCCTTTTAGCACCATATCCTTTACCAGCGTTTGCACTTTCATTTTTGTTCCTCTCCCAACCCCCCCCCCCCCCCCCCCCCCCCCCCCTTCATAGTTTCACATTTTTATTTGCTATGAAAAGGTCTGTCCTTGCCCTAATATTCCTACATTGAGGGCAGAAAAGTACCTCAAAGATGGAATTGTTTCTTACTTTTTATCTATGATTGAATTACTTGTGTTGCTCACAGCTGGCCTGGTGCTGCATCAAAATCCTGATTCAACCAGTTATTAGTTCGATTTAATCAGCAATACCAATGTCTTTTGGGATCTTGTGACCTGAACTAACCTTATTGTATTACTAGGGAAGTTGGAACACATAATTGAAAGAAGGGGAGGAGTGATGGTTCAATGATATCTATTCTTAATGGATGTATTTTGCATCATAACTGTTCAGCTCTTGGGATCTAGTTCATTAGTTTAATTTTGATGTTAGAAATCTAGAATAAAATTGGTCCTTCAAATTTCTTGTACGTTAATAACTATTGAATAATAATCCTTGATTGGAAAATCAACAGTTGATGGATATTGTTCACAATGTATTGTAGGATCTTAACCAACCTAAAGTTGAAGCAACATTACCTGATGGTCTTTTGTCTGTCTCTCTTCTACGACATCAGGTTCTCTCTCTCTCTCTCTCTCTCTCTCTCAATTTTTATTTTTGATCTATCTTTGTTAATTTGTCCTTCCATTTGCATGTGAACATGTTCTAATCTTGTATTATTTTATTTTACAGAAAATTGCTTTGGCTTGGATGCTTCAGAAGGAAACAAGAAGTTTACATTGTTTGGGTGGAATTCTGGCTGATGATCAGGTTAATAATTAGTAATTAGGTTGACCTTGCCCATTGTTTGGGATTTTTATAAATCTTCTATGCAGACTTATTCTGCTGTTATTTTACAGGGCCTTGGTAAGACTATCTCAGTGATTGCCCTTGTACAGATGCAGAGATTCTTACAATCAAAATCTAAACCAGAAGGTCAATCCGATCATAAACCTGAAGCCTTGAATTTGGATGATGATGATGAGAATGGCAGTGCCACTCTGGAAAAAGGCAAGCAGACTGGAGAATCTGATGATGTTAAGTTAATTCCAGAAGCGACTACTTCTATTTCGGAGTTGAGTAGGCGGAGGCCTGCAGCTGGGACATTGGTTGTGTGTCCGGCAAGTGTTCTTCGACAGTGGGCCAGGGAGCTGGATGACAAAGTTGCAGATGAAGCAAAACTTTCTGTTTTAATCTATCATGGAAGCAATAGGACGAAGGATCCTCTTCAATTAGCAAAGTATGATGTGGTTCTTACGACATATGCTATTGTGACTAATGAAGTTCCTAAACAGCCTTTGGTTGATGAAGATGATGAGGACCAAAAAAATGGGGAGAAATATGGATTATCTTCTGAATTTTCTGCTAATAAAAAACGGAAAAAGACATTTAATGTTGGTAAGAGAGGAAAGAAGGGGAGAAATGGAATTGATAGTTCTGTTATTGATAGTGATTGTGGTGCACTTGCAAGAGTTGGTTGGTTTAGGGTGGTATTAGATGAAGCTCAAACAATCAAAAATCACAGAACACAAGTGGCTAGAGCCTGCTGTGGCCTTAGAGCTAAAAGAAGGTGGTGCTTATCTGGTACACCCATACAAAATGCAATTGATGAATTGTACAGCTACTTTAGATTCCTGAAATATGATCCATATGCTGTTTATAAGTCATTTTGCAATACAATAAAGTATCCGATATCTAGAAACTCAATTCATGGTTACAAAAAGCTTCAAGCTGTTCTAAGGGCTATAATGTTACGCCGAACAAAAGGTGACTAACTCCTATGCCTGATTCTTTTATGTGTGTGGGTATGTTTATGTTTTGGACCATAACAATGGATGTGTCTCAAAGTAGTTTCATCCTGTTGCACAGATTGTAATTCAGTTTTTATGTGCACTGACATGAACTTGTGTGTGTTTTGAATTCTTATTAGAATGTTTTGCAAATATTTTTCCCACAATATACTAGTTCTTTTAGGCATTGGAGCTGTGGAATATGCCGGAATATGGAACGTGAGATCTCTAAATCATGGAGACAACATTCTTTTAGAAAATCTGTGAACAATAGAAACCTATCTACAGATCTTGTTCTTTGTCATAGCTTGATGCTTCTGCATAGCTCGTCTGTTGCTGTCAGGAGTGCTTTCTAGCTGATCTTTCTATGTGGCCATGTGGTGCACATTTTGCTAGTTTGGGAATAATTTTAGCAGGACTCTTGTCAACCCAAAAAAAGGAGTCGTCCAGCTATTTTATTGACCCACTTTTTTAATCATTAATATTAAAGAATAATTCAAATTGTAGTTTTTATAATTATATAATAATAGAAGTATATATTATTGGTTGTGTTCAGTTGACATGAAGGTAGCAAATATATATAGACTAGAAAATGTGCACGAGGGTGCATGGCATAAAAGAGAGTACACTGTTGCATTGATATTTAGAAATTTGAAATTGAGCTACAATTTTGGAGCCAGTTGTGCCCTGTTTTTCATTGCTTAGTTTTTTCTTATTTTATTTCTCCAGCTGGCCTCTATTTAGCTATTTATCTGCACATGTGAATATGGTTGTGTTTTTCTGGATTATTTTATTTTATTTTATTTTTTTCTTTGTTTAACTTTGGTTGGTGCTACTTTGTTCAACTTTTGTTGCTCAAATGTATAGATCTTATATACTTGTGCCACACTAATGTGTACTTGGAGTTTTTTTTATTTCTTCGGTGCTGATCATCATCAACCTGTGTCCTAGGCACATTGATTGATGGGGAGCCTATAATTAGATTACCACCAAAGACAATACATTTGACTAAGGTGGATTTCTCTCCAGAAGAGCGGGCTTTCTATGCAAAACTGGAAGCTGATTCACGCTCACAATTCAAGGTGTTTTTCCCCCCTTTATTTTTTGTTCATTGTTTCCGACTTTTTTTCATTATTTTGTTTTCTATTTTTGTCTTTTATTCTTGAGGAAGCTTTAGATGCTTGTGCTGGATGGTGAGTTAACGATCAAGTATACTTGGTTGTAGCGCATTGCTATATGCCAGAGATGAAAACCTGTCTCAACTTTTGAAACTAAGAGTTTCATACTAGTGTTTTTTTTTTTTTTTTTTTTGAGATCAAGTAGTTCTTGTAGCTGGTTTTGCATGCATGAAATACAGGAAGCATGGTGGTGAAAAATAGCAATGTCTTACTCTAGGCATTATTTGATCCACACTGAGAAACTATTTTCTTTCAAAATTCTTGTACTGGCTTTGTGCACAAGTGCAAGTATACTGTTGCTAATTTCCTACTGCATAGAACTTTTGGCGCTTTTGGAGGCATGACAAGATAATGCAGTTTGCATAATTGGTCATTTTTTCATAGAGGTACACTCTATGAAACAAGGATAAAACAAAAGGAAAATAATCACCACAATGATGTTCAAAACGTATAGGGGATTCTTGTAATTTACCCTTTTTGGAGAACTTTCAACTAATGTACTGGGAGTTCCAAACCTTTTGGAATAAAACTGCGGCTGCAACATTACCCCTTCACAGTTATGTCTTGCATTTGTTTTTTATTTATTAAAATTTCATCCAATCTTACTATGCTAGCATTTTATGAGCGAAAATCGCCTTTACCTTATAAGAAATATGAAACAAAAGCCTAATATGAAAATATTATGGCTTTCCTTTATTTCTTCTGTATATTCTAGTACTTCTATCAATAAAAAAAAGCCTAATATGAAAATATTATGGCTTTCCTTTATTTCTTCTATTAATCAGAAAACCAAAAGCTGCGGCCTGCAACCTTATCCCTTCACCAGCTATCTCTTGAATCTATTGTGTATTTATGACAATTGTTAAGTCTTCTTCTCCAGCATGAGTCTTCGGTTGTATTTAGTTCATTTGCTCGTTTATCCGAATAGTTTCCTTCCATTTGTGAGAATATTAGGTTAGGTTTATATATATGGTAGTGTACATTGTGTATATGAGGCAGTGTTTCCTTTTCTTATATGGCAGTAGGTTTATATATATGGTAGTATATATTGTGTTTATATATGGCAGTGTTTCCTTTTTCTATATGGCAGTGTTTTCTTTTCCTTTTTAGTCTTAGGGTTAGAATTACTATATGACACAATTTGAATATACAAAAAACATTCAGAAATCTTATATGGTATCATAGTCGTGTATGAAAACCTAGCACCGTCGATTGTTGAGTTTTGAACGACCTCTTTCTGCCACAAGAATTGCGATTGTACCCATATCGTAATCGACATTGGTTCTTGCCAGAATCAAGCTCATCTAGCATTGGAATCATCGTACCTCAGCTTTTGGTTCGTGTGATTGGTCCATCTGATTTACACATCTGGGTCACATCTCTTCGTTGCATGTGTGACTCGCATGGGTGACCCATTTGGTTCGAACCCCTTTGTCACTCCTCTGACTCGCGTGGGTGACGCATTGCAATTAACTCTGCTTCTCTCTGGTCCTCTTCTTCGAAACTTCTTGTTCTCTGTAAGCTCTGTTAGCTGGTTGCTTTGTCTCTCTCATTCGACCCATCTAGGTCGTTCGTTCGACCCATCTGACTGTTGCATCTGGATCGACCAATTTAAGAGACCGAAGATTCGAGTCACGAAGCTTCTCTCTGTAACGATTTCGCTCTCTCTGTAGTTCTCTAATTTTGTGGGTCTCGATATCTCTCCTCTGAGTTTGACCTATCAGTTTTGTGTTATTACACTTAGACCCTATCAGTTGTCTTTTCATTTTGTGGTTTATTGCAATGTCGAATGATAAGATTGCTAGGGCCAAAAATAGGTTGTTGGTTTCAGATCAATGTGCCGTCTGCCATCAGTGGGGCTATTAGAAGTACCACTATCCCAAGAAGGGACGCCTGTCTACCTCGTCTTTTCAACAGTCTCAGAACCAATTTTGGGCTCCTCTTGCTAGTTATTGCATTTGCTTCGGCTCTTGATCCTGACTTCGCTTCCTTGAGTGCTCAAATTAGTCAATTTCAGCATATACTGTCTACCTCCTAACCGTCCCCATCTGCCTCCATTATTTCCTCTCTTTATTCAGGTTTGCTTGGGCCTTTTTCAGGTATCTTCGTCTGTCTGGATTTTTGACTCTGGTGCCTTTCATCATATGACTTCTCATCTCTTCTTACTTCAAAATTGTACTTTCTCTCCTTTTCTTATTACTGTTAATGCTGCTAATGGGTCTGATATGTCTGTTATATTTGTTGGGTCTGTCTTTCTGTCTACTATGTCTGCTGTTTTTATTCCATCTGTCCTTTATGTTCCTCAGTTATCTATCAGTTTATTTTCTATCAGTCAGCTTGATGACTTCGGTTTTGATGTTATCTTTTCTTCTTCCATTTGTTTTGTCTAGGATCGGATGTCCAAGCGGCAGATTGGGACTGGTCGTAGAGTTAGAGACCTCTATGTGGTGGAGAGCCTACATCTGCATATGACTACCTCTCTGACTGTTTTTTTCTCTTTTGAGTTAGATTCTTTGTTCACTCCTTTCTATTTGTGGCATTCCAGATTAGGGCATTTGTCTGCTGACCGCTTACGGTCTTTAGCTTAATCAGGTATATTGGGTAAAAATTTCTCCTAGTCAACTTACCGATTGTTGGGAGTATAAACTTGCCAAAATAATAGCCTTACCTTTCTGCAAAAGTACCTCTATATCTGATACACCGTTTTCTTTAGTTCATATTGATCTCTGGGGTCCTTTTGTTCTCACTAAAAGGGGCTCTACATACTATGTTTCATTTGTTGATGACTACACCCGTTGCACTTGGGTTTATCTTATGACTCATAAATCTGACTTCTACTAGATATACCGTACTTTTCAATCTATGGTCACTACACAGTTTGGGTCTATTATTAAATTGTTGCGGTCTAACTTTGGTGGAGAATACTTTAAAACTGAGTTCTGTGAATATTTGGCCAATTTGAGTACCATTCACCAAACTCCCTGTACTGATACACCTGCCCAATTTGGGTAAACACCGTCATCTCCTTGAGATATCTAGGTCTCTCCTTCTCTCTGCCTCCGTTCCGACTTCGTTTTGGATGAGGCAGTTCTTACTGCTGTTTTTCTTCTCAACCGTATACTTAACCCTCTTCTTTCTGGTCGGTTTCCTTACAAAGCTTTGTTTTCTCAACTTCCTTATTACACCCTCCTTCGTGTGTTTGGGTCTGCTTATTTTGTCCTTTTATCCCGTAAAGATAGGACCAAACTTAGTGCTCGGTCTGTCCTATGTGTTTTTTTGGGTTATAGTCTTACTTAGAAAGATTATCGTTGTTATGACCTTGTTTCCCGTCGCCTTTATGTCTCCTGCCATTTTGCCTTTCTCAAACGTCTACCTTACTTTCAGCTTCCTCCTTTCACAGCCCTAGTTTCCAAAGAGGATTTGTTTCATATTAATCCATTTCCTTATGAGATCCCTCTTGATGAGTATCTTTGTTGTTCCCCATGAGTTTATTCCTTCTTCTTATACCACCCCTCCTAATGAGTCCTCCACTGACCCCCATGAGTCTGTTCCCTCCTTTCCTCTTCCTTTCTCGTCTGCTCCTTCTCCTTCTCATTCTCCTCCTTCGGTATTAGTCTATTTTTGTCGCAAGGCTCTCCCTCCACCAGTTGTCTTTGCCCCTGCTGCTGATCCTTTTGCTTTTGACGACTTTGATCTTGCTAATCGTAAGTATCCCCTTCGCATCCATAAACAAGTAGTCAAATTTTGTTTTGCAAAAACATGTTTTTCTCCTTCATATTGTACATTTTTGTCCGCTATACACTCTTTTTCAAAACCTCAGTCTTACAAGGAGGCCTGTCAGGATCTTCATTGGATTCAAGCTATGGAAGATGATTTGTCTGTTTTGCAGAAAATTATTACTTGGGAGTTGATTCATTTGCATGCTGGTAAGAATCTGGTTGGTTGCAAATGGGTCTACAAAGTCAAGACTCATTCTGATAGTTCTCTTGAGCACTACAAGGCTCACCTGGTTGCCAAGGGTTTTTCTCAGGAGTATGGTATTGATTATGAGGAGACGTTTGCCTCTGTTACCAAGATGACTACTATCTATATTTTGATATCTGTTGTTGCTGTTCGTCATTGCCCTCTTTATCAGATGGATGTTAAGAATGCTTTTCTTAATGGTCATCTCATTGAGGAGGTTTACATGTGTCCTCTCCTGGCCTTCACCATTCCTTTGGACAAGTTTGTCGTATTCGACGTGCTTTGTATGGTCTGAAGCAATCTCCTCGTGCTTGGTATGATCGCTTTCAGACTGTTGTTACTGAGCTTGGGCTTTATCCTTCTGTCTAGGACTCTGCTTTGTTTCTCCTCCACACTTCTGCTGGGTTTGTTGCCTTATTATTGTATGTGGATGATATGATTATTATTGGCTCTGATTCTTCTGCTATCTTTGAGGTCAGGTAGCATCTTTTCCGCACCTTCGAAATGGAGGATTTGGGCCCATTGCGGTATTTTCTTGGTATTGAGGTAACTTTTTCTCCCAATGGCTACTTTCTATATCAGGCCAAGTATGCTAATGAAGTTATTCACTGTGCTGGTCTTACTGACACTAAGATTGCTGATACCCCCATTGAGCTTAATGTGAAACTTAATACTATCGATGATGTTCCTCTGTTTGATCCTATTTTATATTGGGAGCTCGTGGGTTACTTAGTCTATTTGACAATTACTCGTCCTGATCTTGGCTTTGCTGTTCATGTGGTTAGTCAGTTCGTTTCTGCTCCTCGTTTTACACAGTGGGCTGCTTTGGTTCGGATTCATCGCTATCTTCGCGGTACTATCTTCCAAGGATTTCTGTTGTCCTCTACTTCTTCCTTGGCTTTAGTCGCCTATGCTGATGCTGATTGGGTTAGTGATGTTATAGATCGTAAATCCACTTCTGGTTTTTGTATATTTCTTGGCGATTCCTTGATTTCTTGGAAAAGTAAGAAACAAACTGTTGTTGCTCGTTCTACTGTAGAAGTTGAGTATTGTGCTATGGCTTATACTATTGCTGAAATTGTCTGGTTTCGTTGTTTTCTCTCTGACTTGGGCGTCCCTCCGTCTTCTCTGACCTCCCTCTATTGTGATAATCGTAGTGCCATTCAGATTGCCCATAACACTGTCTTCCATGAACGAACAAAGCACATTGAGATTGATTGTCACTTTGTCTGTCAGGATCTATCTTGCTTTCTTTCGTCTCTTCGACTCTGCAACTTGCTGACTTTTTTACGAAAACTCACACCACTGCTCGGTTTCAGTTTCTTCTTGCAAACTCTTAGTGTTTTATGTTATAACACCTTGAGTTTGAGCGAGGGTATGAGAATATTAGGTTAGGTTTATATGTACGGCAGTGTTTCCTTTTCTCAGAGTGTATAGGTGTATTTATGTGCTAGTGTTTTAGGTTTAGATATATGACAGCGTTTCCTTTTTTGAGAGATTGTATAGGTATATATATATGGCAGTGTTTTCTTTTAGTCTTACGGTTCGGTTTACTATATAATCATATATATTCTTGTATTAGTACACAATTTTGAATATACAAAAGTCATTCAGAAATCTTATAGTTATGACCCTGTTTCCAGTCGCCTTTATATCTCCCGTCATGTTGCCTTTCTCAAATGTCTACCTTACTTTTAGCTTATTCCTCTCACAGCCCTAGTTTCTAAAGAGGATTTGGTTTATATTGATCCATTTCCTTCTGAGGTCCCTCGTAATGAGTACATCTCTAATGTTCTCCATGAGCTTATTCCATCTTCTCCTTGTACCGCCCCTCCTAATAAGTCCCTCTCCACTGACTCCCATGAGCCTGATCTTGCTCCTTCTCCTTCTCCTTGTCCTTGTCCTTCTCCTTCTCCTCCGATGTTAGTGTATTCTCGTCGCAAGGCTCTCCCTCCACCAGTTGTATCTGCTCCTGCTGTTGATCCTCCTGCTTCTTACGACTCTGATCTTGCTAACTGTAAGTATCCTCTTCGCATCCGTAAACAGGTAGTCAGACTTGGTTTTGCAAAAACATATTTTTCTCCTTTATACTGTACGTTTTTGTTTGCTATTTACTTTTTTTTCATAACCTCAGTCTTACAAGGAGGCCTGTCAGGATCCTCATTGGATTCAAGCTATGGAGGATGGGTTGTCTGCTTTGCATTGGAGGAAAAGTTGTCTGTTTTGCAGAAAACTAGTACTTGGGAATTGGTTCCTTTGCCTGCTGGTAAGAATTTGGTTGGTTGTAAATGGGTCTACAAAGTCAAGACTCATTCTGATGGTTCTATTGAGCGCTACAACGCTCGTCTAACTGCCAAGGGTTTTTCATAGGAGTATGGTGCAAAATGAGACCATGATTTATAGTTGTGACTCTGCCACCATATGTACAAGAATAAGACAGAAATTACATATTCCTGGGTTCATATATGGAATGCAATGAGTAGAAGGTTTGACAATAGGTGTAAGAATTTATGTATTATTGATTGATATATGTTGTTGTTTTATTATGTTGTTGTTTTATTACAAATGGTGAGTGGCTCATTATATAGGAGAGGGTGAGTGTAGTAGGTGAGGAGTAGGTGTGGTAGGTGATGGTAAATTGGTGGTAGGTGATGGTAAATTTTAACAGCCCCCCGCAAACTCAAGGAGGATAGAAACTAACCAACTTGAGTTTGGAGAGAGTAACAAAACAAGAAAATACATAAAAATAAAAGAGGATAGGAGACACTGTATGGTCGTGTCAGACCATTGGTGAAGACACTGGATGGTGGTGTCATAACGTTGTAGAGGACATGAGATGTCGGTGTCAGACCGATGTAGAAGACAGTTTATGGGGTCATGTCGGACCGTTGTAGAAGACAGTTTATGGGGTCATGTCGGACCGTTGTAGAAGACAGTTTATGGGGTCATGTCGGACCGTTGTAGCAGACAATGGTGTGACAGTTGTTGTGACAGTTTACGGAGTCTTGCTGGACCCTTGTAGAAACTAACCGGAATCAATGTCGGGACAGTTTACAGAGTCTTGTCGGACCCATGAAGGAGCTAACCGGAATCAATGTCGGGACAGTTTACAGAGTCTTGTCGGACCCTTAAAAAGTCGCACCCTCAAAAGGTGTGCCCAATCTTTCAAAAGGCGTGCCATCAAAAGGCGTGCCCAATCCATAAAAAGGCGTGCCAGATATGATGGCGAGGCACGTGAGGGCCTTGGCTGGCGCGCCCGTTTGTCGTCTAGCGTCTAGTGGCGCGCGATACGCGTGGCTGCCTCGGCTATTTAACCAAGGTTGATGCTGAGGCTGAGGCAGACAAAAAACTTCTGAAAATCCTCTGAAAAAAAAAAACTCTTCCTTTGCTGAGAGAGAAACTCTGTAATACTCTGTAACCAACCCGTCTCTGAAACACTCAGCAACATGGCCTCTTCTTCCCGTCCAGCTACCCAGAACCTGGCCTTCTCTTCCCGTGGTCTGCTCACGCTTTTTCCAGAACTGAACGACCACAAGAGAAATAACTGGTGCGGTGGCCAGTGAACCTCAACCAAACACCTCTGGTTTTGCTCCGTTGAACTTTCCGATGCGGTCGGTGGAGCAAAAAATGGCGGTGCAAACTGATATTGAGGCCAATCAGTATACTCTGAAGTCATGTGTGGAAACCATGACTGCGGTCACAAACTTGTCGCACCGGCTGCAGAGCAGGACAAATGAGGTGCAACAGTTAAACTCCCAGCTGGCTCTGCTCCAACGCATGTATAAGGATGCGCGAGCAGAGATAAGTGTGCTAAAGGCAGAAAACAAGGAGCTGAAGCGGAAGGCCACCGTGATGTTCCGATTTGGAGGGCCGCCATATGCTGCAGTGGAAGAGCAGGGAGTAGTGATCATACCCAGTGGAGTGGGAAACACGGAGGCAACAACGGCAAGGGCCGCCCAGGACGGAGGCAAGAAGAAAAGACCGGCGGCAGAGTAGAGAAGAAAAATCCCGCCTGTGGATGAGGTTGTTGTGTGTGTGGGTGTGTTTGTTTGTTTGTTTGTTTTTTTTTTTTTTTTGGTGTAAAATTGTGATCAGGGTTGATCCCCGGATATGAATAAAATAAATGTGTTGTGCAAACCCGAATGGTAGGAAGGACATGCAGAAAAAAAGGGGTGAGAATGTGGGAATTGTTTTATTTTTTATTTTTGTATTTATTTATTTTTTTTTGAAAGAAAGAAGATAAAATAAAATAAATAAAAGGAATAGTGAGATCAGACGGCATGGTGTAAAGTGGATGAAAAGAAAAAAGAAAAAAAAAAAAAAGGTGAAGATTGATTTAAAAATAAAAAAGAGTATGGGTGTGGGCAAAACCAGCTGGATACCTAATGGCCAATGTAATATATCATACTATAATAATATAATATATTATAATAGAACATACCAAATTGCTTTAGCAGCATATGGCGGAGGGACATGCCCATGTGGGGCAATTGCTTTAGCAGCAATGTCTGTTCCAACATTAATTGTCTCATGGGTTTGTGTGTATAATGCTCTGGGAGAGATGATTATGTTGGAAAAAAGAAGAGAGAGACTTGGGACCCTATGGGTTGTCAAAAAGTAGAATAAAAAAAAAATGCACATGGGTTGGAAAGTAAAAAAAAAAAAGAGAGAGAGAGAGAGAGGTGTATCTTGATGACCCTTTTCTCCAGACTGATTATTGTGACTCTGATTTAAGACCAATAGATTATCAGAGAGAAATGGATGACATGAACCCGTTCTTAAGGCAGCTGCCGCGTCTCGAGCTTGATGATGAAGGAAAAACATATAGCAACGGCTCCTATTGGGCTTCTTCTTAGTCTTCTTCTTGCTCGGAGCCGGCGATGGAACAGCCACAGCCGGAGGAGAAGAAGCCGGCACTGGAGGAGCAACAGCTGGCGCGGTGGCCAGAGAAACAGCTGGCGTGGATGATACAGGAGCTGGAACAGTTGGTGTCGTCGGAGCCGTAGCTGGAGGAACTGAGATGGTGTCAATGCCAAGCTTCTTGGGTGCCATGGACCTTTGGCAAACCGTCAACCTGGAAGAGCATTTATTAATGCATCTGCTTAGGAGATTTTGTTGACTGCTGGGCATCGGTCTCAGGAACTGAAGGACTCCTGCTTTTTTTCTTTCTGCATTTTGTTGCTGTCTATTTTGACAAATGCTCTGCTAGAGAGAGAAAGTGTGAGAGAGGTCTTGCGAGTTGATGGAGGTCTCAAATTGGTTGAGGTCCGGCGGGCGGCTAAGGCGAGGTTGCCGCCCGCCGGTGAAGCGAAAAATATTAAATTCTTAACCTTGCTCTGATACCATGTAAGAATTTATGTATTATTGATTGATATATGTTGTTGTTTTATTACAAATGGTGAGTGGCTCATTATATAGGAGAGGGTGAGTGTAGTAGGTGAGGAGTAGGTGAGGAGTAGGTGTGGTAGGTGATGGTAAATTGGTGGTAGGTGATGGTAAATTTTAACAATAGTGCTGGAAATTTGTGTTAATGTATATAATATGATAGTGGTGTTGGTGAAGGATAGTGGCATGTATAGAATATGATAGTGGTGTTGGTGGTAGATAGTGACATGTATATAATATGATAGTGGTGTTGGTGAAGGATAGTGGCATGTATAGAATATGATAGTGGTGTTGGTGGTAGATAGTTGCATGTATATAATATGATAGTAGTAGATAGTGGTAATATATAATATGTTAGTGGCATATAATGGGTTATCATGATGTTTGTAATATCTCCTATATAAGGAGTGCCATTTGGTCTTGTAAGATAAGAAGTTTTAAATATAACAGAAATATATTCCTTCTTCCTCATATTTTCGGAGTTCTTCTTCCTCATATTTTCTAAGTTGGTATCAGAGCAACAAAAAACACAGCAGCCCTAAAACCGTCATAGCCATGTCGGAAGTCACGTCCGAAACCACTTCAACCCCTGCCGCTGCCATTCCGGTGAAAACGTCCAACTCTCACTCTGTCCAAATCACCACCATCCGCCTAAATGGTGATAATTTTCTCCGCTGGTCACAATCTGTCCGGATGTATATCCGTGGGCAAGGAAAG
Source organism: Camellia sinensis (assembly GCF_055761805.1). Classification (NCBI taxonomy): domain Eukaryota; kingdom Viridiplantae; phylum Streptophyta; class Magnoliopsida; order Ericales; family Theaceae; genus Camellia; species Camellia sinensis. The sequence continues at coordinate 7,127,228 of NC_138971.1, forward strand.
ATCGGTTACATCACTGGTGACAAGAAGGCTCCTGCTGTTAATGATCCGCTATTCGACAGTTGGGACGCTGAAAACTCCATGGTTATGACATGGTTGGTCAATTCCATGGAGGAGGATATAAGCTCTAATTACATGTGCTATACTACTGCACAAGAATTGTGGGATAATGTTAGTCAGATGTATTCTGACCTAGGAAATCAATCTCAAGTTTTCGAATTAACTTTGAAGTTGGGAGAGATTCGTCAAGGAGATGATTCCGTCACCAAATATTTCAATTCGTTGAAAAGGTTGTGGCAGGATCTTGACATCTTCAACACATACGAATGGAAATCGGTTGACGACTGCAACCACCACAAGAAAACTGTGGAAGACAGCCGTATTTACAAGTTTCTTGCCGGCCTCAACATTGAGTTCGATGAAGTGCGAGGAAGAATTATTGGCAGACCTCCTCTCCCATCCATTGGCGAAGTATTCGCCGAAGTCAGAAGGGAAGAGAGCCGAAGGAGCGTCATGCTTAAGAAAAAAGGTACTGGTGAATCAATTGAAATTTCTGCTTTAATTAGCGATGTTGCGGCCAACAAGGCTGCAAATTACCAGCGCAGGTTTGATGATAAGCCACGGGTCTGGTGTGATTTTTGCAACAAGCCTCGCCATACACGCGAAACGTGTTGGAAGATCCATGGCAAACCTGTCAACTGGAAAAGCAGCAAACAAGGAGAAAAAAATCGTGGCTTTCCTACCGCTAATGAAGCCGATTCAGGTCCCTTCAACAAAGAGCAGATTGATCAACTCTTAAAGCTGATAAAATCCAACTCCTCATCCGGTACTCCTAGTGTTTTGTTGGCACAAACAGGTAGAAATCCTAAAGCCTTCTCTTGCCTAAACTTCTCTCCGTGGATCATAGATTCCGGTGCCTCCGATCACATGACTAGTTTTTCCCATTTATTTAGTACCTATTTCCCTTGTTCTGGTCATGACAAAATCAAAATAGCCGATGGTAGTTTTTCACCTATTGCAGGAAAAGGATTTATTAAACTAACTGAGAAAATTAATCTCAATGCTGTTCTTCACGTCCCCAACTTAGCCTATAACCTTTTGTCTGTCAGTAAACTATCTAAGGATTCTAATTGTCGTGTTACATTTTTTGAATCCCATTGTGAATTTCAGGACCAGAACTCGGGGATGATGATTGGGCGTGCTAGGATGCTTGAAGGTCTTTACTACTTTGATGAAGTACCTGCTAGTAATAAAAAAGCTCAGAGCTTTAATAGTACTAGTTCAATCTCTGTTCAAGAAAAAATAATGCTATGGCACTATAGGCTAGGACATCCTAGTTTTCTTTATCTGAAACATTTATTTCCAGAATTATTTAAAGGGATTGATTGTTCTTCTTTTCATTGTGAAAGTTGCATTTTTGCAAAATTTCATCGCTCTACTTATTTGCCGAAACCTTACCAGGCTTCCAAACCTTTTTATTTGATTCATAGTGATGTTTGGGGCCTTTCTAAAATCACTACTCTTTCTGGTAAAAAATGGTTTGTTACATTTATTGATGACCATACCCGCTTATGTTGGATTTATTTGATGAATAAAAAATCTGACGTGAAAAATTTATTCACAAATTTTTATAATATGATTGAAAACCAATTTCAAACCAAAATTGGTATTTTACATTCTGATAATGGAACAGAATATTTCAATGAGCAGTTGGGTGAGTTTTTGGAAAAAAAAGGGATTTTTCATCAATCTACATGTCGGGATACCCCTCAACAAAATGGCATTGCAGAACGAAAAAATAAACATCTACTTGAAGTAGCACGTGCTATAATGTTTTACATGCATGTTCCTAAATATTTATGGGGTGAAGCAATTTTAACAGCCTCTTATTTGATAAACAGGATGCCTACAAAGGTGTTAACATACAAAACACCTTTTGATTGTCTCAAAACTTTTTTTCCTGACACGAGGTTGTTTTCTGATTTACCCGCCAAAGTTTTTGGATGTACTGCCTATGTTCATGTTCCCAGTCAATTTCGTTCAAAACTTGACCCCCGTGCTATAAAATGTGTTTTTTTGGGTTATTCCTCAAACAAAAAGGGGTATAAGTGTTTCGATCCTCAAACCAAGAAATTTCATGTGAGTATGGATGTGTCATTTGTGGAAACAAAATCCTATTTCCCCAACACTTCTCTTCAGGGAGAGACAAGTGGAGTAGAAGACCGTTTTTGAGATATTTCTATCCCGCTCCCCAATGTCATTTATCCTACCCAAAAACCACATCTGTCTGATAGTGATCACTTAGGAGAACCAAGTTCTATGGTGCCTAGTCAAGAAGATTCTTGTTTAGGGGGAGAAGTACTACAAAATGATCTGAATCCTGAGCTTCAGGTTTATACTAGGAAGCGATTTCATCTGAGGAATAATGACCCGAATGTCCATCCTAATGACCCGAATGTCCACCCGAGTTCTGGCATCAAAATTTTAGGTAATCCTATTCCTTCTATTTCCGACCTTGATGTTCCTATAGCAATTAGGAAAGGTGTCCGAAATTGCATTAAACATCCTATTGCAAATTACCTCTCCTATCAAAGACTGTCTAAAAACCATAGAGCTTTCACATCTAGGATTTCACACTTGTTTGTTCCAAGGAATATACAGGAAGCATTGGATGATCCGAATTGGAAATTAGCAGTCATGGAGGAGATGAATGCTTTAAGGAGAAGTGGTACTTGGGAGATAGTTGATCTACCCAAAGACAAGAAAACAGTTGGGTGTAAATGGGTGTTTACGATAAAATGTAACGCAGATGGAAGCGTTGAGAGATACAAGGCGAGACTGGTGGCTAAAGGCTTCACTCAAACTTATGGGATCGACTATCAGGAGACGTTTGCTCCTGTTGCTAAAATAAATTCCATCAGAGTACTGTTATCTCTTGCAGTAAATTCAGATTGGCCTCTACATCAACTTGACATTAAAAATGCATTTCTCAATGGTGATCTTGAAGAGGAGGTGTTCATGAGCCTACCGCCGGGATTTGAGCAGAGACTTGGAAGCGACAGAGTATGCAGATTGAACAAGTCATTATACGGACTCAAACAATCACCAAGAGCGTGGTTTGAACGCTTTGGGAAGGCAGTTATCAGTTGTGGCTTCTCGCAGAGTCAAGCAGATCACACAATATTTTATAAACATTCAAAAAACAGTAAAATTGCAATTTTGATTGTTTATGTTGATGACATCATTTTAACTGGTAATGATGAAGCAGAGTTAGCAGCCCTCAAAGAGAAACTCGCAAAAGAATTTCACATTAAGGATTTGGGAGCCCTCAAGTATTTCCTCGGAATGGAATTTGCAAGATTCAAGGAAGGTATATTCGTTAATCAGAGAAAATATGTTCTTGATCTCCTTGGAGAAACAGGTATGCTTGGTTGTAAGATGGTGGAGACTCCGATCGAGCCTAACTTGAAGTTACAAGCTGCTAAGGCTGAAGAAGTCAAAGAGAGGGAACAATATCAGCGGCTTGTAGGGAAATTGATTTACTTGTCTCATACGCGGCCTGATATTGCCTTTGCAGTCAGCATGGTAAGTCAGTTCATGCACTCACCAGGGGCAGAGCACTTTGAGGCCGTTTATAAGATCTTAAGATATTTGAAAGGAACTCCAGGGAGAGGCTTACTGTTCAAGAAACATGGACATCTTCAAGTTGAAGTATACACAGATGCAGACTGGGCAGGAAGTGTTACAAACAGGAGATCAACATCCGGATACTGCTCCTTTGTAGGTGGGAACCTAGTTACATGGCGGAGTAAAAAACAAAATGTGGTAGCTAGAAGTAGTGCAGAAGCAGAGTTCATAGCTGTTGCCCATGGAATCTGTGAAGTAATGTGGATTAAAAGAATTCTTGAAGAATTAAAGCTTTCTCACCCGACACCTATGAAGGTCTATTGTGACAACAAAGCAGCTATATCTATAGCTCATAATCCAGTTCTACATGATCGCACAAAACATATAGAAGTGGATAAACATTTCATTAAGGAGAAAATCAATGCTGGCATAATCTGTATGACCTACCTTCCAACAGGTGAACAATTAGCTGATGTGCTAACGAAGGGACTACACAAGAAGCAATTTGATAAGCTGACTAGCAAGCTGGCTATGGAAGATATCTTCAAACCAGCTTGAGGGGGAGTGCTGGAAATTTGTGTTAATGTATATAATATGATAGTGGTGTTGGTGAAGGATAGTGGCATGTATAGAATATGATAGTGGTGTTGGTGGTAGATAGTGACATGTATATAATATGATAGTGGTGTTGGTGAAGGATAGTGGCATGTATAGAATATGATAGTGGTGTTGGTGGTAGATAGTTGCATGTATATAATATGATAGTGGTAGATAGTGGTAATATATAATATGTTAGTGGCATATAATGGGTTATCATGATGTTTGTAATATCTCCTATATAAGGAGTGTCATTTGGTCTTGTAAGATAAGAAGTTTTGAATATAACAGAAATATATTCCTTCTTCCTCATATTTTCGGAGTTCTTCTTCCTCATATTTTCTAAGTAATAGGTTTACTTGTTATCCTTTCCTCATTAACATGGCTATTATCTTCTATAATAGTAAGGAGGCTGACGGGTATAGTAGTTGTGGTATATGTTTCTTAGAAAGTCCAGTTGAGGTGGTTCTTCATAAATGGAAGGCTGAAATTTGTTCACCTTGTGATGTATTAATAGCTTCATATGGAGGATGAGTGGTTGTAGACAATATGCCCTTTCATTATTTAAAGTTGGATTTTCCCTAAAAAATTGGCGAGTTTTGCGGTGGTATGATTGAAGTTTATTGAAGAACAAACCACTTTTCCATCTTGTTTGAGGCTTGAATTAGAGTTTAAGGCTCAAAATGTGGTTTTATTGCATGCCAGTTGGCATCCTCATTGACAGAGAGATGTTAAATGTTTGACTTGGAGCTCTATTGAGGCCAAACATGGGTAATGGTGGACAGAGGAGCACCAGTCATTCAGGTAGCACAAGAGTTTTGTCCCTCCAACCTAAAGTTGAAGAAAGAAGAAAACCTAAAAGTGGGTTATGTGGCAACATACGGGTGAAGAAGGATGTGAATCTGATCTCTTGGAATTTTAATTCTTTTGGGTTCTTAACAATCTTGATATCAATGATTTGACTTCAGTATTTAGGGAAGATTTTGTATTTAGGGAAGAGTTTAAGAGGAACTTTATGAAATAGCATCCATATATCACTTTTTTCTATGTTTTCTTAGTTAAGTTAGGGTAGCTAAATGGAAATCAATGAGGAGAATTGAGAAGGAATATAATTTTCTACAATACTTCTTGTAATAATCTTGCACTGATCAAGATTATTGCAAGAATGATTGTGTTTTGAACTTAAACCATCCACTTAAATCATAATTGATTGTATTTTAGACTTAAAAATCACCTACTTAAACTAGTATTGCAAGATTATTGCAAGAAGAATTAGTGTAGAGAATCTCAATCCGATTGAGAAAGCATCTTATGTGAAGATGGTGCTTTGTTGAAGTACTATAATAGTTGGTATTGGTTTTTGTTTTTGGAGTGGAGGTCTTGAAACTTCATTTCGTACTTTTTTCTTTTACTTTCCTCTAATTGTATTTGTGCCCCCTCGGAAAATTCTTTAATTAATTTATTTGGTGCTTACCAAAAAAGAAGAAGCCTAAGTCTAGTCAGCTTAATGAGTGCCTTAGCATCGCCAACACACTCTAGACCATGGCTATCAAAATTCCAATCCAGATCGTACGATCCTAAATTGCAAAAATGATCCAAATTGTTGTAGAATTGGTGTTATAGCAAGATCGCAAGTAGGATCGTTTAGGACCATGTGGGATCGTAAGTGGGATCGCTAAATTTATGATTTTTTACCTTATTTTTTAATCAACGTCTTGTTTTTTTATGTTAATTTTAATAGAAAGGAGAATCTTACAATCCTTGATCCGATCCTACGATTCGATCCATGGGACCCTCTCACTGATACGTAGGATTCTGATTTTAACAACCATGCTTTGAGATTTTGTGATGAATGCAACCTAACATTAGGGTTGACTCTGAAGACTATAAAGTCTTCTTGCAGTCAGATTTTGTTATTTTGATTACTACAAGTTTTCTTTAGCTTTTCATCCCAAAGCTCCTAATTCTGCAGCCTCACCCTTTTGCTACAATCTAATTTTGGCTTTCTAGAATTACTTTCAACCAATTCTGTCTTTTTCGCATTCCAACTATCAATCACTTTGGAAACCATACAAACTTTAACTTGCTACGTATGCAAACCTTAGTTGCACGAAGCGGGAGCGGGGGCAGGAGCGGGGGCGGAAGCGAGGAATCGTGAGCCGATAGAAGTTTCTTAGGTTGGGAGCGTCTCGGGGAGCGGTAATATATATATATATTTTTTTTAATGCACATTAGAAGTTTTTTTATAAATATGATCAGTTAAAACTTAAAACAGAGATGAAGAGAGAAAGAGAACAACGATTGAGAGATGAAGAGAGAGAGAAGCAGAGACGAAGAAAGAGAGAAGCACAGAGACGAAGACGATCCATCAAGATCGAGATCGACAGTGAGAGAAGAGAGTGACGAAGCTGATCGAAGCCCTCAGAGACGAAGACCATCGTGATCGATAGTGAGAGCCGTAATCGTGATCGATGATCGAAGCCCTAATCTAATCCAACTACAAAGCTGCCACCACTGGTCCACTGTAAGTTTCTTTCAACAATCCTTCTTCTTTCTCCTCTCATGTCGACGTCGAAGGCTAGGGTTTCTCTCTCTCTCTCTCCTTTACGATCCCATCTTGGACTGAATCGCGTTTCTCTCTCCACAGAAACGCGATTCTTACACGTTTCTTTCTAGAAACGTGGAATCGCGATTCTTACTCAGAATCGCCACCTGGTTGCACGATTCCTGCAACTAAGATGCAAACCCTGGCCCTTATGTCGATTCTATCAGCCCCTAGAATTATGTCCTTTCTTTAGCTAAGTCCATCACAATGTATGCATCATTATATTAAGTTTAGATTTGTCACCCTGTGTTACTTTCTATTTGGAGATCTTTTGTGTGAGGCTAGTAAAGTAGAAAGGATGTGGAATATTTCCTTTAGGATGGAAATTGGATTGTAGAGGAAAGATCATCTAGTCTGCTGGAATGTGGCAGGTTAACATGACTGTTAAGGAATCTTAGCACTCGTGGGTATGTGGCTGTGGAGATTTCTTAGAGACTTGAAACCTTGAGGGCTTTGCGATAGTAAGATGGTATATTCTGCAGCTAAGAGTTCTGCTAGGGAGAATCATTACTGTCCGGGGAAGTCTACTATGCTATTTCTTAACGAGTTTTCCAAGAATGTTAGATATGTTATAGGCAATGGAAAGTGTATTTTCTTTTGGGTGGAAGCTCATTCAGTTAAAGGCAGATACTTCTGCAACACCATAATCTATACAATTTGAACACTTTTTCATGTTTGGATAAGAAACCAATATCATAGCATTCAATCTGCCAAAGACATTATTACCTAAACAAGAATCACTTCCCAATGAGTTCCTTGAAGAAGAAAAGGCCTGAATACACTTGGGATCCTTAGGGTTTGGTTTGGTTAATTAGCACTTAGTTTAATGTTGCCATTAGTGATTCTTAGCACTTCAAAGTCGTATGTGTGTGTGTGTGTGTGAGAGAGAGAGAGAGAGAGTTGTCTAAGCGTAGTAGTTTGGTCATCACAGAGTTTGTCTAAGCGTAGTAGTGTTGGAGTCTGTTAAATGATACCTCAATAAGATGAGAATGTGAGTGGCGATGCATTCACTTTTGTTGCTTTGTTACCTATCTACCATCTAAATCTAAATGTCTTCATTTTTTTGCTTTTCTAATTTAACATTATGAACTGTTTTTTGGACATTTTTAAGGACCGAAACCATGTTTTCTAGTCTTCATTGATTTTCATTGTCGTGTATCTTGAATTTATAAATTTGTCCTGCAGGCATATGCTGCTGCTGGCACCGTGAATCAAAATTATGCAAATATTCTATTGATGCTTTTGCGCCTTCGCCAGGCTTGTGACCACCCACTACTTGTCAAAGGTTTCAGTTCTGAGCCTGTTAGAAGTGACTCGTTGGATTTGGCAAAGAGAATTCCTAGGGAGAAGCTGATCAATTTATTGAATCTCTTGGAAACTTCCTTGGCCATTTGTCGTTATTGCAGTGTGAGTTTTTATTGATCTTAAACTTCTTTTCTTCTCTAACATGGTATTAAATTTTTTTTCTACTGCGTGTAAAAACTTGTCGAGAAGTTTTCTGCTTGTACAACAGTCAGTGTGTATGATCTGGAATGGCTAATATTACTGTGAATTCTGCAAGTTCTTGGTAGGTGATGTACTGCTTATTTTCAACAGATAAATGTATAATTTGAATTTTTGTTGGTGATTGAAGTGTTTTGGAATTAAGACGCTGTGACCTGGCACAATGGCAAGAACTATCCACCTTTAGGGTTGTGGTGCTGGTACAAGTCCTGGGAGTCAGCCTATCCCCAAAAATGGTGGGGGTAAGGTTTCCTACCTACTACCTCTCTCCTAGACGCTGCTGCAACTAGGAGCCTCGGACACTGCATACAACCTTTATGACCTCTAGTTAAGTGTTTGTAATTGGAATATTCATGATGATTGCAAAATCTGATGATATCTAACAAAAAAAATGTAAACTTTCAGCAAATACTGTTCTTAGAAGCATGTCAATCAGGATAGTTGATGGAGACATGTAGGTGTGACTATCTACTAAAGCATTTATGGAGGTTTAAAGTATGATGCTTCTAAATTTAATTGGCAAGCTTGCTCTTTGTGCTTAGGATGAAGAGTCAACAGTACACAAGATGACTTCTAGTAGTGATTCCGCGTGACAAGAACCTGGCTTTCGTAGCATTCTAGAGAGTGAGAGTTCTTATGCATGATGGATAGAGATGCATCAGAATACAGTTAAGGTTGAAGTCTCAGAAATTTCAATTTGGTTTCATTACCTTTTTAGGTTAGTTCTTTGGGAACCAACCTTCAGCTGGGATCTTTGGAAGCAATTTTATGCCATCTTCATGGAATTGTGGTTGTTTTTCCAGTCTTGGTTCTGTGAATATTGGGAATTTGAAAAATCACCTGCAATGCGTTTTGCCTTTGGATCTTTAATGAATTGTTAGGAAGAAAAGTACTCTTAACTAATATAGTCAACTGGTGACCTCTATCTGATGGTGCTATTTGAAATCACTTTGGCCATGATCTTAATTTTTTCTATATTTCTTTTAGTGTCATGAAGTTATTGGATAATATATATATATATATATATGTTTTGGATATAGTGAAATATTCTAGTTCATTTAACTTCTGCTAAATAGAATATAGTGAAATATTCTAGTTCATTTAACTTCTGCTAAATATTCTTGGGGTAAGGGCTGAACGATGTTCTTGCTGCGACATAACTATCATGAAAGTGTAAGTATTGTGGTTGCTGGTAAATTGATGTCTTATATTACTGTTGTATGTATCTCTTTTTTTGTTTTTTTAAAATAAAATTTTCTTTTCTTTTCCCTCTTTCATTCGAGAGTGACACTTATTTGCAGATCATATTTGTGGTTTGTGTTCTGTTAATATTTTAGTGCTTGCCCTTTTTACTTCTTACTCTTGTTTTCAAATGAAAAAAGTGATGGTATCTGAAGATTATATAGAAACAGTAAACATGTAGCACTCCCATTGAATTTCCTACTATCTGATTCTTTTATAGGATCCGCCTGAAGATGCAGTTGTTACTATGTGTGGACATGTCTTTTGCTATCAATGTGTATCAGAATATATGACTGGAGATGATAATATGTGTCCTGCTCCTGATTGCAAGAAACAAGTTGGTGTTGATGTTGTATTTTCCAAAGCTATCTTAAGGAGGTGTATCTCTGAGGATCCTGATAATAATTTGTCATCTTCGTCTGAGTTTCCGGGGAAATCTATAATTCTGAAGAATGAATATAGTTCTTCTAAAATCAGAGCTACTCTTGAGATTCTTCAGAAACATTGTAAATCAAAGAGTCCGACTTCAGAATCACATAATTTGGTGCGATGCAATGGAGATTCGTCATATTCAGGAAAGGCATTCTCAGACAGTTCTCATTCAGGAGTTGGGGCTGCAACAGTAGTAGACCTGGACACTGAACCTGAAGGACCGATAAAAGCCATTGTCTTCTCTCAGTGGACTAGCATGTTGGACTTGGTTCAAATTGCATTGAACCAGTCTTGTTTGCGATATAGAAGGCTTGATGGGACAATGACTCTGAGTGCAAGAGACAGGGCTGTGAAAGAATTTAACACTGATCCCGAGGTTTTCCTCTTATCTCGTAAAAATGTGAAAAGAATTGCCAATTTTTTCGTACTGTTTGTGTTTCTTCTTTATGGATATCTAGGAATTATTGTTATAGCATGATATTTGTGGACTCCAAGCAAGAAATTTGACTTTTAACACCCACACTATAATATTGGAAACATAGTTGTCAACTTGTGTATTGTATTATGACTCTTTCTCCTGATTTGTTTATCCCTTAATTTATGCTATACTTGTATCTTGTGTTATAAGATACTCTTGAGATTGTTAGAACTGTGTAAAAACTAACCAATAAATCTTCTACCACAAATTAACTTGTGTAATCCTATGTTTAATATTACTATTACTATTATTATTATTATTATTTTTTAATGAAGAAGGAACAAGCACCATTATGTGGAAACATAAGAACTAACCTTTAGTGCTCAACTGAAGAATGTTTTATCTCCAATTTATTACTTCCAATAGGTCTTTATCCTATGCGGAAATTTGTTTTTGAAAATATAGAACTTAGGGATTAAAATTTGTCAAGAAATTATGAATCTAATGTGCAAATCTTAATTACAAATAATTTATTTTAATTCCAAAGGGTCTTTGGGATTCTTTGGAAATGTTCTTGCTGAAATAAATAAATAAAGAACTTGAAAGTTATCGAGTTATTTGCACAGTCAATTGGGTTGACTGTTTGATATTGTACCATTAATTACTTTTTCTATATTGAACAATAAATGTAATTTTAAATGATATGGAAAGATTTTGTGATAGAAACTTTGTTCACTTTGGTTTCATCTGGAACTATGCTGTAAGCCTACAACTAATTCACGGCACATACCATTTAGCTTAGATTCTGCTGCTTACTGCTATAATATGGGTTGCTACATATATATAAATAAAAGTTGAAATGAATTGCAGGTTACTGTTATGCTGATGTCACTAAAAGCAGGAAACCTTGGTCTAAACATGGTTGCTGCTTGTCATGTAATCCTCCTTGATCTTTGGTGGAATCCGGCTACTGAAGATCAGGCCATTGACCGAGCTCATAGAATTGGACAGACTCGTCCTGTTACTGTATCACGGATCACTATTAAAGATACAGTTGAAGATCGAATTTTAGCTCTCCAGGTATATATTTTCACCATTCTAAATTTCTTTATCTAAGTATGGTTGAAGTCGTACAATTTAAGTTGTTTCAAGATTTGAAGTGCTAGAATTTCTTCTGCTTGTAGTTTGGTTATTGTAATCATATCGTCATTAATGCATAATCGCATCCTTTCTCTTTTCCAATAAAAGCTTTTTTTCTTTCACGTGAACCTATCCTTTTATGCCTTTCTGATGTGAAGTATTTCTTGTAGTAGACATCAGGGAAATTGATGTCCTAATATACACCAAAAGGAAACTATTTTTTGTTGTCTTGGACCCTTTTGAGATGAAGAAGATTGAAAACTGCTCGTAGATTTGGAGCAAGACGGCTGGTTAGAAGGTGCTTCTGTGCTTACATGATCAATTGTGAGGGAGGAGTGACTATAATATATAATAATAAAAATTGTACTTTTTTGGTGTGAAGTTGTGCAAGATGATTGTAATGTTAACTTGCATTATGGTACATAATATGGAGTAATTATAACACAAATTGTTGACAAGATGATGATAAAGATAGATGACTAGCCAGATGAGGACGAATAGAATTAGACATGAATGTATTTTTTTTTTTTTACCAGTTGGAGCCTTAGGGGTAGCATGAATTCAGGGCAAGATGGAGGAGTTTCTGTTAAGCTGGTTTTGCCGTATGCAATAAAAGCCTAGAGTTCGTGGGTTTTGTGAGAGATTTGGGCCTTCTGTTGTAGTACATATGACATTAGTATATGGTCTCTTCCTAATTTTTCCTCGTCACACCTTTTGTTCCTGCTTTTGGGTAAAGGTTAGCTTTCATTGTAGTGTGCTCATGCTTGAAACTTCATGGGTTTACAAAAAACTAGCAACATCAGAGCCAACATTCGGGGTAGGCGAGCAAGGCCGCCACTTAGGGCAAATTTTTGTTGAAATTTATGGCCCTTATATTAGGTCCTTTTTTTTTTAGCCTTAAATACAAAAAGGCCTAGGAAACTAAATTATTCAATGGACAATTTAAAAAGTAAGTTCGAACAATTTTAAATATGAGGAAACTTTTAGGTTTTTGTTTGATTTAAGAAATTAAATTCTATCAACGATGAATGTTTGAAGACTTATTGTGCCAACCTTGAAGACATTTTGAAACATGATGGGCTTTCTGATGTTGATGGGAGTGATTTATTTTTAGAATTGAAGTCTTGAAAGAAATTTTACCAAAAGAAGGCATGAAGTCGATTGGTGTGGTAAATTATTTGAAACTAATGGATGGTTGTTTTCCAAATGCTTGGATTGCCTATAGAATACCGTTGACTATGCCAGTTAAAGTTGCCTATGGAGAAGGAAGCTTTTTCAAATTTTTAGTTGATCAAATCTTATCTTTGGTCAACCCTGTCACAAGAAAAAGATTGAATGGATTAGGAATGTTATTCATTAAAAAGGATATGATAGATTACTTAGATTATGCAAAAGTTTAATTAATAATTTGCAATTAAAAATGCGAGGAGTAATTTTTTAAGCGATACTATACTAAAATTTGTTCAATTTTTATTTGATATTATAGCCTTAGATAGTTTTGGTATTTTTTTTCTTTATTGTAAAACCTTGGCCTAATAACCTTGAGATTATGGGTTCAAGTTACGAGGCAACCACTTTGCGCACTATGTCAAATGTTAGGTGTCTACCCAATCTTTTTCCTCCAAAGCACACATTAATGTGTACTAATTGGGCGTTGTTTTATTGTAAATTAGATTTTTCTATCTATGCAAATAAATTTTAGTATGTAATTTTGGTAGTTAAATATGGAAGCAAATTTTTTTTTTTTGGGTACACAAGGGGGTTGAAGCCCAAAACTAAAGCATGGCAGTCCTAGAAGTTCCCCATCCAAAAGAATCCCAAACCAGCAAAGGCTTCACCATTCTCAGTGCTGTATCATTACTTGGATTTCCTCATCAACGAAAACTGCTTCCTTAGCAAATTGATACGCACATGCGTTGCCTTCACGCTATGTATGTTCTATAGTGCACTCCCAACTTCTAGCCATCCATGAGTGCACATTCTTGCCCAAATTATAGCTAAAGTGGGAAGCGATTGGTTGTTGGATCAACTGGATCGCCACTCGAGAATTTGTTTCGAGAATAACCTTCCTAAACCCCTATTGTTCCCATGCCACACAGGGACCCACTCACACAGCCTTGTGAATATATAAAGGGCCCCATTTTAGGGCTTTTGCTTAGGCCCCCTGAAAACTCAGGGCCAGGCTTGAGCGGCATGAGGATTTTTTTTTGCCGTTTTTATTCTGAGTAAATTAGATTGACAATGCTTGAGGTTTGCCTTTAATACAATCTCTCCTTGTGGTTTGGAGTCGTATTACAAATTGCCCTGTTAGTCAGCTGTAAGGCGAACTAATAGCTTTTGCTGATGTCAGCAATAAAAAATTTTTAAAATGGAAACTTTACTCCTAGGCCATGTTTGATTGCCTGACTATTAGTGGGATTGAAAGTGGAGGAAACTTGTGGGGCCCACTGTATTGTGAGTCTGGTGTTTGATGGTGATATAAGGAGGAAGGGAATGAAGGTGGGGAACGTGTGGGTCTTATTGGATAGTCCAAACCAGTGTTTGTTTTGCATGGTACTAAACTCCTAATAATTTTAGTACTGGTATGGAGGATTAAATAGAGGAAAATGGGAGGATTAAATATTACCATAGGTAGTGTGGTATTAGAAGAACGAGGCCTCTCCAGATTATTTTTTTCTTTATCCAACTTCCAAAAATAATAATATATTTGTATTTCATTCTAACCAAATATAATACCTCACTCTTTCTATCTAATCATTTATCCCATGGTATAACTTATCCCCATAATCCTATCATATATCCAATTCTTTATCCCATTTAATCCCATGATATAACTTATCTCTCACAATCCTATTAATAATCCCACAAAAAATAATCCAACAATCAAATGTGGCCCTGATGTTTAACCCAATACTACCTCTCACAACACTTCTTAAAGAATTTTTATCAAACATCCCATAAGAATTCGAAGCACCTCACCACTGAGATACCCAACTGCACGCCCGTCTCCATGCTAGCACCACCTCACCTATATATATATATATAATGTGTAATTGCATATATTAGACTATGCTGAGAAGATTATAGATTCACAAGTGGGTGAACAATTCTAGTAAGACAGACTACAAGAATTACAACAGGGTTTGGTACATTTGGAACAGAGCTTCACTTTTGTTCAACTAAGAAAGCATGAGTGGATCCATAGCAAGTTCAGAGTGAACATGGAAAATAAGGACAGTTCTAGAAAATTCATTTTAAATCATACTTTCCCCAAATAATTGCTGCCACTACCATAACTCTTCTCTTATTGCAATCTAATGGGTGTTGCGACATAACAATGAACACTTTGCATATGAAAGAACAATTGTGTACAGCACCACAATTCTCTTCTCTTATTGAACAAATTCCTTTTCTCATCTCTTTGGAAACTAGCCACCATCCCATCACCAACGTGCACCACCATCACCACTGGGGTAGCTACATTGTAGCTAGTGGGTTCAAATGAAGATAATAGGAGTTAATTCAATATTTTAACAAATACTTTGTAATCTCATATGATAAATTCAAAAAATTATGTGATATTTTAGAATTTCATCAAATTGACCCCACTAAATTATATGATTGGAGAGAATGTCAAATTTTAACATAAAAAAGGTATTGAATTTTTTTTTTAAATTTTTTTTTTTTCCTAAATGTGATTCTTATTAAAAATTTAGTTCAAAATCAAAAATAAAATGGAATATTTTTAGCATTTTGCACTTTTTTGGAGTAAGTTATTACTTGTATAATTTATTGACTATTAATTGACCCCATTGACAATAAATCCTGGCTCCGCCACTGATGATCACCCACCCACTGTCCCCAATTTCACCCTGTCTCTTTATGTCTTTCTATGTTCATTTTCTTCGAACCTGACAAACCCCAACTCCATCTTCAATGCATCATCACCACTCCAGGAGGTAGAGATCAATGGTGGCAAGTTGGCAATTGTGTTTGCAATATGTGGAAGTGGTAGTCCAGTAATGGTGAAGGGAGGGGGAAGGGAAATGATGGGGGTGTGTCAGTGTGAGGGAGAGAGCAGAGGGATGGTGTGGTCAACAATAGGTGGTGGTTGTGATGTTGGTGTTCTTTCCCTTGGCCGGTGATGGTGCCATTGACAATTGTAGTGGGTGATGATTGTGTTTCTATGGAAGTTGTATTAAGGGGGTGAGAGAAGGAAGGGGGAGAGATAGATAATGAGGGTAATACAATATTTTTACCCTTGTAGTTGATGGTAATAATTCATTACATGTTTTTCGTCAGTTCCATCAAAAGAAAAACACTGACGGGATGCAGTGTAATTTCTGAAATATAGAGGGGGAATTTGTATTGAAAGAAAAATTCAAGGGTTTCAGTGTAATTACCCTTTTCTTTTATTTTTTATGTTACCAACAGTCTTTGGTCACCCTTTAGTTGACAAATTAATTGGATGCTTGTGATTTTATGTGCCCAAAATGCAGCTCCAGATCAACAGGCAGTTCCTTCATAGAATTGATCAGTACCCTAAATTAATTGATTTCTTCAGCAATGCCCTCCAAAAAGGAAAGGTGGAGGCTTACCTTACCACAATTCCACCATGCCCCTATAAATAGATGTTTTGAGAAATTATGATTGTGAAGAAGGAAACCAAGGAGAAGAAATTATGCCATGTAACTACTGGTGATAAAAAAAATCCAGTTAAATAAAAATGGGTAATATATGGCACCATTGGTTGCAATTTGTGGAAGATCTTTACCCTCCACATCATATGAGATCAATCAGCTTATAGTAGGAGGAAAGAGTCCAATGTTTGTGGAAAGTGACTTCTTTGACATCATTTACTAGGTTAATCATGGGCAGGATGTTTTGCTATTTATTACGTGACTCAAGTTGAATTCTGCCAAGGCATGGGTGGTTATATGGAAATTCAGTGGCATGGTTGAGTGACAATCAGTGAATTCTGAATTTAAAAGGACAGTTAAATAAAAGGTAAAGAAGAAATCATGAAAGAATGTAAGTTGTGTTGGTTAGAAAATACATGATGGCTGAGTCTAACAGAGGACATGGCCTTAACTAGTGTAGGCAAAACCAAGCAGTTACAATTTAGGCTTTGTTAGAGTTGAGTTGAATGTGATCTACGTTTAATCATGATATAATAAGAAGTATAATAATTCTACGATGTTTTTGCCTTTGTTCTGATTAACTATGTATGTCAAGACAGAGTCTATTGAACTTACTTTGTATGTGAAGGTAACACGTATGGACATTTCTTACTTTCGTTCACCATCTTTATATTTTGTTTGTGTAAAGAAGTCTTGATTGATATTTTCACGAATAATAATGCTCAGAGCCACCTTTTCTTGGATTTGTCATTGTTGCCTTGCCCTGCGTTAGTGTGTGTTGGCATCCAATCTAATCAATCCAGAGCAGTTTAACCTTATATTTTTGCATCCGAATGTTGCTTTCTTTGTTTCCTTTATTTTTTAGCCTTAGATCAGGTTCTTTCTTATTTGTGTATGTTTGGCTTCCCTAAACATTTCTTTTTTGTGAGCAACCTAAGTGGAACATAGACACCCAAGTGTCCCTTACCATTGTGGTCACATGTATTGCTCCGTGATAACCTTTTGGGCATACATATGCTTCTGAATCTGAATGAGTTTTGTTTCTTATTCTTAATTTATTTTCAACAGTCTACAATTGTTTTTTTTTTTGTTTGAAATTTTAGGTAATTTTAGGTTTTTTTGTCCACTTCCAGATTTTTTTGTTTTTGTTTTTGTGTGGCCCTCCATTGAAGATAATCACTAACAGTCACTGCTGAACACACCTCCCTTAAATGTTTACTACATGGAACCTTTACAGTAGTGATGAATAAGAATGAATTAGATGTATTCATGTGAAGCCTTAGAAACTTCAAGAAACAAACTGAATTTTCCCATAATTGGGGCATGTGACTGTGTTTGATTGCCTTACATTTCTATCCTCAATATTACAAGAACTACTCTAAAAACTCAAGAAAACCAATTTGTTTGTATGCTTGCAGAATTTATAATTTTGTAAGGGCCCTTCTGTGAAGTGCTTTTTAATGTGTAAATGACATTTGTCAATTTTTTGGTTGAATCTATGAATATAACCGAGTGCCAATGCTTTGTAAATGCAAGGGTTGATAGGTTTTAGAAGAGTGCATATGCACACAGGCCTTCGTGCAGATACAGAGAGCAAAGATGAGATATTTATTGTATGATGCCTTATTCTTTTATGTTTTCTAACATGGTTGCAGGAAGAAAAGAGGAAAATGGTGGCGTCTGCTTTTGGTGAAGATCAAAGTGGGGGCTCTGGAACTCGCTTAACTGTGGAAGATCTCAAATACCTTTTTATGGTGTAAAATGCAGTCCTCCAATCATTGGCATTCGGGCTTAAACCTAGGGCTTAACTCAGCTCGTTTTGTCTGGAGAAGAATGGCCAAACAGGAGTTGGAAGCAAATCGTCAAAGGTTGGTTTGAATGCGATAGTTCTACCTTAGAATGTACCCATGGGTGTAGGTGTATTTCCTCTGGTAATGAGTTTTGTGGGCCATGATAGGGCATTTTTGTTCCCATGAGGTGCGGAGATTGTAAGCCATGATTGACTGTAAATAATCTGTTTTAAGTATTTTTATTGTATACCATCTGCGAATTTGAAACACCTTCTCCTTTATCTACTTTTTATCTCTCCCCCTCGACATACCACAGTTGTCATTGATTGTTGAGATCAAAGCAGGTGGCCAGACAAATTTGAAACTGAAATGGGGATTCATAGCGATTCTGTTTGCATGCATGCAAGCAATGTGGTAAATCTGGAAGGTCTCAGAGTTTCCAGTGACTTGATCCTAACCACGTTTTGCCTGAGAAAGGGATCACATATTTTGATTAACGCTGGATGCCTGAATGTACTCTTCAACAGTTGAGGGTGAGGAAGAAGACGACTTCGTAGATAGTCTTAGTAACAGAGGAAGACAGTTTGGTAAAGGCTTTATCAAGTATTTAGGAAGGGAATATTTGTAATGGGAACTTTGCGAGGATGCCGCCCTTCTTGCTCAACCAAGGTATGTTTTCCTTTCCGAAATTTTTATAGCCTAAGGAAACTTAGGAGATGCTCACCATTTATTTAGGAGGATAGAGGTGAGAGGTGTTGCATTGATAAACTTTCAACTGTGGTTGGCCTCGTTATTTGGAAAGTAAGGGGATTGCCACGGACTGAGTGTTTGTCATCTTCTCGAGAAGTTAGCTCCACGAGTGGTATTGCATACCTTGTCTATTATGCCCAAGGACCAACCTAGGAGATGAGGTAGGGATCTATCTTGCCTGCCTTGTCGCTCACAAATTAATGTGCTTGCAAGGTGCTTGGTGTAGAACTCGCACTCCCAATGAGTCGGTATGCGACATACTACCACCACCAATCCCTGACGCTCTCGTCAGGAGGACATTACCCTGCCTGCCTCCATACTTGTCCGTTCCCTTACTCATGGGAAACATGCCCCGCGCAGACACCACCCTTGGTGCGGACCCCACAATGGAGGTGCTTGGTGTAAGTCTCACGTACCGTCCCCACCATAGTGCCTTTAGGTTGGCTCTGATATCACTTGTCGCGGACTGGGCGCTTGTCATCCTCCCGAGAAGTTGACTCCACGAGTAGTACTGCATATTCCGTATATTATGCCCAAGGACCAACCCAAGAGATGCGATAGGGATTTACACTGCTTGCCTTGCTGTTCACAAACTAATGCGGTTGCAAGGTGCTTGTTGTCGAATTTGCACCCCCAATGAATCGGTATATGACAGGATGCTCCCCCACGTTCAATTGTTATGATGGCTGGAATGGTTTTCACAATGAAAATTTGATGTCAACGATATTTATAAAAAAAAAGAAAAGCAGAAGAAGAATAATTTCCTTGTCCTGTTTTCGGATAAAGGTGGGATCAGTAGACTAGGTAGGCCATGGGGAAATGATGGACCAGTCTTCTTAACAGGGTCCCATTGTGGATGAAACCCAACCCCTCGGACATATCTATTTGCTAATCAATCAAACCTACTTTCGAATGATCCTTCTCATGGATTTTCCTTTGATAAATATAAACGCCAAGGGTGGACTTGTTAGCCCAAAAACAAAAGAGTTCACAGATAATTACATGGGTGCAGTATGTTCAACACCCAATGTTCAAATAAGCGCATATGAGAAAAAAAAAAAAAAAAAAAAAAAAAAAAAAAATCATTTAAAAAATGAGAAGGATGAAAAAAATGAAAAAATTGTTGAAATAATTATCTTTTGGGTACACAGAAGTCATTTAAGATCATTGAGATTGATTTAAAACTTGTTGGGACAGGGTTAGCATCATATATAGCCGTTGAGAGACATTTTGAAAAGGACTTGCAACATGCAATAATGACCTTTTTTTTTATCTCGAGTGTTTTTTAATAGAGGCCATGTTGGTTTGGGGTAAATGGATGAATAAGTCTTTGCCTAGACCCCAAAAGTAAGTATTAGCATATCCCAAATGATCCTAGTTTTTGTTCAAAGCCTGCATTTTGCTTTTATTGATTCCCTTCCTTTCACTATTTTTCATGGACAATTAGCTTGACTTTTGTGGGCCTCTCAAAAGTTGTTTTAAAGTCCTAGAAATTAGAAATTATGGAGGTGGTTAATCAATTGGATGGAGATGGAATGGTATTTATTTACCACTAATAAAATTGTCTCCTCCATTTATTCCACATTAGTTGAATAGGAAAAGGGAATAGTATTAGTACCTCCCTTAACATTTCTTTCCCTAATTTGAGAGAATATTGCAAAAGTAATCCTACGCTAAATTCATTCAAAAGAGGCAAAAAGTAAATAGTGCCTTTGCAAAAGTCATTGCTTGAATGAATTTCCAACTTAGGCTGCAGCAAAAGGTACACCATAACCTCTAGTGATGGCTTCACATGTCCACCAATGTGGTGGCTCCCCTCCATCATCACGATAGAGAGAGAGAGAGCAGAGGAATCTCTCAATATGGAAATGGAATTGGAAGAAAGAAAGGTCTTTTGTGGGCAATGAGCAAAAATATGTTGCATTGTTGTGCCATTGTTATCGCCACACATGGTTAAAGACTTGAGAATTATTTGTACTTAGAAATGCTATGTATTTAAAAGAGGGAAAAAAAAAACACAAACAAAATTTGAATGTATAGTAAAATTTGAACTTACTATAGTGTGAATTATAATAAAAATAAATCTGATTTACACATTTTAAGTATCCACACTAGTTTAGATATTTTACTGTCTTGGGGGGAGAAAGGCTGTCTTGGATGCTCTCTCATGTTAAAAATAGAGAGAGGATGCTGCTCTCTAACAACCCCTCCCAAGTAAGTCACTTTTTTTTTGCTGGATTCTTTTGACTATATTCTGCTTTGCTTTCCCTTTGTGAATGTTTATTTATTTGTTATTATTATACTTGCCTGCTTTGTTATATTAAAACCTTGACTCCAATTAATTCTAATGCTCTGTCTGTCTGTCTGTGTCTCTCTCTCTCTCTCTCTGTAACACCAAAACTCATCATAGAAAGTTGGTTTAATATAATATATTGTTATTACATACCCTTCCTCTTTCAAAGGAGGACACAAAATACAACTTTGACCTAATCATCAACTGGGACAGGACAGTACCTGGATGACCTTTCCTTAAACACAATCAATAGTAAAACTCAATACAATACAATACACTAATACTATATTAATACAAAACAAATATAATATATATAGATATAGATATAAATAGAGAGAGAGAGAGAGAGAAAAAAAAAAAAAAAGATGAGAGAGTATTATTAACTGTGAAGTGATGGGTAGCAAAATTAAGTAGAAAAAATGTAGCTAGCAGACGTTGGGTCCAAATCCCACAAAACCATTTGCCCCATCAAATGAAATCTGGATCCCCTCTTGCTGTATATTCCCTATTATGGATAGTCCTGATGCTGATGCTGCAAATGCAAAACAGAATGTTCCCATTTCATTCACTGGTATCAAGAAGTTCCGTGCTGGCAGCGTCAAGATGGGTCCTCCTGAGAAGTAAAACGATACGGTTGGTACCCGAACCGACACAAACCCATTCAGATCATAACATGTGTCGAATATCGATACTCCTGACGACCGAGGTAGGCTCGCAGTTTGAGTGATGAACGCATCACGAAATGCCACGTATGCCGCCGTCGGAAGCCTGGTCACGGCTGTCCCACTGTCCATAACAACCCCCCCATCCCCCAATTCCGTTAACCGGAAAACATCTTCCGGTATGGGGACCCGCATGCCTCCAACCCCAAGCCCCGCAAGCCCGATATAGTAGAAGCTTTGGGCCCGTGGGTTGCGAAGCAACGGTACCCATGCAGCACCCACTGGCAATGCTACCCGCCCAAACTCAAGTGACCCGGTTGATCCTGTGCCTCGACTTACTAGACAGTAAGTGAATGCATCACCCGTCTGCCCACCAAGCTGACCCACAAATGACATGGATCCACCTCCAAGCCCCAGCAACCCGGCAGCCCCGACAAACATGCCCTGGTTCCTGTGCCCACACCCAATTGCCACGTTGCGCACTGTGGTGGGCCCGAATGTCAGAGTTTCGAGGGCTAGGGTCCCCTTTGTATACGACCCGTCCCCGTATAAGACCTCATACCTGCACCGACCCGCATGACAACCCGCATTCTCCAGGCGGTCACAGACGGCAGAGCTGCAGGACACCCCAGTAAACGAAGCGGAGTTTGACGGGTCAAAAACCGGGTCGGACTGTCGGTAACACTGGCTACAGGGTTGGCACTGAACCCAAACGATGTCGCTTCCGGAGTCAATAACCATGTATTGGTTCCTTGGAGGACTCCCAACACCAATCCTAACAAAGTATTCTCCACTCCCTTGCTCCATACCCGAAACCACGTCCGACCCGAAATCTGCCACCTCATAACTAGCTTTGCCGCCGCCGCCACTAGTGAGGCGGCGAATCAGGCCAGCAACCCTTTTAACATCTCTTTGGATGCGCTGGTTGAAACGGTGATGATAATTGGTGGATGATGAACTAACTCCAACTGATATTTTATCTCTGTGAAGTAGCTTCAGCTTCCACTTCTTCTCTCCACCACCATCACTGTTTTCAGAGACTACTTCTTCATGATATTCATTTGGGATTTTGGTACTCTCAATGACTTCTCCGACTTTCAGATGTTGGAAGTCGGGGTATGGCATCGGATGGCCTTCCGAGGCAGTGGTGTTTGTGGCTGTGGCGGTGAAAAGGTGTAGTAGCACCGCCGCTACCACAGCCACCACTACTAGAGGTTGTAAAGAGGCCATTACCATTTGTTTCCCTCTGTTTTGGGTATTATATGGTTTTGGTGGGTATTTTAATGGAGTGATGTTGTTTTGGATGTTGGATGTGGGAAGGGGGGTGGAGGGGGATTTATTTGCTTTGGGTTGTGTGTAATGAGGAGGAGGAGGAGGAGGAGGAGGAGGGGGGAAAGGTGGAGAGAGAGAGAGAGAGAGAGAGAGGTGGGGAATGATTGAGTAGATGGGGTTTGCTGTTTCCTTTGTTTTGTTTTTATGTTTTTTGTTTTTTTTGGAGTTGATTGAGGATGTGAGAGGGAAGTGTCTTTTTCCTGTCCTGTTCGTGTAACTTCCTGCGTTTCTCTCTTTCTTTTTAATGTCTTTCTGTGGGCACAGATAAGTTATGGAATTTGGGTGGGAGATGAGCACATTATAAAACAAAAATATAAAAAGTTATGAAAGAAAAAAAAATTGGTCATGAAATCATTAGGACAATAAACGAATCGAGGCAATAGCAAGTTATTTAAGTCTAATTTAAAATTTAACAAGCTTCAAAATGTATATTCAACATTGATTTGTTTAATTTTCAAATCAATTTCAAATGAACTTTAATTGAACTGATCATGAGTTAAGCTCGATTAATTTTATTTTTTATAATTCATTTATATAATCGAGTTAAGATCAATTAAGTTTGACCTAAAAATTTTAGAATGTGTTCATATAGAAAGTTGCTCTTAAACAAATTTTCATCGAATCGAATACGAATGGAGCTTGAGTGGTTGTTTTACAATTATATAAACCATAGAGAACGAAAGATAGTTGGAATGGTACATGCGTTACATGTTGGACTGGACCGCATTCATCGAGAGGATGATATATTAAAAATTTAAGCCCTACTCTTGTTCTTCACCACCATCACCAGCTATTCTTACCTTCCTATCAATTTGTTATTTTGCTGAAACAAGTTATTATTTTTTTTGTATGGTATTATACTTTACTATATAGGTTGATATTTATATTGTACATTTAACCTCTCTGTTAGTAAAAGTTATGCTAGGGTTGGATAATAATTTTAAACGAATAATTAAACAGAAAATCAGATGATTGTATAAAAGTTTTAAATGCCTTAAAAGTATAAGGATTTCTTTAAAACAATTAATAATCAAAAGAAAAAGTATTCAAATAAACAAAGATAACTCCAAATGAAATTATTCAAGTTTACAAGAACTACAAGTCACAAATTATGGAGAACAAAACTACTCTTAACTTGATAATCTACTCTTAAAATAAAGATTAAGTTATTGTTGGATTGTTGATCTTCCTTCTCTCTACTAACTTTTGGCCTTTATAGTTCTTGTTTCTCCTCTTTCCTTGATCCATGATCTCATTTCCCTTGGAAATTGCAGGCCACTAAACTCCAATTGCTGCTGCTGCAACTGTCTCATTTCCCTTAGAAATTGCAGACCACTAACCTCCAACTGCTGCTGCAACTGCTCCACACTTCCAAACCTTCAAACTTTAACAATTCTTCATATTTCCTATCAAACTAACTTTGCTCCATACTGTCCCATGCTCCTCATCATTTTGAACACTAAATCGACGGAGAAAACATTTCCTTCATAAACCAATTTTCACACAAATCAATCCACTAAGCCAACAATTATTTAATAATTGCTCCATGACTACTTTTAACAATTTATGCACTTAAACAATTCTTTTTTGCCTTGTGTCTGTTTGATCAAATGAAAGACTTTTACTTTTGATTTTATTGCCATGTGTCATCATTCAATTGATCTATCTGGCAATAGGAAATTTACAAAAATTGGTGCAAACACTCTCACATTTCTCTTAATAATAATAATAATAAATTGGAAGCTTACAGTGAAATATGAATACTATAACTATTTTACTGTAAGATTTAGGATTTTTTTTATTAAAATTCTTTGTACCTGTCAATTGTATGATATTGTTATGCATTGAATAGCTTGGTATATTTATTTGGTGTACTTATTCAATTTGTTCACTTCTTCACTTGCAAAACAAAGTCGCACTTGGATCGAAAGTGTTAAATTGCTTGATAAATACTTTTGAGCCTATTTGTTAATGACTTAAACTTTGGAGACAATACATGATCGAACACAATATCAGGACAAATATAAGATCTTATGTTCAAATCTCACCGTCTACTTAGACCAATTAATCCCCAAGGATTTGGCCTGGTGATCAAGGCTTGGGTTTGGAGTGTGTTCATTTCAAGGTATCATATTCAAAACTTTCTATGTACAAATAATTTATTGGGACCAATTCATACAAGATTTTGCTTAGACGTTAATTAGGCCCCCGTTAATGAATGGTGAGATTAATCCTCTAATTAATCGGTCTAGTGGAACGGATACTTAAAAAAAAAAAAAAAAAACTCACTTGTTTGGTGGAGAGTAGCCACATGTGAAGCAACATCTTTTAAGTTACATCCCTCTTGACAAGACTTTCAAATGAATTGGAAGTGAAAAATTTTACACGATAGCCTACTCTCGAATAACTTCCACAAAATTCATATTTCATACAATTTATTGTTCTTCATCAATTTTTATATGTTGTCATTTTTTTGTTTTAATGACAGATCTATTCTAAGTGTGTAAATTTGGAGTTTAGAAATCACTCTTCCAAAAGGGAGTCAAATCTCAAATGACTTGAATAACAACTTGAGCGACTAACGATCCAAACTACCTCAGGAGTAATATGTTGTTCTTTTGATTACGTCATTGAGTATTTCTGTGTCCTATATATAGTGTAAAGCACATTTATCTTTTTCTTTTTTATTCTTCTTTTTTTTTTTTACTTTTTTTTTTTATGCCATTATTGTTGTGACCACTAACTATATTTGATCATTCATAGTTTTTCAACTCTCTCCTACATCTCTCTATTATTGCATGCCTAAGAGACCCGTGCACTTGGTAAATTCTCTCCTCTCCTCTCCTTATTGCTTTGGCTTCAAAATTATATTTAAAGAATTGGTTGGTGCTTTGCATTTTCATTTGTTAATTTAATGCTCCTTCCTTGTTCATTCTATATATATATATATATATGATATAAAAAAATTAATAAAGAATGAGACTAGAGAGAAAAATAGAGGATGATAAAAGCCCATTGGATAATACTCTTAAAAGATGCTTAAGAGACATGTTCGTATGGCAAATTTCATTATTTACTAACTAAACCAAATGATGCATACTCCTTAGGTAGAACTTATTCTTAAAATTGATTTGTAGTCCCAGTAGGCTTATATATATTCAGATAGATAAACTCATTGTTAACTGACGTGAGATCGTATCAACGAAAAAATTTAATCCCCCCTCCAAAAAAAATAAAAAAAAATACTAATACTAATACTAATACTAATACTAATAAAAACTAAAATGAGCATTTCTTTTATAACCCGTATGCTCGCCTTGAAAGGAATGTTAGAGATAAGATTCAAAATGTTAATCTTAGATTACTATAAGCTTAATATATAAAATAAGTCTGATATCTATATCTGTAGGTCTATAGATATGATTGTATCTATTCATTTAGAATTCAGTAAAATAGTTCAATTAATGTTCTTTGGTATTATTTTTGGAAAATGAGTGGGAGCTCTAATTAGATCTACCACTAATGATGTGTGTTTTCTTTTTCTTTTTGCTTTTTCACCTCATTAGTGGTGGGTTTAGAGTCACCAAATTAGTAGTTTCTAGCATGATTGATTATTTTTACAATTTTACATATATATTATGTATCTTATATATTACAGGTAGACCACCATAATATGCCCTTCCCTCTCACATACATGTACACAAGAATGTTTAGTTCGAAGGCATAAATCAAATTGAAATATATATATTTTAGAGTAAAAATAGACTATATCAAAGCACAAGACACCAACTGTCATTTATACTATTCACCCAAAAACTTACATGAAAAAAGATTAGGAATTTTAAATTAAGAGTTCTAATAACTTTAATTGGTGTGTGGGTCTTATGTGATGTGATATTTTGACTTTGATTTTTTTTTATTTTTTATTTTTCACATCATTAGTGCTCTTTTAAAGCTCCCAAATTAAAAGAATATATCATTTCTGATCTCTCATTTATACCTTTTCATAACGTGTATCCACTAACATGATCAATTATTGAAGGGCCAATGATATAAAACTTTAAATGGTTGATGTGGATTTGTGTGCCTTGAATTATTAAGCATTAAAATAGGACTAGATTTTTCAGGAATTTTTTTATTTACGATGAAATTTATTTCACCTCCGACGTGTATTAATTTAATAAATCTCACGTATGTGTAAGATCTATTACATGTAAAACGTAGTGAAATTTTTTTGCCACATAGAAAACCATGTTGAAGATGCAGTAATTCAATGAATTATTTTGATGATGTATAACAATTCTCGATTTTCCATTGTTATAACCCAACAAAAGTGTTATTTTTTATTTGGTTGACTTTTCAGAACTTGTTTTTGACTTTGAAAATTTTAAAATTAGTTTGAGAAAAATTAACACAAAAAAAAAGTTAATCTAAAATTTTCAAAATTTATTTTTGCACCAAAAAAAGAATACCACATGAAATGATGAGTGTTTTTTTTTTTTTTTGTAAACTTCTTCACCAAACAAATTTTTGAATTAAAAAAAAAAAGATAATGAAAACTCAACTCAACCAAAAAAAAAAACTTCCTCTCTATATGTTAGTAGTTCCTTCTATGAGTGTTTTTTGATATATATAAAACAGAAAATCAGTAGAAAGAGGATTGGAAAAGGGAAAATTGCATATCACAAATGCTAGTCTTGGAATTTTGGTCCCTGATTTTTCTAGGAAAGGTGGTGTGTAACGTAGGTGCAGGTATGAAATGAACCTGAATCATATAATTTGACATTTCTTAACAAAATTCAAGATAAAATTTATGAAATTGTAA
This sequence comes from Camellia sinensis, assembly GCF_055761805.1. Taxonomy (NCBI): domain Eukaryota; kingdom Viridiplantae; phylum Streptophyta; class Magnoliopsida; order Ericales; family Theaceae; genus Camellia; species Camellia sinensis. Next base: position 7,155,081 of record NC_138971.1, read on the forward strand.
TATTAATTAGTGATTGTATATATACTAAGACCAATCCCTGAGTCTTCCTTGAGTGGTGGTTCAATATATATACTATTTAGGGAAATTCTATGGAAATATTACGTATAATTTTATTTATTATCTCATTTTCTCATTCTAAGATATAAATGAGTGGGTTCCATATGCATTTATAAATGCTGACACCATTATTTTGTGTCTAAAAATGAAAAAATAAAATAAGGAATAGAACTATGTATAGCATTACTTGTAGTATATACATATGGATAATATAGTGCAGTGCACTTCACTGTATATATACTAATTTATAGCATCAGCTAGCCTTTCTTCCAGAGATAACCTAGAGAAGCTTTTTGTTCAATTATACTAATTAATAGTAAGATTCAAGAAAAAGTAATCTTCTTTTCTTTTCTTTTAATAAAACCCAAAGATACCAACTTTTTACCTAAAGAATAAAGTAATTAATTATACTACATCTTTTATTACAAAGTGCATTAACTTAATTTATTCAAAGCCAATGTATGAGTACGTGGATGCAAATTTAAACATGCATGTCTTCCTTTTAATGATAGAGAGTTTATAGTTTTTAGACACTATATATATATATATATATCCATGAAAAGTAATTATAATTGAATTATTATAATGCAATTTTTATATCCTCTCAAAATGGTGATTGGTCCAAATCAATGGAATGGACCCTCCATTCATTTAAAATTGTGGGCCTGCTTCGGACTAATTGTAAATTATATTTTGTTCATATACATGTACACTAAATAAATGTGCAAACCAAATTAAATTTCTCTCTAACAGTGTTAAACCTTGATGAGAAGAAATCACCAAGATGTGGATGATTCTAAATAATTTTCAAAAGAGTATTATTATAAATAAATAAATTTTTAATTAGATTGTTTTATCATTGGACACAATTGTTAGGTCCACATACATAAATACATATAAAACTCATCCTTTTATGTTTACTGCTAAAAAAATAAGGTAAAACTAATTTTATTTTCCATAATATGTCTTTGTTGAATCATATGAATCAAATTAACTACATATAATTTTGAACAAATTACATTGGTATTCCCTTCTGTCATTTTAGTCTCTATAATTTTCATTAGCTCGATTTTAATCTTAATTTTAAATTTTGTATCAATTTGGTCCAATTAATAACGTCAAATAAGATTTTTAAAAGAAAATAGTGACTGAGTGTGTTGAGATTAACTCACTGAGTTTTGTTTTGTCTATAGATGTATAACACTTGCCACTTATGTGTATTTTTTATAAAAAATGATTGGATTAAATTGAGACAAAAGTATAAATTCATGGTCAAAATTGAGTCAATTCAAATTATAAATACCAAAATAATACAATGATCAAATACCAGTATAAAATATTCTATAATTTTTAGTATATATATATATATATATATGTGTGTGTGTGTGTTTGTGTTCTCACATATGACCCAAAATTTCTTATCATAAAAAAACTGTAAATTGCTGGGTCCCAATTCTAGGAGACCAGTTGTCACTTTGAAAATGTCCTAAACTTTTTCTCCCCCCTCTCTAATTTGGGACTCAAACCGAATAATAATGATTTTATTGGGACCGAGTCAAACCTAACAATATATATTGGAGTAATAATCAGGTAGCTAGATGAAAATTGGGTGTGGTGTGGGTGGATAAGGAAATTAATACATGATGCAAGAGCAGTTGGATTTATAAATCTTCCATGTATTTCAATCAATATATATATATATAAATTAATGGCGTGTAATCATAATTTTAAATATTAGTATCGAAATATGTTTTAATACTATTAAAACAAAAGAATTATATATATGAATTTTTATTCAATAATATTAATTGATATATCAATAAATATCAATATGCTTCGGCTAATATTTAGAAGCCTACATGTAACTCGTGGGTGGGTTGTGTATGCAAGGACCAGGAGGAGACATGAGATAGATGGATGCGAATATGATAATGATGAGGATAGGGGGGGCATGCGTGTTTGTTTTGGGGGTTGGAAATGAGAGAGAGAGAGAGAGAGCGATGACCACCTTCTTCCACTAATGATTTTAGCAGTGGAATGGGAGCTTTTTGCAGGGCATGCATGCATCATTTGTATAATATATATATATATATATATAATGATAGCACTACACAAGGCAGGCACAAGGACTAGTAGTAGTAGTAGCACCTCCCCCACATGAAATCACATCCAACACAAGGCTTGCTTTTGGTTGACACAATCATGGCCGTTCACTCAAGTAGGTAACTGTTTTCCATTTGAATTGGATTACTAACACAACACGAGGCAATCAACTCAAATCATACCCACAGAAGCTTCTTCACTCACTGCTCTCTCTCTCTCTCTAGAAATTTTTATATGCCAATAGGGTATTAAATGGTACCAACCAATCACAAATGTATATACTCTTTATTGTTCTCTAAAACACCCAGTATAAATGTAATGAATTTTACTGTCAAAATCAATCATAATAATAAAAGATACTACATGATATATATGTCTTATCCCTATACAAAAGTTACTCTAATACTGTGTTTGGTTGGGGGATTTGGAGAGGGATTTAGAAAGGGAAAGGGAAATGGTGTGTGAAACTATGTGAAATATAGGCATGATTTATTCACATTTCACCTACCTTTTCCATTTCCCTTTCCAAATTCCTTCCCAAATCCCCCAACCAAACACAGCATAAATGGTCACACACATACATTGAACAGTGAAGTTCTCACTCACTCACTTCACGCCAACTTTTGGTTGAATTCAGGTTGTTAAGCTTCAAGTGATCTACTTGCCTTCTATTGTTTTTTTTTTTTTTTTTTTTCCCTCTGTCCAACATATTATCCTCTCTTGACTAATTTCAGTTAAGTAATTTAAGTTTGTCACAATGATTGAATAAGTTTGATTGAATATCCTTAAATCAGAATAAATTAGGTGATTGTATTGAAGGTTCTTTTGCGTCACTGAAAATTACTTCAATGACCCGAAGTGTCAATTGCGAAAGAACCAATTGAGGAGAAATGAGAATGAACAAAATTTGAAGAAGAGTAGAGATAAAAGAGAAAGAAATTGCAACTGATTGAAAAACAATACAATTACAAAAAAAAAATGTACCTTAACGCTCTACTTCTACTGCGAAATATCTTCTCCGATGATTATGGTTACTAGAACTACTCCTATTGAATCCAAGTGTTAGATTTAATCCCACGTTACCAATTTAAGCCACTCAAGTTTGGTAAATATAATATAAGGGTTTATATTTAATTTGCCACAAATTAGATTTTGTATTAGGAATGAAAGGTAGTGATCCTGAAGCTGATTTGGACTGCAATGCTCTGTTTTGGATGGTTGAACTAGGCTGAATTGTGTATTGATTGGGAGTCAATCTGGCGGGTGGATGCAGGGCAGCTGGGGCTTTGATCTTTGGTTGTGCTGTTATGGGTGCATTAGTACTGCTATCTTGGTTTGTTGGTCTCTCACCAATTTTGGTGTGGTACTAGCATATGATTGAACTTGCATATTGATGTCAATCTAGATGAGATGGATTTGCTTGCTATAATATTTTTTGCACTCATCTTTTCTTTATTGATATTATCCTTGTATTATGTACTTTGTGATTCATTAATAAAGTTTTCTTTTGTTGATAAAAAAAAAAATAATAATAATAATGTAAGGACTGCTCTTTTTTTTTTTTTTCTTTTCAAGATCAGCAAAAAAAAAAAAAAATTATTGATGAAATTCAAGATTACAAAGAACAATATCAATAAAGGAAAAACAACATATGCAAAACGCATCACAACAAGTCCCACTAATTCCAACTAGATTGGCACAAGAAAGTCTCTCCATTCGATGGTCATACTTGCTGGCTGCTGACCTATCACATGTCTTCATTAGTTCCAAATCTTCTTTAATGAAGCAGGCTTCTTTTCAATGTGTTCATGTGTCATTGGTTAATTTGAATCGAGCACCAACACTCATATTTATCACCAAATTTATTTTAATAATTTTTCAGCACTTATGCGTATCCACACTTCAAACTTTATGTATTTATAAAGAGTTTGTTTAAACCAAACCAAATCAAACAAAATCAAGTTTTAAGTTTCATCAAATGAGATCAGCTACATTAATCTTTCTTTTTCACGTGGCCCTATCAAAGGCTATTTCGTTAGTCAAATTAAGTAGATCCATATCTCTATTTACAACGCTAACCAACGTTAATTTAGGTTTACCCCGTCCCCTAACACTTTCATCTACCGTTACAGTATTGCATCTCTTCACTACTGCATCTGTTGGTCTCCGTTGAATATGACCAAACCATTTCAATCGATTCTCTCTCAACTTATCTTCTATCGGTGTTACTCCTACCCATTCCCGAATGAATAATGCTTGGGATCCCCTTTTGGGGGTCACCCCCTCACCCCCTTTGCCACGTGGCAGGTGGTGATTGGAGGAGCAGGAAAAAAAAGAAAAAGAAAAAGAAAGTGTAACCAATGAGAGAGAGAGGGGGTCAAAGGGGGTGGGGGGAAAAGGGGGGATGAATCATTGTTGTTCCCGAATACACTCATTCCTAATTCTGTCTTGTCTAGTCTTGTCACACATCCACCTTAGCATTCTCATCTCAGCTACACTCATCTTATCTACATGTTGTTTCGTGGTTGCCCAACACTCCGTCCCATGCAACATATCTAATCTAATAGCCGTTCTATAGAACTTACCTTTAAGTCTAGTGGATATTCGTTTATCGCACAGTACTCCAGAAACACTTCTTCACTTACACCATCCCGCCTTAATCCTATGGGCCACATCCGCATCAATTTCCCCTGCTGTTGTAATAATCGACCCTAAATAACGAAAATGTTCACTTTTAGGTAGTTCTTGATTCTCAATCTTCATTTCTCCTCTGCTTTCATTGTTACTGTTACTATATTTACACTTTATGTACTTTGTCTTAGTTCTACTTATCCGGAATCCTTTAGATTTAAGAGTTTTTCTCCAAATCTCTAAATTTGTATTAACTCCTTCTCTAGTCTCATCCATTAACACTATATCGTCTGCAAAAAGCATACACCATGGCACGTCATCCTGGATATTTTTCATCAACTCATCCATAACTAAAGCAAAAAGATAAGGACTTAAGATAGATCCTTGGTGTAACCCTACAGTGATAGGAAATTCATTTGTTTCTCCAGCAGACGATCTAATAGTGGTCACCACCCTTTCATACATGTCCCTAATCACATCAATGTAACTTTTTGTTACCCATTTCTTTGCTAACACCCACCATATTATATCCCAAGGCACTCTATCATATGCTTTCTCAAGGTCGATAAACACCATATGAATGTCTCTTTTCTTTTCTCTATGCTTTTCTATTACTCTCCTCAAATGATAGATCGCTTCCATTGTTGACCTGCCAGACGTAAACCCAAATTGATTCTCTGACACTTTTGTTATATCTCGCAATCTGCGTTCTATCACCCTCTCCCACACTTTCATTATATGACACATTAGCTTGATTCCTCTATAGTTGTTACAATTCTGGATATCTCCTTTATTCTTATAGATTGTCATTTGGTAACACTTACGTTTTCAGTTTTCTGTTTATATTTACAAAAATTTAAAAAACTCAAATAAAAACTTGTTTGGTAAAATTTTAGATTTATAAATCAGTGGTCTCAGTTTATAAATTTGGCCAAAAAATGAAAACACAAAAACTGTATTTCCGTTTTGAATTTTCAGTTTTTTTTTTTTTTTACCACCCAACACTAGCCACCACCCGCCACCATTTTCCACCACCACCACCCACCACCCACTACCACCTGCCACCACCACTCACCAGCCACCCACCAACCACCACCCACTTGCCACCCACTCGCCACCACCATCCACCCCTCGCTACCACCACCACAATCACCCACCACCCACCACTACCATCCACCGCCCGCCACCACCACCCGCCATTTACTTGCCACCACCACTCACCACCCACCTGCCACCACTATCCATCACCTGCCACCACCAGCCACCCACCACCACCAACCACCTGCCACCCACCCACCTGCCACCACCACCTACCACCCACCACCACCATCACCACCACTACCATCACCCACCACCCACCCGCCACCCACCTGCCACCACTACCCACTACCCACCAACACCACCCACTCGCTACCACCCACCACCGTCACCCACCCACCCACCACCACCCGCCATCCACCACCCACCTGCCACCACCACCCACTTGCTACCACCCGCCACCGTCACCCACCCACCTACCATCACTATCCACCACCCACCCGCCACCATAAGCCATCCGCCACCCACCTGCCACCACAACCCACCACCCGCCACCACTACTGCCACCACTACCACCACCCACTCGCTACCACCCACCCACCACCACCACCCGCCACCTACCTGCCACCACCACCCACCCACCACCACCCGCCATTCGCCACCCGCCACCTGTCACCACCACCCGCCACCACCACCCACTTGCTACCACCTACCACCCGGCACCGTCACCCACCCACCCACCCACCATCACCACTCGCAACCACCCACTACCACCCGTCATCTGCCACCCACCTGTCACCACTACCTACCACCCGTCGCCACCACCAACCACTCGCTACCACCCGCCACAGTCACCCACCCACCTACCACCACCACCCGCCACCTACCCGCCACCACCTGCCATCCGCCACCCACCTGCAACCATCACCCACCACCACCACCCACTCGCTACCACCCACCTGCCACCGTCACCCACCCACCCACCACCACCAGCTACCCACCACCTACCGTCACCACTTTCTACCACCGTCTTCCGCTGCCACTTGCCATTTCTCACTCTTTTTTATATTTTTAAAATTTTTTAAACATTTTGTCAATTATCAAACGCGTTTGTAGTTTATGTTTTTTTAAAAATAAATAAAAAATAAACAAAAATCAGTTTATAAAATTTTTGTAAATATAAATTGAAAACGTAAACGTTACCAAACACACCCTCTTCCTCCACTCATCTAGCATGTTCCTAGTCAACAAAATTTTGCTAAACAACCTAGTCAATCAAGCAACCCCTTTTTTACCCAAACACTTCCAAGCTTCAATAGGGATATCATCTGGTTCTAAGCCTTATTTGATTTCATCTTCTTAAGTGCGATATCCACTTCAAAGTTCCTAATCCTGCGATAGAACCTATAGTCTTGGTTTATCGTATTGCCGACTATTTCTTCCCCTATTGTCGTACCTCCATGTTCCTCATTTAATAATTTCTCAAAATAGTTCTTTCATCCTTCCTTAATCTCTTCATCCCTTATAAAGAGTTTGTCTATATTTAAAAATTTATAAAATTCACCATGTTATATAGAAAGCCACATATATAAGAGTTGATAGATTTTAATGAAATTTATCGGTAATATATAGGAACCCTCCTTTTTCTTTCTTTCTTGCTTATAATTGGTATATCTATCCATAGTATTATACATGTGAGCATATGACTTGGTGTTTAATAATGTTGTGGCTTCTCCTTCTACCACGTGGCAAATTTTTTTATCCTAAAATAACAAAATATTATTCAAATGCGTGAGTAAGATTTAAACCCAAGATATTGGATTTCATTAAGAACACTCTTACTATTTAGATAACATACATATTATGATATTAATTTCTTTATTATTTATTTTTATGTTTATTTATTTAAATTGTACACACATTACATGCGTTACCCACTAATATATATATATATAGAGAGAGAGAGAGAGAGAGAGCAGCCTCTAGGAGGCTCAAACATTATCAGATCAACAATTTCAATATCAGAAATCTCAAAACAGTAATATTATATTTCATATAACAAAGTGTAACATATATATATTTTAGCCCAACACCAAAAGCTGAATGGGGGTACCTACCAACTAAACAAGTTGGGTTGGACGATACCAGTTTCACAAAGCAAGTGGGTATCTTTTCGGTCTCTCTCTACTCTTACGTTCATTTCTAATAATTTCATCTCTCTCTCTCCATCTCTTGTGCCTCGACTTAGTTGGCTTAGCTCAAAATTGAGGGTGTCAGAATACAAATATAAATTGTGTTAAAATTTAGTTTGTTTACGTAACGAGACAAACTCAAAAGAATTTTTAACAAGCCGAAGCATGAGTCCCATTAAAGGTAAATTGATTTGCTTAACGCCCCTAATTTTGAAATTCTATTGAGAATTATCAGTCTCTCTATTGGAGTTCCTCTAGCTATTAGCATTCAGTTTTGAATTCTTTGTGAGGAAAAGAGTGTGTACTAATACTATCAAAACCTATGTACATACTGGTTTGAAAAATTCTACACTAAATACACAAAATTCAATTACAAAATCAGACATAATCCTTTCACATAATATGAAATAAAAGGATTGTGTCTAATTCTATACTCATAGAAGAACCGTACCTATTTTGATTGCAGATTAGCATAATGATTACTTCAATAATTGCTTTTTCTAATATTTATACTTTATGAAGTGCACGAGTCATCTCTTGCTGAGAGAAAGTTATGTAGCTTTCGTTGCTCCACTTTAAGTTGCTGCTAAATGTAAAAAATTGAACTTGAATTAAACAATTATCACCACCTTTTTTTAGTAATCAGTGGTTAAGGTTAGTTTAAAAGCAAAAGATTGCATGAAAATCTGATTGTTTATGCGCTATAATGGCGGCTTAGCTCATTCTTTTGATACAAATTAGTGCTCTCTACTAAAATATTCTGAGCTATGCCAAAAAGATTTGTATTAAAATTAAGCAACTAATCAAGGCTTAAGGTATAGGGCAATCTCTGGTAAAATCTAATTACATGTTGCCCAGTGCAGACACTAGCTCTAGCTCTAGCTCTAGCTCTAGCTCTAGGCTAGGCTAATTAATTAATTAATCAAAATTGGGTTCTAGACAACACAATAACATATCAATCTGAGTTGGAAATATATATTTTTCCTCAACAATTCTCTTTTATTCAAATCTTATATAACCAAAGATTGTGATACTGGAAATCATGTAGGAAATCAAGAACTATGCAGTGCAACAAGAAAATCATAAACAAGTATTAGTAGAGAGAGCACTTTCTTTAAAATTTTATTTATCAATAATTTTTATGATGGAATTTATAATGGTAGAGTAACACTAAGGATATTAGCAAACAACCATAATAAGCAATTAATTTAATTTCTTGCTAATCAAACTAAAATAAAGAAAAAGTCATAAATTATCAAAAAAATGATTTGAAAAAATATGGGTAAACAAAGGATAACCAAAACTGAAATTTCTAAAGTAACTTAAAAAATAATAACTTTTCTAAAATGGAAAAATTATAAAATTGTGAAGCAAAACGATAGAATTCGCTCAAAAAATATCTCATATCCCATCAAAGTAGTCATTTCCAATTGAATATCAGTCTTTTGAAATTGATCCGCTAATGTCGGCCCGGAAACGTATTTTACAATTTTGCCATCAGATGCGGCAAAAAAGAAAAAAGCTTAAATAATTTAATTGGGTGCTGCAAAATGCTGAAGAGACTGTTTGTTATAATTTTTGGAGTGGTTATAACTTATTTTGATTTGGGAGTCTGTGTCAAATTTTTTGATGTAGCTTCTACTTATAATTTATTAGACAGAAATAATTTAAATAAATTAAAAAAAATTAATTATTTAAAAGCTGAGATATGAGTACTTTTAATTTTTTCTTTCTAATTATCAACTTTTAACTTAAACAAATTCTACCAAACAGGACAGAAATGAGAGTGGTGCTTTATCTTAGTATGGTTCTTCCCCAGAAGGATCCATCACATTCCAATAAATAAATAATATATAATTCAAATAGATTAATCTTAACATGTTTCCACTAAATCCACTACATGTCAACACAAGTACAATATAAAATGGAAATTAATGGTTTAATGAAGCACATAAATAAATAAATAACGAAATATATCTAAGATTAAGATATTCAAAATATTGAAATGTGGAAGTGCATGTAAATACGACAAATATGAATGGAATTGGATTGGATAGAAAAATGGAGTGGAAGTGTCACCAATGAGAATTTATTATTTTTTTTATAGGAAAATTTGCACGACTGCCTAATAATTGAACCATTATTAGCCACCGAAAAGTTGCACTTATTTAAATTACCCCATTATCATTATTATTATCATTAATTATTGAGTGATGATAGGAATTTTAGATAATTAGAAAATTATTTAATATTTTCGGAGTATTACGTGTTTGGACTCCTTAACCAATCATTATTTAATATGTTCTCTCATATTCTTCAATCACCCAACACAATACATCACTTATCCACCTTCTCTACCAATCATAATGCTATAGAATATCGCATGTCTATAATCCGGAATTACTGAATAATTATCTCAAATAATCTACTAAATTTTTTACCAAACCTCTCACATAGGTGTGAAATCCATACACATGTGGGTTTGTATGGGTCTCACACTCACATGAGAGATTGATAAAAAAATTAATAAATTATTTAGAATCCAAAACATTTTCTTTAATTATTTTCTCTCCCTAGCTCTCAAATATGTGTCTCAATCTCAAGAAATTATTTGATAGGTTCGGCCTCTCATGTAGTCATGTACCTACTAAATAATAGAGGGTGCACAAGACTACCTTGTCTAAAAAATAGGAGATAAAATAGTTATGTATTCTCTTACTATTGAAATGGTATGATATATGTTGTAGGTTGGATCTACTAAATAATTACTCTAAGTTGTACAAATTGGGCAGCCGTCTCATATTTGGAGAAATTGAATTGACAAATTGGTAAATAATAATTTTATAAAAACACTCATATCTAATTAGAAATAACTCAATGAGCAAAACTCAAGATTTCGTGGTGATTTAAGTCCCTATTTTATTTTTTTAACCAAATGTCATCATTTTATGCTTCCGATATTACGAATTAACTATATTTGTAAAGTTTGTTTTAATATCTACTTTGTTTAAGATTTTTCATTTTTGTTATGCCACTAGTTTTGGTAAGTTTCCATTGCTTCCTAGTATTCAAATTTGTATTTAATTATTCAAATTTACGACTTTGGATAATTTCCTTTTTTAAAAAAAAAAAAAATTATGTTAACAAGGGATTGGCACAATTTATTGTTTCTTAATAAAATTGAGGCATGTCTATTTTATAATATATTGTTAAGTCTTAAATTTTAAAGAGAGTTAAATGATTCAGCCTCTCACACTCTCCTTATATCATAGGCTAAAAAACAAAAAAGAGTACGAAAAAGAAAAAGGATTGTGAGAAGCTTGAAACAGAGTGTGAATGTCAATGTCCTCATTGCCCTTATCCTTATTTGATTGTTATTGTTGTTGTTGTTGTTGTTGTTGTTGTTTTTCTTTCTTTTTTTTTTTTTTTTTTTATTTTTTATTATCAACTTCTTATTTGATTGTTCTATATTGTGAGTATTCTTGGACTAAATAAAATTTGGGATAAACTACAAATACACTCTCTGAGATTTGTTTAAAATACAGATTATTTTATGTAGTTTGAAAAATTACGAACACCCCTTATTAGAATTTTTTATATAACAAAATTAACTAAAAAAATGAAATTCATAAGTACTATCCTATACAATAATAAAACTACCTAAATTATTAATTGAAACATATTTTTAACATCATTAAAAACTAGGGCAAATTACATATACCTCCCTCGAGGTTTAGCTAAATTACAGATACCCCCTGAGGTTTGAGAAATTACAGATACCCCCTTGAGGTTTATATTTTCATAACAATTTATCCCCTAATTTGTTATGCAAATAGTACCTTCAGGGGTATCTGTAATTTCTCAAACCTCAGGGGGTATTTGTAATTTTGCTAAACCTCAAGGGGGCATATGTAATTTGCCCTAAAAACTGTTAATTGACTTGATGATTTAGTAATAAAATGGGCGATTTGTTATGAAATTAGAAACCTCAGGAGGTGAAATGTAATTTTCAAAATTACAGAAGGCGATTCGTATTTTAATCAAATCTCAAGAGGTGTATTTGAAATTTTTCCAAATTAGTATTTTGTACTAATCTCATGCAATTTTGGAATTGTCATTTATCAAGTGTTTGTTACAATTTTTTACAATTTGCAACCAAAGGCTTTATGAAAATTTGGATGATGGAAAAGAATCCAAATTATGGATCACTTTCTATTCTATTCCATTCAAGAGTATGGCAACCGGACTTCGTACTTTTTGATAATGCGAAAAGGACTTAGTTGGTGTCATTTTCACGTACAACACTAATAACTTACATAGATTGGTTATTTTTAGATTTTTTTTATTCTTCTATCTCACTCAGCTCAACGGGCGAATTACACTAAGAGTCTCTATAATTTAAAATTTATGCCATTTTAACATTTGACTTTTTAATTGTGACACATTTAATTCTGAATTTTGAATCTTGTTTTAAATAAGGACAATTAAAGATACAATTGTTCTATTTCAAAGATAAAGTCGTCAATTTGATAAAATATAAATTAATTTGACAAAAATAAATGTCAACAAAAGATCTTTGAAGTTTTAAAAATAATTTCTACCCACCAAAGATAAAATTATGTGAAAATGATAAATCTTTTAGACATTTTTTTTTTATCAAACTAATTTTTATTATGTGTTTAGATGATGATCATGTAATGAGTGATTGTTAGGCTTTTAATGTGTAATTGATATATTTAATATATAAAAAAAATTTAGTTTTGGATTTTTTGAATTAATAGATTGGTTTAATAATGATATTAAAGTTGTCGCCATATTTAATTTTTGAAAAAAAAAATTTAATTTAATGAAAATAAAAACAACCACCCATTACATGATCATCATCCAAACACATAATAAAAATTAATTTGCTAAAAAAAAATGTCTAAAAGATTTATCTATTTTACATAATTTTATCTTTAGTGGGTAGAAATAATTTTTAAAATTTCAAAAATATTTGTTTGATATTTATTTTTGTCAAATTAGTTTATATTTTATTAAATTGACGACTTTACTTTTGAAATTAAGCAATGGTATCTTTAATTATCCATATTTGGAATAAGATTTAAGATTCAAGTTCAAATGTGTTACAATTGAAAAGTCAGAGACCAAAGTGACACAAAGCCCAAACTATAAAGACCGTTAGTGTAATTCGCCCCAGTTCAATTATAATCATTGAATCCAGTCTTGAAATTTTTAATTATTGAGATTCTTATATAATTTTATGATTAAGAAAATAATACTACATAACAATAGAAAGATTTGAGAACAAAGGATCCTGAATCGTAATAATATGTGATTTTGATTTGACTAGAGCATTTAGGTGCAAGAGGAAGTGTTACTTTCTAGCATGTTGAAATCAACAATTAAAGTAAAAGTTGAGGAGTAAATCATAACAAAGAACCCTCTTATGCCCCGAGATTAAAGTTCGAATTATTTTTATTTTTTTTTAAATATACAAGTAGGTAGCATTTAAAAAAGCAAGATCGGTGATTGCAGCAATTCGTGGAACATGTGGTCCTTCACAAATACCATCAATGAAACGTCTTTAAATGCTTTTCTCTACAAATACCAAGAATAAAACATGATACCAAAGGAGTTGGGGAAAAAAAACTTATAATTGAATCAGAACTGATTTGCCATGAGTTTATAACTCATATTTATAATAAGAGACCTCATACTATTAGAAAATAGTTAAGTCCATTCCTTGCTAAAAATGAAAATAATGAAGATAATTAGTGTTGGTGAAAATACCAAAAAAAATTATATTTTATTGATAAATGATGCAAAGAAAATGAGATATAAATAGATCAGGCTGAGACACGGATATCTCGTTTTCTTTGCATCATTTATCAATAAAATATAATTTTTTCTGGTATTTTCACCAACAATTTTAAGGAGATCAAACCCACTGCGGTAGGAAGAACCCCAATGCCGTGCATCAGTCACAAAATTATGACTTGTTCCCTCAAGGATACAACAGCCCGACCACTTGTCGTATGGTTCAGGCCAACTCTGCACAAGATGGTGAACCCAAAGCTCCACCAATAAAACACCCTTCTTTGCTAGTAATCTCTCTTGTATAGAAAATAGTTGATGTGTTAGTGGTGTAGAAAAGAGTAGATGAGAGAGACTATTAATAGGCCACTAGGACCTTACAGTTACACCAAAAAATAATGACCATTAAATAAAAGAAAATGGTTACACCAAAATAATGGCCATTAACCAAGTAAAAATGGATTCTATTTAGCTTCCATTTATGACCAAAAGGTTACCAAAGTAATGAAATCTCATTTATGAAAAAGATAAATAAATAAATAAATATAAGATATTAAAATGATCCAACAATTAGAAATTTGCTAACAATGATAAATTTGAGTTAAGCCACTAAAGTTGTTTCAAAACAAATAGCAGTCGAGTAGAAAATTCTTAGAGAAAGCTATTACTAGAACAAATATTTTTGAAAAGCCAATAAAATCACAAATTTGGAGGTTCAAGTAAAAAGAAAAAAAAAAAAATTTGTTCAAAATTGTTTTAGGTATGATAAAATAGTGAGTTTTACAATTTGAACGAATTTGGAGTGAGTACCTACAATTACTAAAATGCACATAGCATAGACAAGCTAATCGTTAAAGTAAACCTAGGTAAAATGATGAACACAAAAACTGATCATAAAATCAGACACATAATAAATATGAATAGACAAGATTTTACAAAATTTATTAGTAGAATCTCGTCTAATTTTGAAATCAATTTCTATGTTCTTATACATATTCTAATGGATCTTGCTAACAAGTGCCTCTAAAGCACAAGTAAAAAATAAAAAAAAAATTAAAGAACACAAGATATTTTTTACTAAACTTAATACATTTTTACTAAAACCAATATATTTTTTTAACATTTTTACATATTTGGGAGGAATTTTTTACACACTTCCAACATTACACAATACCCATGAGATACTTGCTTGCATTTGCCTATTCTAAAAACAAAACAAGAATGCATGAGTGAGTGGCATTGATGTTGTGGTTAAACATGATGTACATTCTTTTTAATAATATTATCATATTTATTTATATTTTTATTTATCATAATAATTTATATAAATGACGAGGACCATTAAATGATATCAAGTAGAAATCTGAATTAATTTTATACTGGTTAAATAGAGTACACAATTAATATTTTATTGAAATAAATCTTAGTTTGATTTAAATTTTGATTCTTGTTACTTCATTAATCCTGTGGGTTCGTTTGTACCACGGCTACCTAGCAAGCTACCCCAATTATTTAAAGAATCTGTTAGAAATTGGGCGCGCATGTGGCATGATCCTTAGAACCTTTTAAACCTCATCCAAATGGGTTTTGAATTTTGAATTCAAACCTATTTGGATAGCCACTCAGGATATATATCTATCATATCATGATATGGATAGATGATATAGATATCAGATATTATCTCATTTAACCAATGGATAAATGAGATAAATATATTATATATCTGATATATGGTTATGGGTAACCAAGATAGAAACAACGTAGGTTTTGTTTCTACCCATAAACTGACTCTCTCCCAAGAAACAACGATCAAGTCATTTGCACTGTGGTTTGTGTGGGTGATATTCACCATTGTAATATCACCCCACTGCTGGGATTGATTGATTAGATTCTGGAAGCACGTGATTTATCCACGAGGTTTTAGATCAAAAGAGGTATGATCTAAACATTTTATTCCGCTGCATATTCTGTGTTTTTGGTTTACATTGGTATCAGAGCCATTGATGGATATTTTCGTGCTTTCTTTTATCATGTGTATATTTATAAAAGATGTGGAGATCCAAAATATTTCATTTTTATGATCATTAATGTCATTTTTAAGACCATAAACGGTTTTATTTTGAAAAAAGGAGTCCGAAAGTACAAAAATTGGACCAGTCAGTACCCTGGAAGGCGGCGCGTGGCATTCACGCGCCACCACGCCGCAGCCACGCGCGCCCACGCGCTTCCACGCGCCTATACGCGCCAGACGCCCCGCAGACGCGCCATCACGCGCGCGTCAGTGGCGCTGCCACGCGCACGCCGTCGGCGCCTTGCACGCGCGCCGCGTGCTGGAGCCGAGCGCCGAGCCGCGCTCCGAGCCGCGCCGAGCCGCCCCTTAAGCCGACTCGCGCCGAGTTGCGCTGAGCGGCGCCGAGCGGAGCGGAGCCGTTTTTCCCGCCTGGCTTGGCTCTAAGGCTCTGTTTGTTTGTTTTTTAATTCTGAATTGCGTTAATTGGCCATAATTTATTCGTTATAGCTTTGTTTTAAGCATGGTCGGTACCCTTAGACTCAGAATTAATTTTTCTACATTCTGTAAAATTTTGAAAATTTTCAGAAAATATAAATTATTTTTCCTGTGTTAATAATTCATGTTTTATGCTTTAAACTGCTTCTGGTATTGCATAAATAATTTTCTGGGGCTGAAATATTTATTGTAGACTTCTGAAAGGTTTTATTATTTACTGGTAATATTGTCTCATTTTATCAGTTTCTGGATTTTTTATTTCTAATTTTATGTGTATTTATTAGTCATTTAAAATTCCAGAATATTTCAGAAAAATTTCAGAATATTTCAGAACAATGTACATTTTAATTATGGCATAATCTGAATATTGTTTCTGTTTACTAGTTTCTGGATTTTTTATTTCTAATTTTATGTGTGTTTAATTAGTTATTTAAAATTCCAGAAAATACCAGAAAATTCCAGAAAATTTCAGGATGATGTACTTTCTGTTATGGCATAATTTAAATATTTAATACAGCATATTTTTTTTTTTGGATTTATAATATGTTGTAATTAGAAGAGCATGATTATTTATTTATTTATTTATTAGAATTCCATTATTAAATAAATATAGCATGAGTTATTTGTAAATTTACATTAAGATGCTATTGTATGGAATTAATCATGCTTTGTATATGCCATAGTCAGTGGGAGGTTATTCGGTTGAGAGAAATCTTTGTAGATTAACTCCCGAAAACCAATATTTTGCGCATAAATTAAACTAAATTTTGGATAATTGTCACTTGTGGCGCAAGAGATGATTACGAGCATAGCGGATTTTCGATCTTGCGACTTGTGTAATATTGTCACTATTTAATTTAGATTTTTGCGGCAAAATTATATTATGCTAATCAAATTAATCCCAATGCGAATTTCTCTCTAAATTGATTTAGCTTATGGAAGTTAATTTGGTTGACCTAAACTTAGTAGAGATGTTCAAATGTGAACAAACTAATCCCATTCTTTAGATGAGCAAAAGTCTTGAAGACTTTAGGTCAAACCTTAATTGAGCCAAAGTAAGGAAACATGACTCAAAGTCGCCGTGTTTTTGTTGCCTTGTTTGGCACAATAAAAACTAATGTGTGCGCTATAGTTAGCGGCACGCTACATAGTTTTGGTTGGCGAGTTTTGGAGTTATGAAATTAGTAAGCCCTTAATAGATCTGTATATGATCTTGACTAATGAGCTGCGCGGATTGACTTTGTAATTTGACTTGTAAATAATGTTACATCATTGGATGAAGTAACATTCAAGAGTCACGTCATCCAAGAAATGCGAGCTTAAATAAATTAGTCATTAAGTGTAAGACGAGTAACCAGTATGGGCAGTGTTTTGCTCTCTACCCAATTATTGGGAGTTGGATGGAGCAAAATTTCATGCACTATAATAGTGTGCGTTGAAATATCATGTGAAGTTAAAAGATTAGCGCTTAGAAGCTGCAAAATCTATTAACACTAAGTGAAAAGATTAGCGCTTAGTAGCTGCAAAATCTATTAACACTAAGTGAAAAGATTAGCGCTTAGTGGCTGCAAAATCTATTAGCATTGCCAACTTGTCTAAGTCTGGACACTTACTGTTTCCACACTTGAGTGTGAGACATGAGGAAGGGCTTCTTTGTATAATTCCTTAGCTAGGCTAACGTTTTGAACAACATTTACCACTAAGCGCAAACGTTGCAGCATAGTAATGAAAAGGTTAAGGCTGACAAGGTTGTTATGACTCTAAGAATTTAACGCATCGCTTGTATGAGCATTGTGTTGAATTAGACTCTTTAGCCTAATTCGCGCTTAAGTTACTTCAGGAGCTGTCATAGTTGATAGCTTATTCTCTCCTTCTTGTGGATAGTAGAATTAATTGCAAGTAACTATGAAGCGAGAAATAGAGAAGGCAAGAGGAGTATCGTCATCTTTCAACTAGATGTATTAAAGTGTATGGAGAATAAAATTGACTTGAAGGTGCAGGGGATTAGCACTTACTAGTTAAATTTGCGACTTAGGCGCAGTTGATATCTCCATGACATCCTTTTTATGATCTAGTAAATATGACTTAGTCGTGAGTCATTACCTAGTTGGGCCTAAACCTTTAAAACTTGTCTTCGAAAACTCACACATTAAGATGATTGGAATTAGTTTATGACATTGGTCATGGACCAGTGGCTTATTATACTTAATCACATTAATGAGATGATGACACGATGGTTTGAGTAGGCCTTCTCGGGCCCACTCGCTTATGACATCCTGCTCTCATGTGAATGTGTAACTTTGTTCGCAATGGGTGCGCACAAGTAAGTAGGAAAGCCGCAGAAGGTCATTTGTTTTGGCGCATTTAGTCCACTATGATATTTTGTGACTAGATATGTGTGAGGGTATCTAAGCCTCAATCTCGACACATTTATAGATTACGATACGCATCTGAGTCAAGACTATTTGATCTCCCATAAGTCAAAAGTTTTGAGATGATTTTTGACATTGCACATATGAGGTCGAGATCAATTAGATAAGAGTTTTTTTGTGCTTTTAGTTTTGACCAAGGTGGCGAGTATCTATTTGAGTTATTTTTTAGAAAAACTCTGTGAAGAGAGATGGATGCTTAGAAAATTGATTATTCCTAGTACTCAACAACACACTGGTGTAGTAGAGATAAGGAATTAAATATTGTTAATGTTAGGTGGATAATGGCGCAAAATGTTTCCCAATTGGGAATTGTACTAGTTTGTTGCCTATATCCCTAACTAAGTGCCCTTCATATCAGTTTTTACACTCCATTTTGAGTAATGGGTTAGCAGAGAGCCATCTATGGGCGATCTGTAACCATTAAGCAGCTTATCTTTATTCTACTTCTCATAAGATTGTGAAGTTAAAACCTAGGGTTCTATAGCGCATTATTGTATGCTGTCTTGTAAACACAAAGGGTCGTGTGGCGCATTCTTGTATGCGGTCATGCAAACCCTCCGGGCCATGTGCATATAGGTAAGCAGCTTTGTGGTAGTGTAACTAAGTCACATAAAGTTTTATTAGTAAAGGTGACATGAATAGAGTTTTTGGAACTCTATAAGATGGAGAATTCCAAGCATAGCGCTCTATGTAGCCTAGTTGAGAATGGAAAGAAATTTCTAATATCCTAGGGACAGTGGGAGCGATGTGCCTACTAATGGATTACTCCATTAGAACAGAATACTCTACATTCTTAGTTGCGTGGTAGCAAATGTGAAAATTTTCCACGTCATCACTGGGTGATTGAGATGGAAACATTCATGATTGCTCCGCAAGATGATAAAGAGCCTAGGATAATGCTTAAGGCTCTAGTCCCCTATTTTTAGAAAGTGGATCCATGTTGCGCAGTTTAAGACAAAGTCTTTGAGGATTAACCATTTTTATAATTTGGTTGACTTTCCATTATGACGCAAAACTGTTATAAAGTTATGCGTAATTTGGATAGTCATTTTTTGAGGCATAAGGCTCGCTAGATACCGAATGGTCGCACCATTGAGGAAAGTGTTGACCATGAGAAGACTTCCTCCTGGGGAGTGAGGTTATTTTGACTTAGGCTATGATTGACATAAGTTCGGAACATTGATTTGTGGACATTGTGACCCGTTTTTTCATTAGAGAATTGGATAAGTAGATCCGTAAGGATTTACCTTCTGCTTTTATGGTGAAAAGTTAGGAGCGCAAAAAGGTTGCTGGTTCCAATAAATCTTTTACAGCCTAAAGCAGTTATCCAAACAGTGGTTCTTAGATTTCGTCAAGCCATGATAGGGCAACGATGATTGATGAAGACCACTGAGGCATGATCAATGGTCCAAAAGAAGTTTTTCCTTACTTAGTCATTATGAGCCAGGAATTTATAAGGTAGTCGCCATCTAGGGTGGGCAGTCCTCTATTTTAGATATGATGGACATGGGTGATGTAATTTATATGCTCGGATGTACGATCCTTAGGGATTGTTTTAGGAAAATTCTCGGTTTGTCTTCGATGACTTACATAGAGAATATCCTAGAATGATTCTAGATGCAAAATTGCAAATCCATTGACTTACCTATCGGTAAAAGCCAGAGCCTTAGCTATTGAGTGAATCCTCGGATTGTCTTTGGGAGGACCTATATTCCTTGATTTTCTTTGTAGTGGGAGCCTAAAGTACGCTATGTGGGCGTATTCGGCATGATAAGTGTTATCTTTGGTAAATGGTCAACTGAGTTGTTTAGACATTGACCTTGCTCATTAGACTGTGGATAAAATGCTTTATTAGAAGCATTTTAATTTGCTCCTTGTAAAATTCAATGCGCTAGTTGGGCGCATCTGCGCTAGTTGGGCGCATTAAGAATAAACGCAAATTGGTCACCAAAAATATCTTTAGAGAGGTTATTGCGCAAGAGGTAGTGATCTTAAATCATTTCATGTGAGGCGCACATGGTGGATTCCGTTGTGTATACTTATCGCAAGAGGTGCTGATAAGGCTTATGTTTGGAATCCATAATTGCGCAAGCTGTGGTCAATTTTTTTAAAAATCGATCACTTATTTTGAGATGATGGGATGTTGACACTATTATGGTTTGTGTCATAATGATTAGCAAATGATGATGTCAGCAGGCAAGATTGGCTCACTCACACGAGCAATCGCCCTTGGCGCTTGGGAGCGAGCAAGGATGAGACTGGTGGTTTATTTTTATTTGGAGCCAAGAGAGGCTTAAATCATCCACTATGTATGTCGCCTTGGTTATAACCAAGATGAGGTCGTGTTAAGGACCAAACATGGATGCTAGTACCCACTTTCCATGTTGTGCCTGTTATGATTAGCCAGATGCGAGATCTCATTTGGCGCCTAGAAGGCGAGCAAATAGAGAATTCGGGTTAGACGCTAGAAAGCGACTAGACTAATATCTGTACGGTGTATCGAGTATGACGTCACTCTTTATGGAAGAGTTACTCCACCGTAGCATGTATTCATACTATATGTGCTTGGCGACCGAGTAATGAGGTGAGAGAATGGATCCCTTCTTCCTCACCGTGTGAGTCTTACGTGTCATTATTGATATGACTTTCATTTATGTACCCTTTTGTGACTTTTGACTATGTCATAAGGTAAGGGGTTGATGTTCTGCTACTTTGGTATGTTGCCTGCGGTCATGCATGATTCGGCCTTAAGGGACATCACTGGGAAAGCGGTCAATTCTAAACTAAATGACATGAGTGCAAAGGGAAGATCATCTAGTATTACACCACTGTTGTATATTCACTGCCGGCAACTCATATCGCTCTGTATGAGAGGCGAATTGAGTGTGAATATATTGCAAGAATTGAGAGGGTCAAACATGCTCTTTTTGAGGGATTAGAGATGTTTTTTGGACCGGTGTAATTAGATGGGTCTGGGGTATATGAGACACTATTTCTTTTCTTTTTTGGGTTGATGTCTCTATGCTGGCTCATTTTGAGTTTCTAGTATAGAGCTCCCACATGCAGGTGTTCTCAGCAGTCGCACGGTGCAGTGGCTAGTATGAGATAGTTTATTTTTTGAGGAGATTGAGATTGAGATGTGGCAGTGTCATGCCAACTCATGTCCGAGTGGGAGATGTTAGAAATTGGGCGCCCATGTGGCATGACCCTTAGAACCTTTTGAACCTCATCCAAATGGGTTTTGAATTTTGAATTCAAACCTATTTGGATAGCCACTCAGGATATATATCTATCATATCATGATATGGATAGATGATATAGATATCAGATATTATCTCATTTAACCAATGGATAAATGAGATAAATATATTATATATCTGATATATGGTTATGGGTAACCAAGATAGAAACAACGTAGGTTTTGTTTCTACCCATAAACTGACTCTCTCCCAAGAAACAACGATCAAGTCATTTGCACTGTGGTTTGTGTGGGTGATATTCACCATTGTAATATCACCCCACTGCTGGGATTGATTGATTAGATTCTGGAAGCACGTGATTTATCCACGAGGTTTTAGATCAAAAGAGGTATGATCTAAACATTTTATTCCGCTGCATATTCTGTGTTTTTGGTTTACAGAATCTGTTACATACGGAATACTACTAATGAAGTGAATGATATATATATATATATACATATATCAGTTGATATAAGTATAAGTGGTTGATGACCTGATCATGTCTCCTCTCTCTCTCTCTCTCTCTCTCTTTCTTTCTCTCTCTTATATGCTGGTAAAACAAACATTAATCTTGGAATATATGAAAACTCTATCCTTACAAACACATATACTGTCAATTACATATTGTTTTTTTTCTTTTTCTTTTTTAGATATTAATTATACGTTGTGTTTAGTTGGAAGATTTATGAAGAGATTTGGAAAAAAAAAGAGAAAAAGTGTATGAAATAAAGTGAAATGTAAGTATATTTTATTCACATTTTGTTGGCTACATATTTTGTAAAAGCCAGTTACAGTTCGACACGTGGCAGAATAAGGGTAATAAAGGAAGGTTATTCAAGCCTTCAATCCTGATCGTACACGTGGCAATAAATATTGGTCCTCACATGGTCTGAGTAACACTAGATCAATAACGGAATGCAAGACGACATAGCTTCAACGGTTACTCATATTCAAATTCAAGTACAAGAGGGAAACTCAACTGCCATTAATGACGTAATGGAGCTACTTGTAAGGAAGCATGATCAGCGATCATGGAGGAGCAGTTCGACAGTTCGAAGTGCAGTTCGAAGGTCCTCACTGACGAGTATAAATAGCAGAGCAGCCCCCAGGGAAAGGGACGGACTCAGATCATACAAATCAGTCATTTACTTCATATATTTTCTTTTCCAGTCTTTTACATTTCCAGTCTTTAAATACCTGTTCTTTAAATACCTGCACTTTAAATACCCGCACTGCACTTCGATTCATAGGAGTAGCTTCAAGTAGATTCAAGTAGATTGCTGTTGTAAACCTCTCCGAGGCTGAGTTCGGACCATTGTAAGTGTTCATTTTTATGAAATACTTCAATTGTTCTTCATATCACTGTTATTTCTTTTAATTTCTCCTAAGTCAAGCCACCAGTAAAAGTCCTCTTCATTAAGGCTGAAAAGAACTAAAACACAATCGTCTGATAATTGGTTGGCAATCACAATTTCTGTAAGGACTGATTGATCCTTGCTGGCACGCTCACATTCACAAAAATACCCTTCGAAAAGCCAAAAAGCCAACATATATTTTTGGCACGCCCGGTGGGACTTAATTAAAAATGGCTAGAAGAAGACGACAAGGAGAAAATGAACGCTTCGAAGAAGGCGTGGAAGGAGAGGTAGAAATACCAGATCCAGAGGATAATGTGGTAACACATCCTGTGGAAACTCCTATATTGTCAGAACCTATGGTCGAACAAACCAGTACTTCTGGACAAGAACCATATGTTCATATTACTGGACGAAACCAAGGAATTGGACCATCCACTGTGCCATTTACTCAACCAGCAAATCCATGGGATGGTTTAGTAGATGCCATGGGACAACGATTAATGAACACAATAGAAAGGTGGGCAACACCCTTTTTGGATCGAATGAATAACCACCAACCAACAAACACAAGACACACGGAGGAAGTTGTAAATGTCCCCCAACAAAGATTGGCTAGAGAAAAACAGCCTATGCAAGTTAATGGACATTCTAATGGTCAAACTAGTACCCAAAACTTTGAAAGACCATCACCTCAGTCTTGGTATGAACCCATTTCAAGGCCTATAGCAGGCCAAAATGCCTCATTACTTAATAATGAAGCCACACAAGTTGGTGGATCTGGCCAAGTACAAGAAACTGGCATAAGAATGGTTACAAATCCCATGTTCGAAGCCATACCTGGCACGAGGGGGTACACTAATCCCTTATTCGAATTTACACCCGGGAGGTTGGAGGGTTTTCCCACAAATGGCAGAGACACAACACCTGTTCCAGCACCTTTTGCAGGTCCTTTCGTAGGTCATGCTCAAAGAGGTTACCCATACCCTCAACAGCAACCTACACTGCAAGGACAACCAGCCCCAAATTTACCACCTTATGGACCAAGAGGACCACAAGCACAAGTTTGTCCACCAAATCCTGTGTTTGCCCCTCCAGTAGTGGTTCAGCAGGCACAAAATATGGTCCCTAGAGACCAGATTGCTGATATTGTTAGGGAGATATGTGGACCAATGGCTCGGGGGGTCCAGACTCCTATATACAGAAAACCATACCCAGAATGGGTGGATAGGGTACATGAATACCCAAGGGGATTCAGGATACTAGATTTTACCCTTTTTTATGGGACTGGAAATCAATCAACGATAGAACATATTGCTAGGTTTGCTGCTCAATGCGGTGAATTTACTAACCATGACTATATGAAACTGAGATTATTTCCAAATTCCCTAACGGGGGGAGCATTTGTATGGTACATCAACCTTACACCCGGCTCCATTCAAAATTGGCAACAAATGGAAGAGGCATTTCATGCCCAATTCTTCCAATCAGAGCCAGAAGTATCTATGGCAGATTTGGCTAGATTGAGTCAAAGGCCTGAAGAAAAGGCTACTCAGTTTATTGCCAGATTTAAAAGGGCTCGAAATAAATGTAGAGTCATCCTGCCAGAGCCAGAATTCGTCAGATTGGCTCAAAATGGTTTAGAATTCAGGCTTCGAAAGAAGTTTGATTCAACTGAATTCAGAGATTTGGTCGAACTGACCTATAAGGTGTCTCGATATGAAGCATTATTAGAAGAGGAACAAGATCGAAATAATGCATCATATAAGACATATTATAGAGATCCTAGTTATGAAATAGATGCAGCAGAGATTGTAGGCAAAGAACCTGTAATCTGTGAAGCATTAATTCCTAAGGATACAACTATAGACCAGCAGTTTAAAAAGAAAGACTTTCACAGAAAATACTCTTTCGATTTAACAAAAGTAGATGACATCTTTGATCATTTGCTCGCGGCTAATTTCCTTAAGTTACCTAAAGGAGTAAAACTACCATCTCCAGATGAACTAAAAGGAAAAGTATACTGTAAATGGCATAATTCTTGGTCTCACTCGACTAAAAACTGCATTGTTTTTCGAGACAGAATCCAAGAACAGATTCGAAAAGGAAGTTTGAAATTCTCAGCTAAAACAGAAAAAGCCATGGGAATTGACAGGGATCCCTTTCCAGAAGTTGGAGAGGCAGCAGCCAATGTCATTACATCAGACTTCCAGAACTTGTCCTTGACAGAATTGGAGGAAGTCAATGTGCAGATGCACGTTGCTAATCAAACCAACATCAAGAAGAATACTAGAAGCTCACCAGTTATTGAACGAGGTTTCTCGCACCAGAGGGAACACTCTGATGAAGAATCACTGAATGATGATTCTTTAGAAGCAGCGGTGATGCAGAGAATGTGCCCCAGGTGCAGACTCAGTTACAAGTGGTTGAAGGGGCTTCCAACTGATGGGAAGCAATACTACAGGGATGTTCAGAGACGTCCTAAGTCAACCAATGCTTACAACAAAAGGCCGTATCCGGCTAGTGATAGGCAGAGACCACCAATGGTTGAGCCTGTGGTGAACAGAATGCATGACAAAGGCAAGAAGCTCTTGCATGAATCCAGGCCACATAACTATTATAGAATGGAGAGTAGCCATTCTGAAAGAAAACTGGAGAGAGGTTCAGTTCATGGAATCAAAGCCAGAGATTGGCCCCCTAGACCAGTTTCACGCAGGACAGAAAATGGTCACCCTTATCAAAGGTCTGAATCAGATTCAAAACATGAGGATAAAACCAAGCACTTACCTTCACGGCCAGTTTCGAAGATGGCTTCGAAGGTGGAAAAGGGCAGATCAGCGTCTGAATCAGCAAGTTCATGGGTACCTGGAGTCCCAGACTGGTTTGTAATGCAAAACAAACCTAGAGAATTGCCTGTTCGAAGAGATGTTGTAAACCAAGGCAGGATGATCAGGCCTCCTATGGTGGCTCCGAATAACTGGGTGCTGCTTAAACACCCAAAGACAAGGGAACCAGACATGGTCCCAGTCATCTCAAGATCACAGAGAAGAAAAATTCAGCGCAGGTACACCCAGTATCAGAAAGATCTGAAGGAAAGTAGAGGAAATTCTTCACCAGTCAAAACGGAAGGAAGGAAGAACCCAAAGTCAGACTATGCTCCAAAGCCAGTTCCACAGAGCAAAGTGGTCTGCAGCCGAGAACAGTTGGTCAAGGTTCATTCTGAACTGAAAACCAGAGAGAAGGCTAGTTTGGTAGGGTTGGAGAAAGCTCTGATGGAGACAGATAGCGAGACCGAAGAAGAGATTAGCATAAGCCAGAAGAAAGAGGTCGTGGAGGAAGAGATGTTCGAAGCCTTCATGGCTGAGCAAACGTTTCTGACTGAAGAGCCAGTTGAGAAAGATCCTTCGAAGGGATCAGTTAGCAATGAAATACCAGAATGCATCATACAGGATGTTTCTGAGGGAGTCAACCAAAGTAACCAAGAGGGGGAACAAGTACAGCCAGCCATCCAGTTTGGCTCGTTTCCCTCAGTATCAGTGAACATGGTACACATACTACCACAGGAATTCCAAGCTGGAGATGAAAATCAAGAAGGGCAGGAAGCTGATCCAGTTCAGATCTCTAGTGAAGACTCGCAAGCAAGTATGGTGCAAGATAATTTCGAAATGGTTACCCCGATGGAAGATGAATATGAAAGTGAGGAAGTGGTAAGCATCAATCTATCGTATCCATTTGAGTACCCCTCGGATTCGATGACGCAGCACGTCAGGCCTTTGTACATCAAGGCTTTCTTCGATGGGGTGCAACTGAATCGAGTCCTAATAGACAATGGAGCAGCAGTAAACTTGTTGCCAAAATCTTCTTTGAAGAAAATAGGGAAAAGGAATCCCAGGTTGATCCCAACCAGCACAACCATCGCTGGTTTTGCTGGAGATAAGCAAATGGCTCAGGGGATTCTACCCATTAATTTAAGTGTGGGAACCAGGGATTGTATGACAGCATTCTTCGTAATCGACAGTAATACTAAATATAATGCTTTGCTTGGAAGGGACTGGATCCACACTAACAAATGTGTGCCTTCTTCTTTACATTAGAAAATCATGATGGCTTTAGGCAATGGAGAGACAGAGGAAATCGATGCAGATCCTCAACCCTTCATAGCCTGTGCAGACTTTGCGGAGGCTAAATTGTATATTGAGGGAGTGACACCGCTCAGTATACTGATGAAAGATGACAGTTCAGCCGAAGTGACGACTGATGAGGAGGTGACACACCTGAAGCACTTAGTCCAAGAAAGTGCTGGTGAAGAGGTTGTCCTTAGAGATGACAATGATGCCTGGTTATAGGCAAAGAGAGGAACCACAGGAAGCCAGATCCTTGGCTTTGATTAAATTTTCAGCATTGGATATAAAAGCAATAGTCCAGAAAGTTCAGGAGCAAGAGAGAGAGGCCATGATAATTGGCTGCAAACAGCAGCAGCAACAGGCTAGAGTCTTGACTCTTGGTAAGTACTGTGCCTTGGACATTGAAACAAAAGTCTAGGAGATACAGGAAGAGGAAGCCTTGTGGACAGATTTTGTCTATGAGGAGGAGGACAGAGATATTGAATTGAAGAACCTGGGGGCAGAACCAAGCTTGAAGATTACTTCAAAGGTAGAAGAAACTAGAGGGAGTTCTCATACACAAGACCCTTTAGAAGAAGTAAATCTAGGGGAGGGTTCTGTACAACAGCCCACTTATGTAAGTGCTTGTTTGAATGCTCTAGACAGAAACCAGCTATTGGTTGTTCTGAAAAAATACAAAGATTGCTTTGCATGGTCTTATAATGAACTACCAGGATTGGATAGGTCATTAGTGGAACATAGGCTCCCCATGAAGCCTAATTTCAAGCCTTACAAGCAGAAACCAAGGAGGATGAGTCCAGAAGTAATTCAGAAGGTCAAGGAAGAGATCCTTAGACTCCTCAAGGCAGGTTTTATTAGAACAGCCAGGTATGTCGAGTGGCTATCTAATATTGTGCCTGTAGTCAAGAAGAATGGCAAAATGAGGGTATGTATCGATTTCAGAAATTTAAATCTGGTAACTCCCAAAGATGAGTACCCTATGCCTATAGTGGACTTGCTGGTGGACAGTTCAGCAGGTCACCAAGTCTTGTCAATGATTGATGGGCATTCCGGCTATAACCAAATCTGCATTGCAGAGGAAGATATCCACAAGACAGCATTCAGATGTCCTGGGAATATTGGCACCTTTGAATGGGTTAAAATGCCATTTGGTCTAAAGAATGCTGGAGCTACATATCAAAGAGCCATGAACACTATCTTTCATGATCTTATTGGAGGATATTTGGAATGTTATATTGATGACATTGTGGTTAAATCCCAATCCATGGAAGAGCACCTGTTTCACTTAGAAGCAGCTTTTGAAAGGATGAGAAAGTTCAAATTAAAGCTCAATCCTCTTAAATGTGCTTTTGGTGTATCATCTGGAAATTTCTTGGGCTATGTTGTTCACAAGAAAGGAATACAGATTGATCAGAATAAAGCCAAAGCAATCATTGAAGCCAAACCCCCATCAAGTAAGAAAGAATTACAAAGGTTCCTTGGGCAGGTTAACTTTCTTCGAAGGTTCATTTCTAACACTGCAGGGAAAACTAAAGTATTTTCTTCCTTGTTAAGGCTGAAAGATGAAGAGGAATTTGTGTGGACAGCAGAGCATCAAATTGCTTTCGAAGGTATCAAGGCCTACTTGGCTAACCCTCCAGTGCTGATGCCACCAAAGGGGAACAAGCCCTTGAAGTTGTACATAGCTGCAGCAGAGGATTCATTGGGAGCTTTCTTAGCCCAAGACAATGAAGAAGGCAAGGAGCAAGCTATTTATTACCTTAGTAGGTTTTTTAATTCTTGTGAATGTAAATATTCAGCTGTTGAAAAGCTGTGTCTTGCTTTGTATTTTGCTGTAATAAAATTAAGATATTATCTTTTGCCTACAACTGTCTTGGTAATTGCAACCACAGATTTGGTTAAATATATGTTATCTAGACCAATGTTGAGGGGAAGAATTGGCAAATGGATACTTGCCTTATCAGAATTTCATCTAGAATATGTCCCTCAAAGGGCAGTAAAAGGGCAGGTTTTAGCCAATTTCTTGGCAGATCATCCATCTCAAACAGAGAGCCAGGAGATAATGGAACTTGGTATGACCAGTATTGAGCCATGGCAAATGTGGTTCGATGGGTCGAAAGCGAATGGGTTAATTGGAATTGGTATTGTAATCAAGTCTCCACAGGGAACAGAAACTACCCATGGTTTTAGAGTGGATGAAGCTACTTGTTCAAATAACCAGGCTGAATATGAAGCCTTAATTATGGGACTAGAGATTCTTATTGGATTACAAGTACATGCAGTTGACATATTTGGAGATTCTCAATTGGTGGTTAACCAAGTGAAAGGAATTTTCAAGTGTCAAAGCATAAGTATCCTGCCATATTATGTTGTTGCATTACATTTGCTTTCTCAGTTTCAAATAGCAAATGTAACCCATGTTCCAAGATTCTTGAACAATAGAGCCAATGATGTGGCTCAAAAAGCTTCGAACTTCAAGAGAAGGGATAATACCCAAAGGGACATAAGCCAAACAACATATCAGAGATTAATACAACCTTTGAATAAAAGGAATGTAATCTTGGAAGTCAATCATAATGACTTACAAGAACAAGATTGGAGGCATCCAATAATGCAGTACTTGGCTAGTCCATCTTCGAAGGCCAGTAGAAAAGTTAAATTGCAGTCTATGCAATATATGATATATGGTAATGCTCTCTATAAAAGGGGGGGAGATGGCTTATTGTTAGAATGTCTAGGCCCGAAAGAAGCATTAACAGCCATGGCTGAGGTTCACGAAGGCATCTGTGGTGCTCATCAACCTGGTGTAAAAATGAGGTGGTTGCTTCGAAGGCATTCCTATTATTGGCCAACCATCCTTAAAGACTGCATAGAATATGCAAGGGGGTGTCAGGCATGTCAAAAGCATGGCACAATAAGGCACGTGCCCATAACTGACCTACACGTAGTAGTGAAGCCTTGGCCATTCAGAGGGTGGGCCATGGATATGATGGGAAAAATACACCCACCTTCTTCGAAACATCATTGTTTCATTCTAGTGGCCACTGACTACTTCACTAAATGGGTCGAAGCTAAGCCATACAAGGCTATAGACCAAACAGTGGTTATTGGTTTTATTAAAGATTTGATCTATAGATTTGGCATCCCGCAAACCATAACAGTTGATAATGGAACTGTGTTTGATGGGAAGATGGTGAAGTCTTTTGTGGCAGAATTTGGAATTAGCCTTGTTAATTCCACACCCTATTATGCACAAGCTAATGGTCAAGCTGAGTCATCCAATAAGTCCTTGAAAAAAGGAATACAAAAGGTTGTGGATGACAATCCCAGGGATTGGCATAACCTATTATTGGATGTTCTGTGGGCATATAGAACCTCACCGAGGTCAAGCACAGGAGTCACTCCCTATGCCTTGGTGTATGGACATGATGCAGTCTTACCAGTAGAGATTAATGTTAAATCTTTGAGAGTAAGATGTCAAGATCAATTGAATCCTGAGCAATACCATCAAAGTATGTGCTTAGAATTAGAAGGCATAGATGAAGCCAGAATTTTGGCATTAAATAGCATTCTTTTCCAAAAGAAGAAAGCAGCCAAGAATTATAATAAGAAAGTCAAACACATTGGCTTTGATGAAGGTGATTTGGTATGGAAGACAATACTCCCAATTGGGATTAAAAGCCATAAGTTTGGCAAATGGTCACCTAACTGGGAAGGACCATATCAAATTCATAGGGTTCTGCCTTTTGGAGCATACCATTTAAGAAATTTGAATGGTTATGTATATCCCAAAAAGATTAATGGCAGATATTTAAAACCTTATTTTCCAACCATTTGGGAAACACAAGGGATAGAGTGAATACCATATGCAAAAACATAAGCTTGCTCAAATGATATACAAAATATTGTGCTTTCATAAAGAATCAAGTACATTGTGCCACAAATTGGCCCAAAAATCATTACAATGCTTTAATTGTTTTTGTACAATAGCTTTCCTATTGCTAAGGGAAGGAAGTAATTGAATAGCTACAGCCATGTCTTCTTTTCGATCAGCCAGCCCTTGATTGGTGATATGCAGTTTCTTATCAGTTCGAACCAAGGCTTGGTTTACTGCAGCTACTCCTCTTCAAGCTGAGCTTTCTTCTCCAGAAATTGGACTCGAAAGTGGGAGGCAGAAGAGTGTTGTTCTTTCAGAGTTGATACTTCAGTATGCACTTGAGAAACAAAACTCTGGTCCTTAGCCAGCTTCTCATCCGCAGTCTTAGCAGCATGGCAAATGTTGAGATAAAAATCAATAGTAGCTGCAGCCTGAGATAGATGACTTGAGACACTCATGGCAGACTGCTCAGCAATGTTACAGCATTGAAGGAACCCATTCCTGAGGATAGGCCTTTGTAGAGCCTCGAAGGGGATCCTTGAAAAAGAAGTCAGCAGTTGCAAGCATGTGTCCAAATCTATTGAAGGTGCAAAAGGCTTGTTACTGGAAGACGGAGAATTCTTGAAGATTTCCAGTAAGGAGTCAGCCAAGGCTAATGGCTCAGCTTCAGCAGTAGAGGTGGGAGAGGTAGAAGGTATGTCAAAGAGACTAGCTAGTCTTCCTTCAAAGATGTCTACCTCGTCCCTTGACATGAAGGGCATAGAGAGTGTTGTGGTGGAAGACACAAAAGGCTGCATGGGGATGGGAGAAACGGATGGAGCATCTTTGGCAGCCTCTATGGTCTTGGCCACCAGCAAATCAAGTGAAGAGGGGCTGGAAGTGGGCATTGGTGATGAGCCATGAATTGAAGAGCTACCAGTGTTCTCTGTGGAAGAATCAACTGCCACTGGGAATGGAGCAGCAGTTGGAATTTCTGTCGAGGACGGAAAAAGAGCAAGGCTCGAAGGAAAAGTAGTCTGAGGTAGGTCACGAGCCAAAAAAGGGAGGTATGGCTTTAATCCAAGAAAGAGAGAGACAGGAATACTGGGACTTAAAGAAGGTACGCCAAATATAGGCTTTGGAAATGGTAGTACGATTCGAACAACCCTGACACTCTGCATTTGATCAACCTCAACCGAAATTGAGGAAGGCCTCATTGGAAAGGTGAGTGCAGTAGTTGTCGCTGCAAAAGGAAGAAATGCAGAACAATGTTAAACTTCAATACCACAAGCTGACAAAGTAAAAAACAGCAGAGGTATGAAAGAAATTACTTGTTCTAGAGGCGCTAGTACTGATGGGAGAATTGCGAAGAGAGTAATGTCCAGCAGTCTGCTGCCTTCTTGCCATGTCCCCTTGTGTTGCATCGGCAGTAGCAGCTTCCTCTCTTAGTATTTGCTCTTGTCATCTCTTCTTGGCCCTCTCAAATACAACGATTGCCTTGGAATGTTCTTGTTCGACTGCCTTGGCAGCTGCTTTATGAGTAGAGTCCTCAACATGGTCAGTGACAGGAACAGTCATTTTCTTTCTCTTCTCCCTTGGCAGAGATACAACCAATTCTTTTCCAACCTCCCCTTCTTCAGATCGGGGTTCAGACTCTCCAGAGATAAGTTCTTTCTCCGCTATTATGGTGGTTGCCTCGCTAACAGGATTTTCAATGGCATCAGATGAAGAAACAGCTACCTTTTGTCTCTTTGTTCTTTGTAAGGGCACTTCCTTCTCTGGCTCAACCTCTCTTTCTTCTTCAAGAGATTCAGGTACTTCAGGAGGAAGGACTAGTCTCCTTTTTGTTTTTTGTTGTTGTTTCTTCTTGAGAATAGCTAACGTCTCAGCTCTTTTGGGAGATTCTTCTTGTGGAGACCCTACACCAAAAGCATGAGTATAAGGAAACAAACAAAAGATTCAGAAATAAAAGGGGAGGAGAAGATTGAAGATACTCACCCTTCTTCGAAGCAGCTCTAGTAACCCTGACTGGAAGGGGTAAAGTGGCAGGAGTGGTGGTGACAACTTCAGGGGGGGGAGAAGTGTTCTGGGCTGTTGGTTTATCCTTCGAAGGCAATCCCAACCCCACCAACAAGTCATGAGGGTGTACAGAGAGGCGTACTTCCATGTTGGCTGTCCACCAGTTCTTAAACCTTTTTAAAACTGAGCCAAAGGGGCGGAAGGGGATAAATTGGAATTCACTCAATTCCTTCAGCAGTCTGAGTACTGCTGCCTCTGGCTTAGATTTAGGTATTCTCAAATCCCTGGCAGTGAGATGGACATTTGAGAGACTACAAAGAGGAACAGGTATCCCTTGAGAGAGCCCAAATTGCCTTGCGAATTGAGAAGGGCAGTATACCTCAGATATGCATTTATAGGCTCGAGGGTTCAGAGTGCCAATGAACAGCTCCCTTGGTAATAATATAGAAGCCCACATATCTTTGTGGGGAGAAGTAGAACATTCCTTATCAGCCAGAAAAGATTGTAGCCAGGTTGGCCCTCTATTGGCTTCGAAAGGACAAAAGAAGGAAGCAGATGGAGAGATAGGAAGTTGATAAAAGAAGGTAAAGTAATAAGCAAAGGAAGCAGAGTAAAGGGCAATTCTGGCATATTTTTCCCTGTAAGTACTAGGATCCTGAACAAGGAATCCTAAACACTTGGGATGTAGGTCAGTGAAATAAGCAAAGAGCCAGAGTTGGAGCACCCAGAGGGGACCACCTTGGTTAGCATCGAGGGGTTTTTCGCAAAATTGGGAGCAGGCTCTGTAGACATGACCTAGAAGATAAGGAGCAAGAGCGATATGTTTCTTCAAGACGAGTGCCTTCGCGAGTGGAGCAAACTCAGGCATAATCCTCTGAGAAGAGGTGCAAAAGAGGAATTTGCATAACCAGTATAATATGAAGGAGAAGAGTTCTCTGTCCCGCACAGGACCTTCTTTCTTATTTTCAGCCTTTACGAAGTCACTATAAGAAGAGCTTAGGGCTGGAAGAGAAAATTTGACAGGAAGGTCTGGATAGTTGGGAGTAAAAGGAGAACCATGGGGTGAAAGCCCTAGGAGATGGCAAATATCAAGAATGGTGGGGGCCATCATACCGCACCGAAACTGGAAGAAATTGAAAGCCATATTCCAAAAACATAAGGCAGCAGGAATCAAAAAGGGGTCTTCAGGAATAATGAACCTGGAAAGTCGAAGGGCATCGAGGATATAAAGCTCTTGCAGGTCATCTTCTCTCGCAGGCACCACTCTGTCATACCATTCTTCCCATTCAGTCCTCAATGTCGGCCAGCAACGATGAGGACGATTTACCCTCCAATTTCCCCAATCAAGCCTTCCTTCGTAGAGAAGGAAATGGTCCTCCAAACGAGGGTACAGAGCTGGGAGTTGAGCAGGAGCCTCCCGGAAGATAGGACCTAGGACGTACTCCTGTTTGTTGCTGTGGCGAGGAACGAAAAGACGACCATCGATGTTACTTGACTCACCAGATGTCAGCTTGTTGATTTCTTCATCGATACAATATTTCAAAGCCATGGTAGGGCTGATATGGTCGCCAGCAAGTACTTTTAGAGGGGAGGGATCCATTGGTAGTAAGCAAAAGAAGAACAAAGAAGATCAGAAGAACCAGTAGAGAGAAGGGTTTGTCAAAGGCAAGAGATTTCGGAACACGAAACGAGAGGGTTTTAAAACCTTTGTGTCCGAAATTATACCCCGTAAGTCGTTAAGTACTAAAAGTACGAACGCAAGGAATTTCTTCCAATATTGATAGTTTTGGAGGGAAGAGCTTATTC
Source organism: Camellia sinensis (assembly GCF_055761805.1). Lineage (NCBI taxonomy): Eukaryota > Viridiplantae > Streptophyta > Magnoliopsida > Ericales > Theaceae > Camellia > Camellia sinensis. Next base: position 7,190,256 of record NC_138971.1, read on the forward strand.
CGGAGTTGGGGCCAGCTTCGAAATGAAATATTTGGCTTCGAAGACAAGATGTTGGCGCCAAAAAATCAAAATAACAACGGCTTCGAAATACATAAGCCGGCTTCGAAGCCTATTATATGCGTAAAGGTGCCAAATTGCTTGATTATTGGTCTATTTCAAAGGGTTTAAAGACCTGTTTAACGACCTTCGGAGCAAACCCTAATATTCTCTAAGTATGAGAAACACTGTTCAAAGCATCAAAACCAATTGTTGGTTTTTTATTCATATTACTCTTCGAAGAAAAAAACTGGTCAATTTGAAATTGATTGATTATTTTAACCATGACCATATGTTGGTTATAATTGTTTTGAGGGGTAATATTGTTAAAATTTAAAGCAATTAGTTCCAGACGATATCGACCAGAATTGTCAATTTTACTCCACAAATTGGAATAAGACATGTTGGTTCTTTTAGTACTTCATTAAACAATTGCTTGAAGGATGAGATTGTTCAATTCGAAGTTATGAGTTGGCTTTTAGAGAAAGGAAACAGAGTCAAACAGTATTAAGTACAGAAAGACTTTGTTTATATTAAAGCCAAGGTGATTACATTAAGTAACCCTATCTGGGTACAAATTCAAGTTCATAAAAATAAGGAATAGAATAAATAACAAGGTCAGGAAATTTTGTCCAGCAATGGTCAATAAATTTCTGTTCTTTCTTTATTATTTCTTCTATCTCTTCTAAAGTTGGTTGCATAAGCTGATGAGCTCTCACTTCATAATAGAGTTCTTCAGCCTTTGTTTCGAAAGCTTCTTCCCTCGATTTTTGTTCCAATTCATCTATAACCAAATCATCCCAGTACGCAGAATCTTTATTCTTGAAGTCATCGAACTCTTCGATAAAATTCTCTGCTTCATACTGGGCATGAATTCGGAGAGATAAAAGTTGATCCAGATTTTGGATGGTGATCTTAGAATTCTGATGCCAGTAGAGGAGCACTGGGAGTTGGTCCAAAAACAAATGGAGCTCTGCTTGAGCAAGAGGGTTGAGGACATGACCCCTAGTGAGGATATCACAAGCCCATTGAAAGTTCTTAAGAGGAATGTCATCCTCAAGAACATTGAAGGGCAGGTGGGAGAAAGCCGCGAGCAAAAGTTGAGCTTGCTTTCGCTCAGCTGGAGAAGGGGGTAACGGAGGTTGGTAAGGTGGAAAAACTTTATCCATTGGAAGGGCAAGTCTTAGCTTCTCTGTCCAGGAAAGGATGGGAGAAGGAGAAGGAGAAGATGGTCCTGCTTCGGAAGATGGGAAGAGAGTAGATGGTTCTGCTTCAGAAGACAAAGGGGAAGGAGCAGGTGTTTCTATCTCAGAAGATGCAGAAGAAGGTGTGGATGCTTCTATCATGAGAGATGGCACGGGAGCAGAAGGAACAAAGGCATTAATGTAGTCAAGCCAATCAGAAAAACAAATCTTCGCCTTTTTGGCTAAGAATGAAGGGGTGTACCCTTGTGCTTCCTCTGGGCGCTGGGTAGGGTGTATTATCTTTGTAGGCATGGAAGAAGTATACCAAGCCACAAGCAGATTCTCCTCCAAGCTACGTCGAAGGTCAATGGGCACGTAAGGGTAGACCACTGAGCTTCGAGCGTAGGAGGGAAACTCCAAGGGGTCAGTAAACTCAACAAAATGGTGATTGATTCGCTCCCTTAAATCATAAGTCTCAGGAGTTGACCAGCTTGTCCAGCCAGAAGCCCCAGAGGGCGAAGAGGTTACAGCTTCATCCCATGCAGAGGTCTGTGAAGAAGAGTTTCCTAGATCCATATTGGCAACTTGTCGAAGCAAAGGCTTGAGGGAAGTTCGGTCAGAATACAAAGGGAGCTTAGGGGAAGAACTCTTTGTATCTGTAAGTTTGTAAACCAAGGGATTAAAGGCAATGTGTTCATAGTCCAAAGGTTTATAATCTGCAAAAGCCTCCATTACCTGAATAGAGAAGGGCGGGTAAAGGTGGCTAATGAATGCGTGGAGGTTCTTTCGAGAAAGAATAACATCACTCAAAGGCTCTTCATATGCTTGATCAGAAGAAAGGGGAGTTGATGCAGCCATAGCCTGTTCGAATACTAAGGTATTGGGATGTTCGACGAGTTAAATGATCACCAAATGGATGACGGTTGTGTTTCCAGAATATGGACTCCATACACGTTCTAGAGGCGCGAGAAAACTGTAATCCACTAATATCGCCAAGTATTGGGTATATTAGTGCGGGGGGTAATGTTGGCTACATATTTTGTAAAAGCCAGTTACAGTTCGACACGTGGCAGAATAAGGGTAATAAAGAAGGTTATTCAAGCCTTCAATCCTGATCGTACACGTGGCAATAAATATTGGTCCTCACATGGTCTGAGTAACACTAGATCAATAACGGAATACAAGACGACATAGCTTCAACGGTTACTCATATTCAAATTCAAGTACAAGAGGGAAACTCAACTGCCATTAATGACGTAATGGAGCTACTTGTAAGGAAGCATGATCAGCGATCATGGAGGAGCAGTTCGACAGTTCGAAGTGCAGTTCGAAGGTCCTCACTAACGAGTATAAATAACAGAGCAGCCCCCAGGGAAAGGGACGGACTCAGATCATACAAATCAGTCATTTACTTCATATATTTTCTTTTCCAGTCTTTTACATTTCCAGTCTTTAAATACCTGTTCTTTAAATACCTGCACTTTAAATACCCGCACTGCACTTCGATTCATAGGAGTAGCTTCAAGTAGATTCAAGTAGATTGCTGTTGTGAACCTCTCCGAGGCTGAGTTCGGACCATTGTAAGTGTTCATTTTTATGAAATACTTCAATTGTTCTTCATATCACTGTTATTTCTTTTAATTTCTCCTAAGTCAAGCCACCAGTAAAAATCCTTTTCATTGAGGCTGAAAAGAACTAAAACACAATCGTCTGATAATTGGTTGGCAATCACAATTTCTGTAAGGACTGATTGATCCTTACTGGCACGCTCACATTCACAAAAATACCCTTCGAAAAGCCAAAAAACCAACACATTTCACTTACGTTTTTCATTTTCCTTTTCAAACTTCTACTTAAATTCTTCAATTAAAAACAATATTAGTATCTAAAGTATTATGTTTTGTGCCATTTTGATTATCAAAATTTCCATTGTCAATTTTAGGACAATGTATCAAATGTGTTAAAAGAGGTTCTCATGATTGATGCTGTCAATACTCAACGTTAGGATGAAAAGTATTTTTATATCTCATGGGAAAAAAAAAAATTAGTTATACACAATGTGTAAAATTAAAATGAATAAAAAATAAAAAAAATTGAATGAAATATAAATTAATTTTTTTCTCTATTTCTCTTTCTTTTTTTTAAATCTTTATCTAAATTTATAATTCAAACACAGTGTAAATAAAGTAGAAATTAAAAAATATTCCAGAGAAACATTATATGCACCTTATAATTAAAAAAATGACATAATTTCATATTTTTTGGATTATAACTAAAAAAAAATATCATAACTAAACAAAACATGAAACATACCTAAAGAACTCATGAGTTATAATTAAAATAATATTATAACTAAAAAAAAAAATTAATCATAATTAAAAAATAAATAAATTAACGGAATTATGGTGCATACACGTACGGGGCCAAAGAAGACCGATGGGGTCAAATGCCCCTCCCCCCCTGGTTCTGAACCTTTTTTTTTTTCATATACAAAATGTATTACCTTTTTTCTTTACACGTTCTTCAGCTAAGGGTTTATTATATTATTTATAACAAATAATTATTTAATACCTTAGAAATACTATATGATATTATTTATGTAATAGTCTAAACCAATAGTGTAGCAGGAAATTTTATTAATTAGATGTAATGAACTATTTTTTTAGGTAATCGACAGATCACTTATTGTAATTTGTGATTTCTTATACTTCAAGTATCACATACGTAACGTCATATAGTACTTTAAGACTGTTTAATAATTTTTATTCAAAATACATCATTTATAAGCAATATCATTTCTTTAATATTTTTTGTCAAATAAAAATTAAATAGATTTCATAATAATTTGTGTTATAAATGGTATGTTTTTATTTTCTAAAATTAGAAATTTTAATCCATGATTTTTTATGCTAACATTGCAACTTACATCACCATCCCACACTTAGTTATTCGACATTATTATAAAATTTTAATTTGTTTCTATTAATAATGAATATTTAATTTATTTATTTTTGGCTTAAATTTAGCTCATAAAAATATTTTTATCTTAATGTTGATCACGATTTTTTTCAAATAAAAAATTATAATCAATAGGCCTCCCTCTAACTTAATTTTCTAATTCCATCCTTGAGCGCATATGATACAGCCTCATTAGAATTTCCCAATATTCCTACTCCAATTTTTTAATTAAACCATTTCTTCTCAAACTGTAAAGATAACCTGCATCAAATACTACGATATGAATTTCTAAAATCAGAGATCCAAAAGGACTTCCAAGCTATGGCTATCACATTATAGAATACAAACTATCATTTAAGCTGTATTTAGATTATAAATTTAACTAAAAATTTAAATAAAAAAAGATAAATGAAAAATGTAAAAAGGTCTGTGAAATCTAATTATATTTTATTCAAATTTTACCTATAATTTTTTTTTTCTTTCCAGGGGCGTAAAAATGACCCAGCCCAGCTCACCTAGGCTCAAGCGGGCCCAACGTCAAGCCTAGAAGTCTCCCGCCAAAAATCAAACCTAACTGGGCCACTCACAAAATCTTGGCCCAAGCCCGAGGTGTACTCAGGATTAGATCAAGCCTAACTACATTTTTTTTTTTTTAATTCACCAAAATAGATTTATAATGTCATTAAACCTCGGGCAGGCTGAGCCTTGAAATGGGCCAAGCCAATTGAATCGAGTTCACAAGCCGGACCGGTCCCCAAAAACACACAATCTAAGCCCAAGCCTAAGAGACGGGCTCCGGCTCGAACCTGGCTGCTCCGGACAACGGGTGGGTTTTGAGTTGACGGCAGGCCTGCGATGATTTTACACTACAACCAAATCTATAAATCAAACACAACTTTAATCTCAAAAAATAAAAAAATAAAAAATATATAAAAAAAATATGAAAAAACAAAACTTAAAAAAAGAATTGAAACATTTTCCTATCCAAATCCATGCTCCAATACATGATCCAAACACAGCTTAAATAGTAGACATTAGGGACTTCTAGATATACCCAAATCAGATCTTCTCCATCACTATGTTAATTATAATCTCAGAATCTCCTCATATCCCTTCATTGGACTATAAAAAAAACCATAAGCTTCCACAGACTGAATGACTCAACCTAGAAATTAATTTGAAATTGCCAAGGAACAAGCAATTATAATGAAGATCAATAAAAGTCGCCTTTTCTGTACATCCAACAATGTGTTCTGATGTTTACAGCATTAAATTTTTTGCCCCAAAATGGCATTTAAAAAAAAAAGAACAGGAAAAGAAAAGAAAGTGAAGTGATTAACAAACAATAAACTCAAACAATTAAACATTCCCTCAACAATCCTTCAATCTATTTTGAATAAAATACAACTTAGTCCCCCCCCCCCCCCCAAAAAAAAAAAACACCATTAATGCATTCTCAGAACACCACCAGCAGGGTTCACCATAAAATCTACCTAAAAACCGATACACCTACAACCATGTTTGTCGTTAGTTTAGTTTAAAAATAGATAAAAGCCATCAATTCACCCTCTGAAAACTGTTACATTTCAATTAGATTCAACAGGTAAATTCTGCAGGGTGTGTAGCCCAGGGAAAGGTCATTTGAGCTTTAACTTTAATGAACCACTGCAAACACGTATAATTATGGAGAGTATTGCAGGATCATCGCATTACTGACTCTTTGACATAAGCACGCCCACCTGACCTGCAGAAGCAAAAAGTTCGATCTGAGGATACTGCTAGTACACTTATAAAACGGAGTTGACATTGAAAGGCTCTGAAACATATATTATGACTGTAACTTACGCATATTCAAGATGAATATTCATGAATCGAGGGTTTTCTTTGCTTTGTGATAATGTTACAGATCCACTAATAACTTGGTCTTGTTCCACCTCTATTGGATCGTAAAAGTAGATCAATGTCTGCAAAAATGGTTTGTTAACCAAATTGGCACACAGAAGAAAGATAGAAAATGCATCACTTGACACCATTTTCGAAGAAATATAGCTAATCACCAAAGAAAATCAAGAAACAAAAGGAATATCCAACAATGTATTGAATGACAAAGCAAGCATAATAGGCTTTGGAAGCGTAAAGTGAAGGCTATGGGTCACACAATCATCAAGAAACCTTTTTAATCCAGACAGAAGTGTCTATGGTAATATTTAGGAACTTTCTTTACATTTCTTCCAAAAAAGCACATCTTGTAGGGTTTCTACAAATACTGCTGACCTCTCCCAAGATTGCAGTTGCATCATAGAACTCCTACTAGTTCTGTTGTTAATATGTTATACAAAATGAAAAGTACCCAATGAAAAGATCACGGGAAAAGTTTTGAAAGCTTCTAAAGGCAGGCATCTTCAGCTTAAAGAGAATGATACTGGTACTAATAACTCATTATAAGCAACTTAACAACATGAGGACACCAAATTTCTCCATTAATTTTGATACCTGACAAGTATTGGAATTAGAATCCACTTCATGCACTGAACAGGTATGTTACAAGATTTGCTTCGCCAACACCTCATTTCAGTCATTTGAAACTAGAAGCCACCAGTTTTTTTTTTTTTTTTTCAATTTATAAATTCAGAAATCACAAAGAACAACTATTGGATGCAAAGATTGCCAACCTCTAATAGTAACTCCCTAAAAGCATCTGGCAAGTTCACACTACTCCTTACTTTTACATGAATCTAGTCAATAAATTTTGGTTGACTTAAATCCAAATAAAAGAAACATAATGAATAATATTCCTTCACACCCTCGTGTCCACCCATTCTTGAGATGTTCAAAAGTTACTACTTTCACACAACCCCGAAATGAGCCAAAAAATGGTTTTATCTTCTTTCTATGTTCACACATGTCAAATGGGCGATGCAACTACCCAGGAGTTCACACATTTATATGTATCATAAGTGCATGTTCCAGCACAAACCTACTGCAGACAAACAAACAAAAAAGCAACCATCTGGCAATGATTACCTGTTGCCAATGTGTTGGAGGATCCTCAGGTGCAGTAGACAGCACAAGTGCTTCATTGGGATTTGCACGCTTCTTCCTTTGACTACCATCGATAGGATGATCAGTCGGAGACTCAATAACTGAAGATGGTGCATTATTGTCAGTGGGGAATATTGCAGGGCTGCTGAATTCAACATCGAACCAGAAAGCAAACCCGTGAAATGGAGCTGGATGAAAATAAAAATAAAAAATTGAAGTATTAGAATATTACATCACAAAAGTAACAAAAAACCATTTGTAAAACCCTGAAAAGGATTGTGACTTAACAGAAGAGCCCATGTCAAATGTAAACCAAAAATGTTTGCCAGCCTTTTAATTCTTTGAGATAAAAAATAACTTTTTTAAAAGTAAAAAAGAAACTTTATAAAATAAACAGAGAGAAAGAAAACTAGAGTATAAAGAAGGAAAAGTACACCAAGAAAAGAGTAAAGATAACAAGATTGCATATCGCACGCAACTCTTCAATCTCTACTAATCAAAAACAAAGTGACTCCATTGAAAGCAGGTTACCCTCAGGCCAAAAAAAAATAGTCAATAACAAAATTTATCCCATAAACCCCCTATATCTGCCTAAGACATTCTTGCATTTCTGTCCAATCAAATTTTCCAAAACACTGCACAAACTACACTTCTGAAGAATTTGGGCTTTCCTATTAAGGCCAAACCCCCACTAATCAATCAACAGAAACTGAGCACGAGAGGGAAATGATAACAATCCACGTCTACCAATTAGAGCAATCTCTACTTTAGTTGCAGGAACCTCCTCTTGGGGGTGATGAATCTACTTCAAAATAACGATTCTTTGTTAGAGCAAGAATCTAGTTAAAACCACATTCCTAACTGAGATGGGACCTTTTCAACATATGAATCCCAAAGAAAACAAAAAGAAGAAGAAGAAGAAGAAGCTAAAAAGTAAGAAAAATCTATAATAGCCATTAGATTATAGAAAAAAAAAAAAATAACTTCAGTTTATTCTAGTGTTGAATAATTACATAATATTAACATATATTCACACACAAAAGGAATAAAAAAAAATAAAAACTGTAATTGACACTAATCTCCAATATATGTTAACATATATATTATAACTGAGGGAAAAAAAATCTCTTACAATATATTATTATAATTATATTGAGATTATATATAAATGCTCCCATAGGCACTACTCTAAAAAGTATGGATACTGACATAGGACATGGACACAACACAATTAAGAAAATGCAGACGCAGCATTTCTCTAAAAATTAAGACACAGTCATGCCAAGGACACTTTCAATAAATAAATATACATATATATATATGTATATATTATAAATCAGTATAAAACATTATTTAAATTAAATAAAGAATAACAAACACACAAATAACAAAAATATTATCCAGTTATCAAAAAGACTAATCACTAAATGAAATTCAAGAAATAAGCATTAATATATTTTTTCATTTAATCATTATTCAAAATTCTATAATTTTTTTATCGGCATTCAAAAATTTCATAATTTCACATTTGACACAAACCAAAAGATTGTCTATCCAAAAATTAGTCAACAACTACACAACATCAAGGACGTGAGTTTACTTATTTTTAAATGTAGTGGATACAATGCAGTAGCTTATTTAGCTTATTCTCCCCATCTTCCTTTCTTTTTGAGTATTTATTTAGTTTTTTTTCAAAAAAATAAAATCAGATTTGTGCCCTGAAAGTGTCATTATCATGTCCAAAGTGTGTCCCATAGCATGTTCTCAACATGTCTCCAAGTGTCAGTAATTCAAAAAAAAATTCATGCACTTATTATACACGTGTATGGGTGTCCCAGATGTGCCTAACACTGATACATTGATATGGGAGAGGATTCCATGCTTCCTAGGCGATTATTAAGACTTTTGGGGGTGAAATTGAAGTTCCAAGAAATATGGATAGAATAAGAAGACACCTTAGAAGCATTATAATAATGAGATAAACAATACAATAAAGGAAATAAATGAGCAAATGAAACCTCAACCCTCCGTACATCCTCCCAAAAGCAGACCTGCCCATTTCTAATAATAAAACAAATGGACCAAGAGAATCAATATAGACCTTGAGAAATAAATTTCTATAATTATCCAGAATTCTCTAGTTAACAACATGAGAATCCCAACTATTGCCCTAAATCCCTTACTCTTAATGACTGTAAGTGATAAAGAATTGCACTAAATCCCATACACTCTTAATGACTGCATGCCGTAAACAATTGCACTCACAAAGAAATGCCCATAACCATTTTCCAAACAAGTCTATATTCTTTTGTGTAATGTTGTCTCAAAGCGAGCCACCTTTATTCTTAGGAAGAAAAAAAATCCCCAACTAATCAAGTGGACTTACCTACCTTCACCACTACCTTCCCACAAGAAATCTCTCATCATTTTTTTTCCAATTTTATTTGTCACTCACTGAAATCTACACAAAGATAAATGATAAGTACACTTAGACAACACATACTGGACCAAAGTATACCTCCCCATTTAGATAACAAGGTTCTCTTCTACCCATCCAACCTCTAACCAATCTTCCAAATCACTAGATTCCAGAAATCTTCAGTATCAGAGATTCAATGGGGCATTCCAAATCACTAAATATTTCAATGGCAAAGATTCAATGGGGCATTCCAATAACCCAACTAATGTTTGTAATCGACCATTTGGAAGATTAAGCCCAATTATTGTGCTTTTATTCTTATTCTCCTTAAGCCCTAGAAACCATTTTAAAAACTCTGAATATAGAACACATTGACCATTTTAGCCTCCTCAATAGAAGAGATAAAATAGAATCACAAGCAAACTGAAGACAACACACTGAAACACCATTTCTACATATCAAAAAACCATCCACTAAATCCACCTCCTTCGCCCTGTCAAACAACCCACCCAGAACACCAACCATTAATGTTAAACAAAAAGGGAGAAAAAAGAGAACACCCTCTCTAAGACTCCTAGTGGGTTTAAAACTATCACCCAATTTTGCTGAAAATAGATAACCCTACATCCATTTCCTCCATATTACTCCAAATTCTTTCTTTCCATAACAAAATCCAAGAATCCCCACTTCATGTGGTCATAGGCTTTTTTCAAGACAAGCCTTGAAAATAACACCTTCATTGTCTTGAGATCTATACACCACTGCCTCATTTACTATTAAAGTTATATCTAAAATCTAGCACCTCAAAAAAAGGACCCTGAGAAAGAGAAATGGTATCACCCATAACTACTCACAACCTATGCTACATGGACTCTTCTAAATTTCTAAAATACTCGTGTAAAACACATTACACTTGTATAAGGATACAAGATATGTATTCAACATGCCTAGTTTGAAATGCACCTAATAAGTATGTATAAGTAATCAAATTATGCATAAGACTTCTATTTACCTATAAAAATAAAATAAGTATTTAAGAAATACGAAATCTAGTCTTGTCATACTGCCCTTCACATTACCTATAAAAATAAAATAACTATTTAAGAAATATGAAATCTAGCCTTGTCATACTGCCCTTCACATGAGAATTAGATGAATCTAACTCTTAGACACATACAAAAATTTCAACAAAGGCCTTGATCTAATCAAGCTTAACAACAACAAAGCAATCTTGAAAAACGGTCATACTAAAATCATCAGTCCGCAGAAATGTTTCTCCGTCACAATAAAAAATTGTCTCTTATTTCCATTTCACCGAAGGGTCTTTCCAACCAACTAGGCTTTTCTTTTTCTTTTTCTTTTTGATCAACAACAGAAAGAGATTTCATTAATTAGAATTTAAATGAATATAAAAAGAGGACAAGAAGCCATCTACAAATGAACCCAAACCAATTGGAAACCAATCCAACCTTCCATCCCTGGTCAATTTATCAAACCCAAAGAATACAACCTTAGTAAAAATAAAAAACTCATTAATGATTTGGCCCTCTCTTTCACAGTCCTCTGAAAACCAAGCTCAAGCCTTCTTGTAAATTTCTAATTTCCTTTTTCCCATTTGCAACATTATGAAACAGGTTAGAAAGAACATTTAAAGGAAAACATATAAAGGAAAAAATGGTCATTTGAGATGAAAAGTAGGATGCTGTATTTCGAGCTATAGATACATCTTGAAATCAAAAGATACTATGACATACATTTAGTTCTACAACAAATCAAAAGGCCTTCAAGATTGTTTTGAGAAGAGGGGATTCTGAGAGAGAGAGAGAGAGAGAGAGAGAGATTCTACCCCGCATCATTGACTTAAATTTAAAACTTGTTGTAACTGATTCTAGCTCACGACTTGTAATTGTATAGCAGTCCACATGCTTTACCTGTTACCAAGTTAACAATCAATTTACAAAGCTTAACATCAGGATATTGCCACAAAATATTTATATACATGTAAGCACGCCATAAATTAGTCTTCTGGGAATCACACAAGACACAACCTCTAGGCAATATGACCAAAAGAAAACAACTTCAGGCATAGCTGAACAATTTCGAAACTACCACTCACACCAATACAATACCCCCAAAGTGCATGCCACTCGCAAGGCACATACATCATAACATGACGATCAACTTACGTAAACAAAAAATATGCATCATAGAAACTGAGAATCGAAGACCTGTAAAGTAAAGTTAAGAACCAATATTTCCCTTGCTTTGATAACTGCTTAGACAAGTTTACAATACTTATAAAGTGGGTTGTTGACGTATTGGAAAAATTCCAGTGTAGTTTTCAATGGGAGGACGGGGATGAGAAGATACAGAGGAACTTGAGGCATTTGATCATTGAAAATTCAGAGTATGTGTGAAAGAAGCAAACACAGCATCCATCTTGAAACATGTGAAGCATGAAATAAATCGGCACTGCATCGATTATAATTTCCCAGCCACCAGCCACTTGCCACCGACCACCGGCTCACAACCGACCACCAGCCGTCAACCACCATCCACTCACCACCACTTCTCTCCCCTCCCCTTCTCACCTTAACCCACCACCATCCTCTTCCTCCAGCCACCGGCTACCAACCAACCACTGGCCACCAGCCTCCTACCATCACACACAACCTCATCTCTCTCCTCTCTCCACCAAGTCCCACCACCATCCTCTTCCACACCACCAGCCACCAGCCACCAACCACTTCCATCTCCCCAGAAACTTATAGAATTTAGCTATCAGAGATTGGGTGTTTAGAGGAACTTACGAGGCGTTTGATTATTGAAAATTCAAAGGATTGTGTGTGAGAGGAGCAGCTGCTTGCCAGAGGTAATTATATAATGTGCAGCGTTCATTCAACTTGTTTATATTCAGAAGATGTGCAGGGATTTGCTGCAAACCATGTCTCTTTAAGAGGAAAAGGATCAGCTGAAGAAGGGCCATAGTGGCAGTGCCTCACTGCAGTTTTCGGTGATGATTGGTATGTGGTTTGAGGACTCATTACCAGCTTTTGGCTTACTGGAAAATCATTTATGATTAAGCTTGGTAACTTTGGGATTGAAGATTTATCATTTTTGCTGGTGTTCTGAAATGTAGGTTGTATTGTAATTCTCTGTTTGAGCTATGGTGTTTTGCTTAGTTGATATCTAGCCAACCTTATTTCTTTCAGTTTTATTAACTTTGGGCGCTGCTTTTTCTTGTTTTGTTGGGAGTTTGTGTCATCGTAGTTGGGAACGCTTTTCCAGCATTAAGAATGTTTATTTTGGGTGTTATTGATGTATTAGTGAGTTGCTTAAAATGTACTCATTTGATCACATCAATAAAATTTTCTTTTGCCAATCCAAAAATAAGCCTACAATCCCTATATATATGTATTTCACACTAGACTCAAAAAGACATCGAAGAACAACAATAAGAAACTAAAAAATTTAAAAGAATAATGTCAAATAAAACCTCTTGTCCTCTTTCCAGTCAAATAAAGTAAAAAACATTGAAAAAGGTAAAATAAAATTAAAAAAGCAACAGAAAGACTTTCTTGACTATGAGAGTACAAATCATGCCTAGTCTTGTCCCCCTTTTCATAATCTTTTAACAGACACAAAGTAGGCAAAGGAAAGATGGAACGTACACCTAAAAGAAAGGTTCAAAGGGTCAGAGAAAACAAGAGCCATCTACTACAAATGTGACATGAAATGCAACTAACAAAATTGAAGAGCAGCCATTACAAAAGTATAATGATGTCCACCCTCAATCCCCCCGAGAGAGAGAAAGAGAGAACAAAATGAAGGTATCGTTGGGGAGGAGGTGTGCATTGAGGGACAGGAAGACTATTCTGGGAGAGCAACAGAACCAAAGTGCTCAAACATCAGATCTCCTATCTTGAAAAGAAGTCAACTTCCAAACAGAAGATGCAGCCTAAGGAACTGAAGGCGTCAACAATCTATTTACAAGTTTGGAGCACATCCATGGACCAATAAGTGTTTGGTTGGCACATCAGTGCCCCTTTGATGAACATTCCTCCAGCAAAATCAAAACTTTGAATCATAGTATTGTGAACTCATGGAAACTGTTCTTACTTTATACACTGATAATTCAGATTTGGGTAAGGTGGTCTCCAAGGACAGAGTTGATCCACCCAAAAAAAATAGAAGCAAAAATATTTTGCTATTTAATTTCAGGAGAGGTTCCTCCTACCCTTCAAAGGAGACCAGACTGCCATACAATCATCAGATCTGGAAGGTTTTAACTTTTATCAGGTCAATATGTAACAAAAGATAGAACCTGCAAGAATATAATCAAAACCCAGCTGAGTTAGTCAAGTGGTTCAGGTTTTGGATCCAAGACTCCAAGGTCGCACAACCAACAAGAAAGATGCTTCACATAATTTCCCAGCCAAAATGAGAAAATAAGAAGCATCTCACTGAAGCATTTCATTCCTTAACGAAGAGAAAACACTTCTAACATCACATTTCCTTTCATACATCCACTTCTACTCACGGATTAAATGACATAAGGAAACTGTTAAAGCCAAAATTAAGAGTGGACGGCAAGATTATCAAGTTTGGGAAGGTAAGGACAATTAATTCATGGTTAATAATGAAAAAGTTATTAGCAAGAAAATTTTCCATTAATGATCATAAAGATATATTGTCATACACGAATCAAGACACTTCAAAGGAGTTCATAAAAGTTTGTAATGAAATTGTAGTTGCAAGAGAAAATATTTCACATCCTAATATTGTTTGTGGTGTAATTGTAAGACTAATGAAGAAGATTTAAATACTCAGAGGAAGTTCTACAAGGAGATCTTGACAACATTGAAATGAAATTTCAGCTATATATCATGAAGAAAGTCAAGACAAATCAGAGATTGTTGAAAGGATTGAAACTTATGCCTTCGAATTGGAAATTACTTCAAAGGAGGAAACTGCCCAAGTTGAGAATTTTGCCATAAAAAGTGAAAATTCATCGAAGGAGACGATTTTAAAGATCCAAGATCCAATAAAATTACACAATTCAGTTCATTCACAGATGGATGTTAAGGAAGGAAGAATTGATTTTATTGGTGTCAAAAATTTTGATGTGATTTTCAACATACATTTGATTGATCTTGTCAATCAATTGAAGATTAGCTTGAAGAAAATTTTGCACAAACAATTCATGGGGATTTCTTGGGGATTACAACTGAAGAAAATGAGGTATTCAAAATATCTCTTTATTTGGCATGGAAGATAGCAGATGGAACTCGAGGACAAGTTCTTTCAAGGAAGAGGAGTCAGATGTAAGACGAGACTTTAGGAATTTTTATATTTTTAATTTTAATATATTATTTGATTAGAATTCTTGTAATTTAATATAAATATTTTAGAATTATTAGGTTTCTTGATTTGTTTTGATTTTGTTTTTCCTAATTTCATAAGTTTCTTGTTTTCCAAGAATAAGATTAGTTTATTGTTTCCTAATTTTAAATATATTGGTGTCCAAGTTTACTTGGTCTCCAAGGCTTAGTTCATGATAAATAACTATGTAAGCCTTATGGCAAAGACAACTTTGATACAATATAATTCAGTTTCTTAAGAATTTCCTCTTTCTTGTGGATTCAAGGTTTTATTTTCTCAAGGATTTGAGAGCCCTTTTCGTCTACTAGAACGATATCTAGTCCCCCATGTATTCCACTGCGTCATTAACGATCCATGGAACAGTAACCAACAAGATTTCCTTCTCCTCAACATTTATCTTGGATGATATTGCTCTTGTATCTTAACAGCAAAGGACTACTTTTTCCATTTTTTGTCGAAAGGATGGTGAAGTTTGAACTTTGAATACTCAACGGTGAAAGCAACTAATCAAACAAGCTCTACATAATAGATTCCAAAAATTCTACAAAATTGGTTCAAGGATGGATCAACTCCACCCAAAAACCAAAAATTTAGCTCTTCAATTTGAAAAGAGGTTCTTCCATCCCATCAAAGGACCTCTTGTAGAATTCTCCCCAAACCAACAACACAACAAAGAAGGATAAGAACATGATTGACAGACAAAAGATCTCTAGCCATCCTACAACAGATAAGAAGATGACTGCCTGATTCCCTGTCCTCCCCACCCATATTACAAACTCACATGAATTTGCCTCATAATCAAATCATCAAAGGTCAAACCCCTCCATGGCAAAAGAGATGCTCTATGACCCACCAAAACTTCATAATAGAACTTTATGTCAAATCTATCTGAATTCAATCTCAACCACAGCAAAACATCATCTCTTTATCCAAAGAGTGGAAGGACATAACGAAAACTAAAAAGCTCCTTCAACTCCTCCACCTCCAAATCATTCATATCTCTCTCAAAAGCAATGTCCCAACAAACTCAGTTACCATCTTTTATCATCTAACTAAGCTCTACCCAAATCATGTGAGCTTATGTCCATTCAAATATAAATATCACGTGGCCGTGTGTGATATACTCAATAGATCTAGCTCAGATGGAGCCTAGAGACAGCTCTCCAGTAGAACAATAGTCCTCTTGAAAAAGTGAAGCTTTATGGTTCAAATCTGCCGTCTAAGATCACGTACATGGTGCTACAAAAGGAACTAAGTGGTTTTAACATCTGGACCATTTTTTTCCTTTATCAGAAGCCACTAACGAATACTGGTCTTATTTTTGTCCGTTGTTTCTGTATTCATCCATATTTTCCATTGTACTTTTTCTTATAGGTAGTTTTCATGTTTTGTAGACCCACCAACAATAATAAGACTATATTTAACTTGAAATGCAAGAAAACTTTTAAAAACTGCAAAGAAGTTAATTCATTGAAAAACCGAAAACAAGGGAGCTCACCACATGTGGCCATGTCAAAACATTTTCACCGGATATTGTTTCAACAGATGGCTCTTCAAATGCACACTGCTTTGCTAACGGTAACATAGCAGACACTGCAGTCAATAACAAAATGGCAACTGTTAAATGAAAAGTAAGCCCACGAAATCGAATGGTCACATAAGGGACAGTTAAAAGGAAAAATGAACCCATCAACTACTCAAGTACTAAAACCTGAAATTAAATGAGAAAGAATTCCAACATATAACTCTATAACCGCAAACTGTACAAGAATTCCAAAGGTTATATTTAAAGTATATGATAACTTACAAGGTTAGAATAGTAATTAACACAAACACATAACAATTCAAACCAAAAGGGTAGGAGAACATCCAAAGAGGGAAAAGGAAAAAGGAAATGGATTAAACAAACCAGGGACTATGAGCATGAAGGCCTAATCAACTACAATTGAAGGTAATCCAAATGACACTCAAAATCAAGTTCAAAACCATGTATATATATATTATAAAATTCAAATTGAGTGTTGATTTCTGAAAAATCCAGGAAAAATGAAGCTTAAATTTCATAAGAGAGATAACATCTCACTGTTATGACTCTAGATGGTTGTTATCTTGGCATTATAGATACTCACTATCAATCCCATAGACGTTGCGCCAGAAATCAATGCTTTCAGTGTATCTGTCAGGATGTGTGATGGGAACCATGTACAACTGCACAGTAAAGACTAAATCAGCACTAAAATAACTAATTCAATTCTAACAACTATCAGATTCTAAAACCCAACTCAACAGAGTCCTACCCAACTCTTGAGGTTCCGTTACAGCACGGTCTAGGAGAGGCAATAGGTACACAGCCTTACCCCCACTTTTTGTGGAGAGGCTGATTCCAATGGCTCAAACCCATGCCACAAGGCTGTCAGTGGATAGTACTTTCCATTGTGCTAGACCGGCTATAAGAAATGAATCTTAATTCAAATTGTGTTAAGCTAGTAGTATAAAAATGTAAAAAATAAAATAAAATAAAATAAAATATCTGACAAGGACACCATTAAAGAGGGCACCAACCAGATGTAATCATAGTCGGTATCAAGACATGTCGCTGTATCAATCACAACATACTGGTATTAGGAGTATAGAATGATACTGAATGATATGTACCAGGAATCGGATGTCGCGGTTGTGAATTTTTTGAAATTATAAGTAACTCCTCTAAAATTAATATGCATTCTTCAACTCTCCTAAGCTTAATTTGTTGCATTATTTATTCATTTTGAAGCATTAGTTAACTCTACCCATGCCCAGTGTCCATTCCCATGTCCATTCTAGTGTCTGTCTGTATCCATGCATCTTAGAGGTCCCCTATAGCTCAAAAAACTGCCTCATCTCACAAATAAGAGAAGGGGGGGGGGGGGGGGGGGGGGGGGGGGGGGGGGGAAGAAAGATAATAGGCCCCTCCTCCATCAACAAATTCAACTCCCACCAGGACTTCCCAATACCTTGCCATTGAAGTTTGAATTATTATGAAAATCTTCTTAATTGTCAATTCCAATACGAGTTATAAAAGCTTGTTCATATAAAACAATGTGTCTAATAAATAGTGTTGCAGCAGTCAATATTTACGAAATAAGCAAAATTGATACCGTTGCATTCGAAGGAAGAATAAGACCTCCAGGTTTTAGCCAACGGTCTCTGGCAGTAATAATGCTCCCTAGCATGCTCTGCAAAGTAGTAGAACCAAGTTCCACCAAAACAATACGAACAAATAATGAATTGTCAAACTATTTAGTACACATTAAGATTGTACAAAATGACAAAACTCAGCATGCAATCAAGCACAAACATGTCGGTAATCACCTCATACAGAAGCATGTAGCCCATCCACTCTGAAATTATAACATCAACCTCTTCATCAATTTCAACATCCTGTAGTGATCACTGATCAAAGTCAGTATGATTAATGTAAGGAAAAAATCAAAAAGAAAAGGCACTACCTTATTAGCTGGCTTAGAAAGAAGAATAAGTTGGAGAAGGAAAATGAAAATATTCAATACAATAAAATGATTTTGAATATGAACTTATAAAGCTGGGAAAGGCTCACATGTCTTACTATTGGTCCACAATGCAGCTAAATAGCTAATATGCATCATTATTTGTCCCACAAAAATTTAACAAGTATCATGGTATTATAGCATGTTAGTCATATCAAAAGCCACTTCTTTCTTTTGTTTGTATTATTCTTGAAAGCAGAAAAACTCATAATTACAGAAAATTAAACAAGAACAAGCTGTAAATAGCAGCGCAAACAGAAAATAAATCAAAGCAACCTGCCCCATAAAAGTTTGGGAAGAAAATAATACGCTACTAAGTGTCATGGAGAACACAAAGATGTCAGGGAACAAACAAGCCAAGCTGAGCTGAGTGTAGACCTGCTCCAGCTTGGCTCAGTTGAACATCACAGAGCTCAAGCTCCCCTCAATCTCATTAAAAAAGCATAAAAATTGTAATCTGAGGTAAGCAGGGGATGAGCACAAAGTAGCCTGATTGGGTGCAACTCACCATAAAACCTCCGGTGGTGATTCCAACGCATACAAAGTTGTGGGTATTCTGTCCAAGTTGATACATTAATTTGAAGTTGTTTGATTAGAAAGTTTTCTTCTAGGGAAACACTGGTTGCCACTAAGCAATTCAGCAACAAATGGAAAGGTAACCATGGATATGGTGAAGGACAGTTTGCCCAGAATCCAACATTGTTGATGTCTAGCACATTAACTAATTTCAGTAAACTCTTTCATATATAGACCACTAAATTTCTCAATAATTAATAAGATAATTTTTAAAAAAAATAATAATCGTAACATCCATAGGATATTGATTTTGGAATAGGTCCGTGATTGTAGTATGGCAACACTACATATTCGGACACTAATCCATCTAGTTAGATTCACATTTTCATGAATGAAGGCAAATAATCTTGGAGCAGAACTTCAAGTTTAAAATCATTAATTCTTCAAGTGAAAAGTGGAGGGACTCCATTTATTTGGATGGGGTAATTCTGGTAGGCATCAAGACCTAAATTATTTGTAGCAATTTGATTATTAAAAAAATGAGAAAGAAGACACATATTATGTCGGTGGCATAATTAAATTTGTTCTTGTGGTATATTTTAACTTTTAATAGCATTTTAGTATCGTAATAACCATGCAGTGATGAGGGATGATGTGTCATGTATACTTATGCTTGTGATTGAGATGTGAAAGGAAAGAATATTCAATGATAAATCCCCACATTGTCGGTTAGTATATTATGGAAGCTCAGGTTCCTACTGATGGTAATTATGGGTATATTTCTTACAGAGAGGGCTTCAATCAAAAACATAAGCTGCATTTATATGAGCCACAACAAAAGTATCTGCAGCACCATTAGCATCTCTATAACCGAAATGTACCAAAAATCCCTGGCAATTTAGTTGACGGGATGAATAAGGAATGGTTGTAAACTGTGGACCAATAGAAAACACGACCACCAAGGAATTGAAAGGTAGACGATAGTTGTAGCTTGGTCCGCATATATACATTCTAGTGTCCAGTAACATAAAAAAATGTTGCCTAAATCAATCCAACAAATTCCTTGCCACAATTAGGAGCTCCTTATATGACCGGCCCCTCTATAGTGCCACACTAGAATTCTCATTTTTTGATTGATTGGGGATGGGATTGCAGAACTGGCTGAGGGTCATTCAAAGTTCAGTGGCGTCACATGGCCTCCTCACTCCATTGTAGGTTCAAGGCGGGTTGGTCAGTCACTACATTCGCCAAACAGGTAGCTATGAAGCACGGATACTCCAAAAATGGTGCCGTACAAGTACTAGGTACTTAGCGGGTGCGGGTGCGGGTGCAAGTGCAGGTACGCGTACCAAGTACGGCAAATACATTTGGGTATAGCATGGGTATGTCGTGGCTACGGCATGGGTACGGCAGCGGTACGGCTTTGCAACTGCTAGAATTTGTTGTATCCTTTATTATTCTTCTTTCAATTTTGAAAATATCAAGTAATTTATTTCCAACACTCTTTACCCATGAGTCATGATTTTGCTCTCTTTTGCATCGTGTTTTAGACAATCAAAAAAGAAAAAGAAAGAATTATATAACCTTTTAGACAAATTGTTCTCTTTTTAATTTTGATATTGAAACTTTGATTTGTTTGTTGAATGTTTAACTATAAATTTAAAAAACAAAAAAAAAAATTTGACGTATCTCAACTGTACCCGTACCCTAACCCTACTTTTTTAAGAATTTGCTATATCAGCCATATACATATTCGCACCCGCACCCACACCTGTGCTTCATAGACAAGTAGTCTCAATGATGAGGCTTAGACTACTGTCAAGACTCAAAAAAATGTGAGGTACCAAATGAAATGGTTGTATCAAAAACTTGTTTTTGCATAGTTTCATCATGCAATTTCAAGATATTGTAAATGCTCATGCATATTTATAAAACCTTGAGTTATTTTAACAATATCATTATCATCTCGTCTCATTTTCATTTTTAGATGATACCCCATGTGTCAACAACTTCAAAGTGCACTCTCCCACATTGATGACTTCATTAAACAATTCCTATCATTTCACTTCTCATGAAAATAACCTATATTTATACAAAAGTTTTCAAAGGCGTTCTTAGGGTGTGCATTGAGGAGAGGCGTGACAAAAACGCACCTATGAGTTGATTTTTAGGCGAAGCACCAGCTATGCGTAAGCCTCAACCTAAGAGGCGTTCCCATCAGGCACGTTTTTTGCACTTTCCACACATCAACGAGTGAGACGTGCAACCTCGAATAAGAAGAAAATATACATATCATTGACATAGATGCAGAATCTCAAATGATCAACCTTCTTCAGAGTCCAAACAACTAACAATTTAGGGCTCTCTATTTTGGCTAAATGACCTTTGGTTGGACTCTTTTTATTTGTTACATGATAGGTCTCTTCCATTCTCTTCTTTCCTTTTTTTGGCTAAATGACCTTTGGTTGCACTACTTGTATTTATTGCATAATACGTCTCTCTTTTTCTTTTCTTTTCTTTTCTTTTTTTCTGTTGATGTTATTGTTTTGCTTATTGGCTGATTTATTAATTCATTTTATTTTTAGGCATAAAATGGTTTATATGAGTTTTATTTGCTATTTCTTTTTTATGCTATATTTATTTAATTTTATATTTTATTAAAAATAAAAAAAATTTAAAAGGCTTATGCCTCACCTCATCAAGAGCAAAACGCCTCACATTACACTTTTGCCTTTAAAACTTTGATTTATACAAACTTGCGCATTCAATCCAATTTTCTTAATTTCTTGAACTTAAAAACAATTTTAATTAGCATAATTGGCATTTTGGTAGCACAAAATAAAAGATTAGTTCAGAACTATATCCAATTTTCATACTTGCTCATATATTCCATAAAACCATGGCAATAAAAAGTTAAGTATTTCTAAAACGAAATTTGATTCCAAAAATACTAGAAATAGTAGAAAGTTGATTATAGAGCGGTTGAGCTTACTCACCCCTTTATATTTCAGATCCAGAAGAATAGTACCGAGCAGAATACTCAGGAGATGGAATGTTTCACCTCAGGGTCTACTCCTAGAAATATTTTGTACTATGTTGGCATGTAAAATTTCATAGGAAATTGTATTAAGAAGCCCCAATAGTGTAATAAAGAATTTTTTATAATATTCCAACTAAATCTTCTAATAAGTGAATATGTGCAAAGTGTTATAGTTCAAGATTTCTTAGCCTTGCATGCTCATAAATATATTTTGGTGGTAACTATTGTTATATAACATAGATAGCATTGGTTTAGGGGGTGACTATTCAAAGGTATCAGAGAAATTTCCCTTTCAATCCATCGCCATCTTCTTTGTTCTCTCGAGCTTCCATCTCTTGGTCTATCTCTTCTACCATCACTCATGGAGCACAAATGAAGCACAGGTATTCCAAAAATGTTGTTGTACAAGTACCGCGTATGGGTATGCATACCGATACGGTTGCACGCGTACCAATTACACCATATACCGTCTAGAAGAGTTGGGTACACGATGGGTATGTAGTGGGTACTCCATGAATATGGGGTTGGGCAAGCCGGGGCAAAAAATAAAATTTTTAGAATTTTTAAGGGCACCGAAGCAATTCTTTTTTGCACATTTTGAAAAAATAAATGAATTTAGGGTATTTTGTAATAATAAAAAACATAAACAAATAAGATTTAAAAATATAACTCTCGTTCCTCTTCTTTGTCGATGGTCGTTCTCAAATCTCATTCGAAGAACAGCATCGGCGATTCAACTCTCCTTCGAAGACGACGGCAATGGTTGATGACGAAGCTCAATGTTGCGATGAGTTTTTCTTAGTTCCACTTCTTCGATTCTTCCTTTCTTCAATTCTTTTCCGTAGCCACCACTCACAGAGCTAATAACCATCCGACATCTCCCACCATCTAAGTTTACCATTTTCCTGCGAGTTCCTGTGAGTTTTCTTATGTCCTCTTGCAGCCAATCTCCTCTTCTTTGACTCTCTTCTTCTTCGATTCTCTTCTTCTTCGATTCTTCTTTTTCTAATCTAGATTTTTTTTTTCCCCACATTTTTTTTGTTTTTATTTTCCCCCATGGCAACTAAAATTTGATGCTAGTCTATAGCCTTATTCCTCTTTAACCATCTTCAAAAAAAATTAGGTAATGCAGAATCACCCAATTTGTTATTGAGTAACTTTGTCCTCTTTTATTTTTGTTTAGCTTGTTGTTGGTATGAAACTCTCTTTTTCTAATTTCTCTTATGTAATGACATTAAAATAGCTCATTAACTTTAGTATTGGTATTGTTGAACAATGATTTATTTTTTGGTTTTATAATTTCTTTTTAGTTATGGTATTGAACTTTGATTTGTATGTTGGATGTTTAACTATAAATTTTAAAATAAATAAATATTGACGCATCCCAACCGTATATGTACCTTACTTTTTTTAGATTTTTGCATATCAACGTACCCGTATTGATATCCATACCCACACTTCATAGTGGAGCACTCTTCCACTTAATCCTCAATTTCCACTGCTTCACCCTTTCCATGCCCATCAAACCTTCACCACATCAGAATCTTCTCAACGACCTACCTCCACCAGCAAACCCCATCGAAGAAATTATTCCTTGACCTTTTCTATTACGATCTTGAAATCGCATAACCAAACTAGACAAAAATGAGTTTATGATACAACCATTATAGCTGGTACCTCACATTTTCTGCGTCCTGAGTATTGTCCAAGTATTGTCATTGATGTTAGTCAAGAGCGCCAAGCATTTACACATGATAATGAAGTTCAGTACAGACTAAATACTATAGGGCGGCTGGTCATAGGACCAATATAGACCACATTTCTTTATTGTACTAAATACTTGAATGCATGCAAACCATGCCACAGCTATCCTCATTCATCTACCATTCTTTGTGCCTTCCATTGGCCTTCCAGGTAGCATTTGGAACTTACGGAATTCCTTTGAAGTTTCCCAAAGACAAATACATGGTACTACTAGAACAACTTATGCTAAAGTATATCTCCAGTGATGGACCATGATCCTTCCATCTTATCCACAGTTTAAAACCATCCCTATTCATCCCATCATGAACAAAAGGAAGGGTATATGGATATGTAGCCCTTGCTCACCAACTAGAGCAGACAAGGGCATTGTGCTTCTATGGTTCCACACCCTAATCTTTCACAAAACAAATTGTTCGTGACAGTTCAAGGGTCCTTGCTTAGTTGGTTAAAATAAGGGTTCCAACAACCTAGCCATCAATTTACAATATTAAAATAAAAAATAAAGCAAAAAGACCATGTTCAGCAAGAAATTAGAGAATTTAGTAATTTCTTTTCCCATAAGAAAACCCCAACAACAATTTCCCTGAAGGAATAACTTTACAAAGTAACAAAATCTATTAAAGTACGAAATTGTGACAATTGCCTAAATATTACATATTTTTATCATGGAAGGACCTAACTTGACCTAACATCATGGCATGTTCGTACGAAACCATCTACTCAGTGTTAGCGACCCAACAACATCAACCCAATCTATTGTGCATGATTACCAAGCATGCACACAAGCTTGGCCAGTACATTACAAATGCAAGCTTTCTCCTTTGATAGTCATGCAACTATAACTTGTTGCCTTCACCTCATGCACACTTCAACAATCACCAATGCAAATAATCATTGAAAACTAATCCAATTGTGTGCCCAAACAAACTAGTCCCTTTTGGTTTATCTATTTTCAATAGTTAGGCCATGCTTGGGTAATCATGACTCATGAGCATTCAAACACAAACATGCACTGCTAAATATCTCAGGGCACTCCAACAACTTCCAACGCAGTATTTTCAAATTCAAAGCCAAATTTAAGCATTCGTACATATTTACATAGATATTGTATCTTCAAATCAATAGCAGCTGCAATGATGACAACATTTAATAGTACATGGTTGTCAATGCCTAAAACAAGAAAAAATTGCCATAACATGTTCTTGTTTTACAAACACATGCAAAATTTATAGTTTGATTCTACATTTTCACAATAAATCTTCAGACATCTCGTATTAATTTTAAAAGCTGGTTCCTTTCACCAAAGGAAAAGACGCCTACTGTTATTAAATAATCAAAATGAAGCAACTACCCAGAGTGTCAAACAACCCAATCACAAACAAGCAAAACATAAAACATCCCTGCTAAGCACAAAGAATATGTTGAATTGTTTAGAAAAGCATACCTCTATACGTCCATGCAAAACAATGACTGTGTCGGATAGGTTATTTGCCTTCACAACTTCATTCGCCTAATTAAATTTTTCAAAAGAATATAATCAGTTCAAACCTTATATTTCAACCTTATATTTCAACCTCAATTCTGCACAAGTTATGATGTAAATTATACAAATTATCGATAGTCAATACATTTCTCATCTAAGAAGCACAAACACGCAACACGACATGGACTTGCCAACACAACAATTTTTAAAAAATGAAAGACATGACACATGAGATAAATACAAAAAAACATATAGTTTTATTAGGGGTGGGAATTTGGCACGTACCCCGTTAACACAACTCAAATCGTACACATAATTAGAGAGTTAGGGTTAATCATTTTTTTACTAGAACCCAAATATGAGACGACATGAAAACACGAATATTAAATGGGTCATGTTTGGGTTGAACATGAACACGCGAAACTCAAAATGGACATGTTTGACCTACGTAAATATTCATGTCTACACGAACCCACTATTGACACACATGTAACCCCGAATAGAACCTGAATATAGTAACCAAAAGATCTTGAGTAATTCATTCTCATCTGTTAGATTTAAACTTAAATTTCTATATAATATATACCTAAAGAAGTACAACCCTAAATTAATGATAAATCAGCAAAAGTCAAGATTGGTAAACATGATAGTTTTTGAATGTGTGGCAGCAGTGTTTTTGTGGCAGAAGTCAATGTAAAAGAATCACAACAATGTTACTTTGGATGTGGCATAACTGCAACATTATTATTATTAGTCTGGTATTGGATGAAAACTTGTTTTTCTTTTAAAAATTTATTGGATATTTAAATATTAATGAGTGACAATAGTTTAGATTGGACGTGTAATGGATTAGTGATGAATATTTTTAATTATTTTCACAGATACTGGCCTATATATTATCATTGTGTGTCAATATTTCAATAAGTTATTCTTATGCATGTGATGTGAAATAATTTTTTTTTTTTTTAAACAATTTGCTTATAATCTAAAATATGAACTTTTGCTAATTGTATTAAGCGTGCCATGTTAGGGTTTAACCTAATTATAAGTAGGCCATATCAGTATCAAGATAATTGACACGTTTAATTAAATGGGCCATGTTAGTGTTGGATTGTTTTGAACACGAACCCGATATGACACGACACGGCACAATTCCCACCCCTATGTTTTATATACTTGTTATATGCCATTTATATATTTTTCATTAAAAAATAATATTTAAAAATGCAGCATAACACTAAAGTTTAAAGGAGGAAGAATTAATAGGCATGAATCTATATTTTTTTCTTTTCATTCTATCCTAAGTTGTTTTATTGAAGCTTATAATGTGTTTTGTGTTTATCTAACGACAGAGATGTGTGTCTCCCAAGCCATAGAAGAGTATCCTGGTCTAATAATAATAATAATAATAATAATAATAATAATAATAATAGAACGTGCTTGGACAGGTGTCTTGACACTTGTCGGTAAGTGTCCAAAGAGAACACAACATCTTCTTAAAAGTGTGTGCGCTTTTTAGTATCTCATACACATACAATATCTAATCAGTTTGTTAATTGATTGTAGCATTAAAAAACAAAAAATGAACTAAACCCTAAGCAGTATGGAATAGATAAAGGCTAGGAAGCACGGATACGGATACGGGATACGGGTACGATACGACACGGATACGGCGATACGACAAAATTTGAAAAACTAGGATACAGGTACGGCGGGGATACGTTCGTAAAAAATATTATTTTAACAATTTTTAGTAATGCAGTATGCATAAAAATAAAACCTAAAGCAAAAGACAACTTGATAAAGAAGAAAGATTCCTATAAAACTAAGAGTCTTCAAGGTCAATAGCTTCAACTTGTTCCCCTTCATCATTGAATATCACAAGACCTTAGCTAAAGCCAAAAAACCATTCTTAAATAAAAATTTCAGCAAATATACTTTTTTAAGTCATCAATGATAGCCTAGGAAGCACGGATACGAATATGGTGATATGGGGATGTGGATATGGCGATATGTCAAAATTTGAAAAAGTACGATACGGGTACAGCGGGGATACATTCATAATTTTTTTTTATATATAATTTTAATAATGTAATATGCATGAAAATAACACTTAAAGTAAATTAATAAATAAGGAGAGGGATTCCTATTAACCTAAAAGTGCTCAAACATTCATAAAACATCCAAAACTAAAAGTAAAAGCAAATGCAAATGCAAATTAAACATCATCCTTACATGCCAACACCAAAAAAAGAATAAGAGCAGAGAGAAGAAACGCGAGAGAGTGAAAAAGCGAGAGAGAAGTGAGAGAGACAACAAGGATACATCAATTTGACAAATTCTATTACTTTAACTCTCACTATATTCCTCTTATCAAAGAACTAAACAAAATATTATAAGTAATATATAACTTCGAGTATCCGATACTTCAAAATTAAGTATCCGATACTTCAAAATTAATAAAAAATTAATTAAGAAGTATCTGATACTTTTAAGAAGTATCCGATACGTATCCGCGAGTATCCGAGGAGTATCGGTATCCGATAAGTATCCGATACGGATATGTCACCCTTTTTGAAGTATCCGTGCTTCATAGGATAAAGGAAAATACACAAATCTAAAATTTTACCATCCAAGATGTCATCTTAAAAGAGAGATTGATATAGACTAACTACTGAAGTAATTTTATGGTGAAATATATAGAAATAGAAAAAAACGACAAGTGGTGACAAGTAGCTTGCAAGCAACCAACTCCATAACAAGTGAGTGATGAACTACAAGCAACCACATTTATGACAACTGAACAAGTGACAAGCTACTTCTAAACAGCCAACTCCAAAGTAGGCTAACTACTGAGTAATTTTATGGTGAAATACATAGAAATAGAAAAAGAACGACAGGTGGTGATAAGTAGCTTGCAAGCAACCAACTGATGGACAATGAAGCACACGTGCGGGGGTGCGGGTACGGATATTGATATGGGTATAGCTACGATACGGATACACCAATACAGCAAATTCTTAAAAAAGTATGGTACGGGTACAATTAGGGTACGTCAATTTTTTCATTTTTTTTCTTTAAATTTATAACTAAACGTCTAACATACAAATCAAAATTTCAATATCAAAACTAAAAAGAGAACAGGTTGTCTAAAAAGTTTTATAATTCTTTCTTTTTTTTTTCTTTTTTATTGTTTAAAACATGATGCAAAAGAGAACAAAAACATGACTTATGGGTCAAGGGTGTTCGAAGTAAATTACTTGATATTTTTAAAATTGAAAGAATAATAATAAAGACTGCAACAAATTCTAGCAGCTGCAAAAATAAATAAATAAATAAAATCACCTCGTCGTACAGGTGTTGTACCCGTGACGTACCAAAATGTATTTGTTGTACCCGACATAAATTCGACATACCCAGTACACATACTACCGTACCGGTACGCATACCCGCACCCGATAAGTATCCGATACTCATATGGCACCATTTTTGGAATACCCGTGCTTTATAGGTGATGGACTGCTACAAGCAACCACCTTTATGACAACTAAACAAGTAACAAGCTACTTCCAAATAGCCAGCCCCAAAGTAGGCTAACTACATAAAGTAATTTTATGGTGAAATACATAGAAATATAGAAGGGGAGGGGGGAGGAACGACAGGTGGTGACAAGTAGCTTGCAAGCAACCAACCAACTCAATAAGAAGTGAGTGATGAACTGCTACAAGCAAACACTATTATGACAACAAAACAAGTGACAAGCTACTTCCAAACTGCCAGCTCCAAAGTAGGCTAGGCTAACGACAGAAGCAATTTTATAGTGAAATACATAGGGTTTGTTTGGTAACCATTTTGTTTTCAGTTTTTCGTTTATATTTACAAAAATTTTAAAAACTAGCATAAAAACTTGTTTGATAATTTTTTTTAGTTTATAAATAGTTAGTTTTAGTTTATAAATAAGGGTGAAAAACAAAAACAAGAAAAAGTTGTTTCTCGTTTTTTAAAAACCAAAAACGCAAGCAAAAAACACAGCAGGAAAAAAAAAAAAAGTTTGGCTGTGCTTGTGAGGTTTGGTGTTCAAAACTTGGGAGACACAATGTTAAAGCAAATTAAAGGTAATATTATCTTCTTTGTTCTGAACCATCAATGTTAAAAAAAGACTAGCTCTCTTTCGCTTCTCTCTCCTCGTCAACGAACCCTCCATCATCGAGCTGCTCTACATCATCCAACCTCCAGGTCTCTTTCTCCTCTATATCGGCGCTTGATGGAGATCCTTGGATTCTGCATCGAAGAAGAAGAGAAGAAGAGAACCTGCTGCCGACGAAGCATACTCGGTGCCAACAAAGCCATTCTTGAAGAAACTTGAACAGATTTTTGGTGATTCTTTAAAATTTTTGGTGATTGATTGTTGATGATTCTTGCATTGATTCATGGTGATTCTTTAAAAAAATTCTCAAATAATTCTTCTCTAATTGATTTAAAATAACAGTAAACCTTTGTCTTCTTTTCTTCCTCTTTGTCTTTTCTCTCTCTCTTCATCTTCGTTCTTTTAAGAGTGGAGATTGAATGGGACCATGGTTTGTATTTGTGTATATTATTAGTAATAACATATTATAAAATTATAATTTTATGATTTTAACAGTGGACAGTGAATGGGACCTTAGTAATAACATATTATAATTTTATGATTTAAATGATTTTCATTGTTATAAATAATTAAAAAATAAAATAAACATTTTATGCATTAAAATTAACAAACATGTTTTTGGATTTTTGTTTTTAAAAATTTTTAAACAGTTTGTTCAAACTAAATGTGTTTGCAGTTTTTGATTTTCTAAAAATAAACAAAAACTAGTTTTACAATTTTTTTATAAACATAAACCAAGAACGTAAACGTTTCCAAACGCCACCATAGAAATAGGAAGGGGAAAAAAAAAACCCAACAGGTTTTGACAAGCAGCTTGCAAGCAACCAACTCAATAACAAGTGAGTGATGAACTGCTACAAGCAACCACCTTTATGGCAACTGAACAAGTGACGAGCTACTTGCAAACAGCCACCTCCAAAGTAGGCTACCTAAGGATAAGAATTTTTAAATTACCATTTTATCACTAACAAGGAAATTCATAAACACACATAAGCTAAAGATGCTTCAATTTTGTCTTAAAAAGAAATTGTGTAAATCATATATTTGGTTTAGTTGATTTCATAGGTAGGCTGAGTTGTGGCTTTGTGATCACTGTGTGTATACTGCATATTGTGTATATCTATGAAGCACGGGCACTCTAAAAATAGTGTCGTACGAGTATCAGGTACTTACCGGGTGCGAGTACGTGTATCGGTACGGCAATACACACACTGGGTACGCCAAATACATGCCGCGTATAGCAAATACATTTGGGTACAGCACCGGTACGTCGTGGGCACACAGCACCAGTATAGCGAGGTTTTTTTTTTTTTTTTTTTTTTTTTTTTGGGTGCAACTGCTAGAATTTGTTGCAGCCTTTATTCTTATTTCAATTTTGAAAATATCAAGTAATTTATTTCCAGCACCCGTTACCCATGAGTTATACTTTTGTTCTCTTTTACATCCTGTTTTAGACAATCAAAAAAGAAAAAAAAAGAATCATATAACTTTTTAAACAAGTTGTTCTCTTTTTAGTTTTAATATTGAAACTTTAATTTGTATGTTGGATGTTTCGCTATGAATTTTTTTTAAAAAAAATCGTACCCATACCCTAGTTTTTTTAAGAATTTGTCGTATCGGTATACTAGTATCGCACCTGCACCCGTGCTTCATAGGTGTGTACAAACGTTGTGCCCCTTTTGGCACCTTTAGTAAATCAACTTTTCCTATCAAAAAAGGAAAACTAAATGCATGCTAATTTATCCACACAAAAAAAAAAAAAAAAACTAAATACATGCTAGCCTAAACTGTAACAATACTTAATTGTATAACTAGTTTAAAAGAAATCCAGCTCATTTAGTCCTATGTGTTGTCCCACAATATTTATCAATGCAATAAAAATACCTGCACTGCGATGTCACTAGCATCCACTGCATAGACCTGGTAAGACAAAATTGTTACAGAAATGAGACTGCATAAAAAATGATATACATTGAAATGAATGAATTATGGAACAAACAAAAACATATTTGAATATTTCACTAAAAGAATACACCTAGACATACTAAAGTCTCTTATTCATACAGAAAGCACCCTATGAAGAGGATAAGAGCTTATAATAACTGCTATCTATTGTGACCTATTCAGTTAAGATTACAATCTTTTAAGTGATCACAACTGCATCATTTGAGGTACCAAGGTGATGCAACCAACATAAATGTCACAAGCAATTTTCAAGATTTACTCAAAATTACAATGTGGTGAACATGAAAAGCAAGGATATTTCTCCCTAAGGCATAACAAAAGACAAAACATCAGGACAGACCAAATTTTTAGGATTTCCTAGGGGAGTCGAGATGGGTAAGTAAATGTGATAAGAAAGATAAACCAAGTAATATAATTAATAAATCTAGAAATACAAAAAAAAATCTCAGTTTCTTTTTTTGGTACAATAAAGGCAGGAGAATGGGGGAGATCTCAGAGTTTTTGAAATATAACACATGAAAAGTTTGAGAAATTAACCATTTAGTGAAAACTGAATCATATAGCCACAAAGGTACATACAACCCAATTTTTACCTATATGACTAGAGCAGCTAACAGTGTGTCTAATTTACAAGAAAATTGTGTATTTAATCATGGATGCTACAATTTTCAATACAATGGTTTGTACAACTTTTTGGAAAAGAAAATTTACAATTAAAAAAGACTGACACAATGCAACAAATAAGTTATGTTACGGATTTTTATACAAACTGTTAGAAATACTTCTTGAGGGAAAAAAAGGTCCTAGAGTTGTTGGGCCTCTGGGTTCCAATTTGCTACTAGCTTCCACCAACATGAAGCTTATCTCAACCATCAACCAATAATTCCTTGTTAGCTCAAATAGTGAACCTCCGCTCCAACGTTCAGCACAATGATTACTAGGTTTCAAGGAGAATGCTTGATCAAAATCACTCACTTTTTTCATCTGGAAAAGCAAAGATGTTATTCACATCATAGGCATTCATCATTTCTTTTGTTGCATTGTTTGCTCTTTGTATTTCCTAGGCATCTCTATAAACAGCAGTAGTTACAGTAAACATTCATTCCAGAAAAGTCTAACAATAGCTGTAAAAAAATATGCATTCATCATATCATGGAAAATTGTTGTACAAAGTAGAATTAATTATGCAACCCACCAACTGAAATCATTCAAGTAGGTGCAGCAAGAATTAACTACACTATGTTTGGGAACTTAGGAGAGAAAATAAAAGAAATGATTACTTAAGTAATAAGAGAAAAGAAAAGAAAAGAAAAGAAAAGAAATGATTGTGATTTCTCTCATTCTTGTTTGGTTAGGTTTCATTAAGAGAAAAAAAAAGAAAAGAAATTATTTTATGTTATATTACCAAAACAACCTTTTTATATTTTCAATCATTTTATTTCTTTTATTTTTATAGGGACAAAATAGGTATTACGAAAATAGTGGTTTTTTTTCTCTCCCAATCTCTCCACTTTTGGGAAGATTGAAAATGAGACTCATAAAAGAAATGAGTTTCTCTCCATTTCTTTCTATTTCTTCCCATTTCTCTCTACTTAGGTTATCTAAACAAATAAGAGAAATACATATCACTCCATTTCTTTTCTTTTCTACCCAAATCACTCAATCCAAACATAGTAAAAGATAGCTTACCCGTTTGGCACCTGCTTGAGCACAAAAAATAGAAAGAATGCCCGTGCCACATCCAACATCCACTACAACCTGAAGCATGAGAAGACAATACAAAATAAATGTATAAATAAATAAAAAAGAGAGACATAAATAAAATTTGCAGTCTTCCAGCCACATAGATCAACTGTGGCATCCACATGAAACTTAATATATAAAAAAATATATATATATATTGTCTCTCACATATAAACAGATATTGGATATAAACATTATGCTATATTGCTATGAATGTCAAGGAGGTATTAGGTGCATTACAGCATATATCTCATCGAAAGATTATGTTAGTAAGAAACATAGAGAGATTATATCATAACAGAATAGCAATACAATCTTACTTTTCCTGCTATATAATTCTGATGCTGCATAACTGCGGCTCTATAAGTTTCAGTTCGCACGCGATCCTGTATAGTCCAAGAGGAACATTAGCGAGTGAATGTTATAAGAAGCGAACAATCAGCGGCAAAGTGCAGTAGAATCCCTGAATGAAAATGAACATTGAAATCCTCATTACTCCCCTCACCCCCCAACTATCCTCGAAAAATGGAAATGCAAAAATTACAAACCCCTAGAACCCAGTAAGGTTTTTAACTTTAAAACAAACAATCGTATATGAGCATTGATCGAAATCCTCATTACTCATCGTGTTTGAGAACTAACCCAAGAGAACCCAGAAATGGTTTTTTAACTTAAATCGAACAAATGCAGTGCAGACCCAAATAAATACCCAGAGAGCTCGAATGCGAAAGCTCAATCAAATCAAAATCCAAATCCAAAAACACAAATCTATGTACTGATCGATCATCTACGAGACAAGAAATTAGTTCACAACTCAAAAGACAAACACGGGGGGTGTGGGAGTGCGGAGTAGAATGAATAAAACCTTGATCATCTCTTCGTGAATGCCAACGTGAGCATAAGAGTGGAAGTAGGCCATGTCGAAGTCGGTAGGAGGAGGAGGAGGAAGAGGGGGAGGCATGTCTCGGTCGGAGGCAGAAACCCTAGTTGTTGCAGAGCCATCTCCTCCGTAGTCACGAGACCTGCGAACCCTATTGCCCCTCCGGCTCAGTGAACCACCACCACCACCGTTTTGGTGGTGGTAGTGGTATCCATTGTTGTAACCCTTGCTCGCTGGTCGCAACATTTTGCTTCTCTCTCCACCAACACCAACACCAACACCAACAAAACACCACACCACACCCCGTCAGTCCGAGAGAGAGAGAGAGATGGGAGAAGGGTGAGAAAGGAGAGGGAGGGAGGGCCTTCAAATTACAAATCCACCCCTCTTGTATGAAAAATTATTAAAATAGTCCACCCTCTCAGGCTTACCACGGAAGAGGTGTTGCTCCGACTAAGTCACAGCAGCGATCTGTTGGGGGTACGTTATTTATATAAAAATTTAAGTTAAACAGAGGTTCATAACCTCATGATCAGATTCAAAATATTTTAAAAAATCATTAAGATAATATTAATCGTTTATTTTTTAAAAAACAAATGTGTTCTTGTTATGAAGTTATAAATTTCTTATCAATTTGATTTTTTGCATGGATGATCTATTCAATAAATTCTACAATATGAACGGTTCAAATCATCAAAAAAGACTCAAAAAAACCTCTACGGGCTCACAGCAGATTGCTGATGTGATTTAGTCACAGCAGCATCCTTAGATCCCTTACCACATAGTTATATGGTGAAAATCAAATTTGTATAATAAAAAATTTATATGTAAAATAAATTTAAATCACAAGATGATATTTGTAATATTTTGAAAATTTTAGTTCATTCGAGTGTAAGAGTGAGTACTCGAGCAGTCTTTTGAACCATCTTGTACTTTAGTTTGCAATATGAAATTATGAGAGTTCAAATTTTTCACTTGAGCGCATATTTATCCGCTCAAGCAGTCTTTTAAACCATCTAGTACTTTGGTTTGCAATATGAAATTATGTGAGTTTGAATTTGTCGCTTAAGCGCATATTTGTCCGCTTGAGCAATTTGTCCCTTATGCAATCTGAGATGTTACAATCATTCGTTCACTGCTAGAGCGCCATAACTACCGTTCTACTGGTTTCTTTGAAATTAACGCATTTAAATTCCTTTTTTAGGTCAGATTCATTGCACTCCACTTCCGACCCTCTAAGCTTTCTAACTTAGATTTCATATATTTTCACTAAAAATGACCTCTAGTTCTTGAGGCAAAAACATAGAGTATGGTGAGATCGTCATTTTAAACCAATTGGATCCTTAATCACTCCTTGGGTTTTTTCTCATCTATTTCCTTTTCCGTAAGGTAGGAATTTCCTTAACTCTCTTCAATACACTCTCATAGATAGATACGTGGTATTTTATATTGCATGAAAAATATGATTTTGAGAAGAGATTTTCGAAATGTATGTTGATGGTGGTTATGGTTTGAATCAAAATAGTAAGTCTTATATTTTAGTATTGATTATGAGAAATTGGCGTCAATAGAATATGATTATGATAATGGAGATAACAAATTTATATAAAATACTTTTGTTTAAAAATGCCGAAAAGCAAAATAAGTTTATGAGTTCATGATTGCTGGGGTTATGTTAAATATTGTGAATAAAAGTTTTGTTCATGAAAAAGAGGAAAATGATTGTTGTGAAATTGCCATATGTCATATATAATTATGTTTTGAACTAGTGGAATCAATTAATTAAAAAACTTATTTGGACCCTCAATTTTTAATTTTTTTTTATTACAATTATATTCTGAAGTAAAATTATATTAAAAGAT
Source organism: Camellia sinensis (assembly GCF_055761805.1). Lineage (NCBI taxonomy): Eukaryota > Viridiplantae > Streptophyta > Magnoliopsida > Ericales > Theaceae > Camellia > Camellia sinensis. The sequence continues at coordinate 7,226,222 of NC_138971.1, forward strand.
ATCATTTAATGGAACATCCACCTACCAAATAAGAACTAATACTATACAATGTTGTATACCCACCCTCACCCCTACTCCTACCTCTACCTCCAACTATACGTATTCCATCTTTCTAAACCCTAAACCTATTACTTTTCATAACCATCTTAGACTCTAAATGTATCCGCTTCATCACCATCAGAAACCCTCTTGAACTAAAAACCTTGAACTAGAAAGTTCTTTGCAAGTCTAACGAATTACTCTTCATCAGTTATTTCATTTTATAGAGCAATGGAAGACGATGACAACAGTCCTGATGAGGGTGGCATTCTATTGATAAGTTTATCTGTCTTGCATCAACATTCTGCATCGTTTTCGATCGTTACTGTTTTGTTCAAGCTATTCAGTATAAGTTTGCCAACTGTTAAGATTATGTTCGGTAATACAGTATTGACCATAAACATTTAGTTCAATATATGGGTTTCGAATAGTAATGCCAATAGTCAATACTAGTGTGCCGAACGGTTTGATTTTTGTACCTTCGATACCATATTGTGTTTTTCGTGAGGGTTTTTCCCTCTAAAACCCCCTTTTATGCCGAAATAAACCAAAAAATAAAAATGTAGTAGGAAAAAAAGAGGCAATACTGTTGATAAGATAGTGTAACAACCCCGACCTATGATTAACTAATAAACCTTACTTAAGAATGCTTAATCAGTGATTAAGATAAAATTTTGAGTTAATTGCCTATGCTATGTGTTAATTATGTTTATATCTGTCCATGGTAGGAATATTTACCAGTGTTTTTGTTTTGGTATGTGAATTGAAGGCCTTGTCAGCGCCTGAACGCGAAATTGACTAGGTTAACATGTAATTTGGAATTTTTAGAAATTTATGGTAAGTTTAATTGAAATTCGATTTGGAGTCAAATAATTAAAATAAAATAAAGCCAATTGATTAGTCTTAAGTCAAGCCTAATTAAGCTCCACTAATTAGCCTATATAAGGCCACTACCAAGCCCAAGACTTCCTTTTCCTCATCCATTTTGAGCTCAAACGAGTAGAAGAAGGAGAAAAGAGGGAGAGAATGCACTTCAAAGAGAAAGGAGAAACTTGAAGGGGAAAGTTAAGGAATTGGCTTAGGAATTCAGGAACTTGCTTCTTAGAGTCCAATTAAGAAGTGTGGGTAAGATTTTAACTCATAAACCTTCTACTTAAGACATCAATGTATGAAATCAAGAGATTTATATGTTAAAAACATGAGAATTGAGCTTAGAAAAATGAATTTGAGGGTATTCCATGCATGTATGTACATTTCATAGTGTTAGAGATGTTTTCAAAAGAATTCTTCCCTGCATGTGGTAATTCTAGTTTGGTTTTAAGAATTCAATATGTTTTTGTGCTTAACATCGCAATTGATCTTGTTTTGGAAGGTTGGAGTTCATATCATTGCATGCATGTTATATTTTCACAATTTCAAGTTTGGTTTTGAACAATTGGCATGTTTTTGGGCCTTGATTTTGTAAAATGATCTTTAATTCATGTTGTTTAATAAGTTTAGACATATTTTCTCAAGCTTTGGGCCCCAAATGATGTGTTTTAAGGCTTTTGAATTTGAGTTTTGCATCTTGAACAACAATCTGAAAATTTCAGAATTTTGCATCATCGTTGAAGCGATCAAAACTACGCTCAAGCAACCACCTTTTGTTTTGCACCTTGGCTCAAGCGACTAGAAGTTGCACTTGATCGTAAAATGCAAACTCCCAGTAGTTTTGCAGACAATTACACGGTGGCTCGAGCGACAAAGTGTGCGCTCGAGCAAACCCACTTTTACTTAGTCCTTGACTAGAGCGACCTTCGAGCGTAAAAATCAAGCAACTAGTACTTTTGCAGAGTTTTGCAAACCGCTCAAGCAATTAAAGTTGCGCTCGAGCGAACTGCCCTATTTTTGAAAATTTAACTAAGTGTTCCAAAGCACATTTTTGCATCTTCATTATATCTTAGGCATTACTAAGCCTTAATTAAGATATAATAATGACGGTAAGGATTAGAAACACACCAAGATAGAAAAGAAATGAGTTAAGAGTTTTCCGAGCGTGTGTTTCAATGTGTATCCACTATGTGTTTGCATAGGTCACGCGTCATAGACTGTCTGATCCGTCTGTTCCGACTGTTCTATTACTAGAACTATCTGTGAGTAATAACTCTATAAAGTTATGTTCAACTTTAAGTATTTTCTGAATGATGATATGACTTGATATCTGTTTTCTGAAATCTTATCTTATGATTAAATCAATGATTGTCCAACTTTCTTAAATGTATTCGTGCCATCCTTAGCATCATGTGATATCTATTTTCTGCTCGGTATATGTCTAATGTAATCATGAGTCAACTGAACGTCTCATGTAATCACGAGTCAACTGAACGTCTCATGTAATCACGAGTCAACTGTACGTCCCATATGATCATGGGTCAACTGTTATGGATCCTTATAAACGTCTCTGTGCACATGAATCAATTGTTTATGTCCCATATAAATGGGCCAACTGTTCTGTTAGCGCTAATGGATGTACTACGTATGATTTTCTGTGAACTCTGAATATGAATATGTATAAGAATATGTTTGACTCTAAACTCTGATTTCTGAATCTACTATGGACATCATTCATTAAAACCTTTACTCTATTATTATTTACTAGGCTCCAGTTCACTGTATTATTTTATGTATGTAGGTGATCAAATGATGATTGCCTGGAGGTTTGTTCTGTCAGCCAACCCTTGTGCCTCCCGAGGGATTTCCCGTTTTAAGAAGTGATCAAGTTTTTATGAATCAAGTTTAAGACTTTTGTTTTTTTTTGTTTTATCTGAACAAGCTTCTGTTCTGTCAATGTATTGGGTTAAGACCCATTTGGGTTTATCTATATATGAAATGACGTCATAATGATGTAAATTATGTTTTATGGATATTATATTTTGATGTTTGCTTCCGTTAGCCCCTTAATTTTATTTAATTTGTTCAGAGGCCTTTGGTAATCCAAGAATTACTGGTGTCACACCCTACTTTTTATTACTCGAAGTATTACCAATTTCATTTACTTAATTCCATTTCAGAGATAACATGTGGAAATAAACTCGTATATTCAACTCGTAGAAGTGAATAACATTGCTCTTATTCGTATGCAAGTAAATACAACATAAGTATAATAAATAAATTGCTCTTGGGCTTACATCATTAACAACGAATCAAGAAGAAAGGTGCAACCCTTTTACACATATGGCATTCCGCCCATATAAGAGAGGCACCGTGGCCAACAAATCAGAAGATCCAAATCTTGCAGCACATTCAGCTCAACACCTGAAAAAGATTCAACAACATGGGATGAACATATAGTCCAGTAGGGATCTCAACATGGCCCTCAACAATAACAACATACAGATAGCTATGATCATGAATACCTAATCTCATACTAAAATAGTAATGTGACAGTTTATACAAAATATACATAAGTATGAACTTTTCTTGAAAACAACCATTTCAATCAACGCCATAGGTGATTCAATTTTCTTTTCTTTTCATTAATCCCCGTTCCTAATCTTTCATAACATTAACATTACCTTAGGAAACAAATTCACTAAGCCCACTACTCTCTTCCATTTTCCTAACATACACAAATATGCCTTTTCAAAACATATATCTCTTTAAAATATCCGTTCTCCTTCATTCTTTCCAAAAGACAAAAATGACATTTTGGCTTCTTCCCGGTACAATCAAATCTAGACATGCACCATTATAAAAAGGGAGATAACAACTCACCAACATGCATAAGATAAACCAACGAGGCAACTCGGCCCTCCAAAACTGTAACCGACACAATCCATGATATTCTCAGACACACTGAAATATTAATAACAAAACTTTGCTCTACTAGCTATGTGCGTAGTAAGCCAAAGATACACCTCTCACAACAACATGCCAGTCTACCAGGCGCTAGCTGGAAGGGTATGGTGCCTTATATTCTCAGCGCAGTCAGTTCTCCAAGCGCTAGCTGGAAGGTCACGGTACCTCTGATTTTTAGCGCAAGGTATAACACCACCAACCCAACACAACAGGGCATAATCAACATGTATAACACATATATACAAACCATCAAGATACAAGCAATGTGTTAAAGTATATAAACACATAACTACCTCCTCCCGAGCAAGCATACATATATAATGCATCTCAACACTTTATCACATACGATGTTCAATCAACAATGATATAATGCATACACGACAATTTAGCACAACCGTGTCATTTTCCACCGATGACCAAGGACAAAACCTCTAGATGCAAATATTTAGTACATCTATTAAAGACTCAATTACTATGAGACCACAAACCCAATAACAACATTAAAATGGTAGTTAAAGCTACAATCCTTCACATGTGTGTGTTCAACACTCAAGAAACAACAATCCAATTTTCATTCGTATTTCAAAAATACTTTTTCCATTTTACAAAACAAGTTCCGTTTCCTTTTGTTTTCACAAAACCAACTCTGTCCCTTTTGTTGTCGCAAAACCAAATCCGTGGATAATAAAGCCATAACTCATATTAGTCCATTATTTTCATTTCAAACTCATTCTATAACCATGGTTAATCCCTTAGGCATTAACACCTTCACCCAACTCACAATAATAATAGAGATTTCCAACATAGGTTAACTACCACCCATTTTAATTTATTAATCAAAATACAGTTTAGGGCTTTTTCTTCTATCAACTACAACATGCTAATTTACACTCCAATTAGCCCAAAACAACCATCAATGATAACATAACCATTTTTCAAACACCCAAACCTAGGTTCCTTCTCATGATTTCAAACAAACCCAACATGGATATGATTTTCATGCAATACAAAATTACCACATGTTTATCCATAGACGAAGTATTGAAAAAGAACAAGGAAATCCCTACCTCAAATGTAGAACCCAAGGAGAAGAAGAGCTAAACTCGGAAGTGCTCCAAACACCAAATTTCTCAGATCAAAATGTAGCCCTCAATGGTCAACACACTTCTTACAAAGGCTTAAGATGAGGAAAACACTCATACTAGATCAAACCCTAGAGAGAAGTTAGGTTTTAGAGTGAGGAGCTCTCAAAAATCGGTTTTGGGAAAGTAAGAGAGAGAAAGGAAATGTAAAAAGTGATTTAAAATAGCCTAGCTACCAACTGATATACGACTCTCCCGCTCGAGCGGAGAACACAACACTCGAGCGTCAAGGACAAAAACTAGGTACGCTCGAGCGCAAGAAGGCCCGCTCGAGCGCCAAGACACAAGAATAAAGTACATCCGCTCGAGCGTGAAAACCAGTCCGCTCGAGCGTAGATTTCCCCCTCCCAAAACTTACACAAAAAAGTACCACCCGCTCGAGCGCCAGAGCACCCGCTCGAGTGCCAGAGTACCCGTTCGAGCGTGACCGCTCGAGCGTAAAGAAATTAGCTCGAGCGTAGAAAACACATCTGCTGAAGTTTTGCAGAGGCACGAAATACTGGAAGTGTGTAAACCCCGCTTGAGCGCAAGAATATCCGCTCGAGCGGACCATTCAAAAATTGGGCAACAACAATGGGAGCTAAAGCTCTACCAACCTGTAACAACCAAGCCCAACACATTCTAAAACTCAAACAAAAGGGTTTAAAGGTTGACAACACGATAGGTACAACTACCAACTCCACGGAACCGCGTCCGGAAAACAACAGAACAGTAAAGGGATAACCGGGATCGCTATAACCTCCCCCCCTTAAAGAATTTCGTCCCCGAAATTAAGGATATGCCAAAACACAAGGCCAACTGATCGCACAACACCAACACCCGAGTACTAGGAGAGGAACTATTCTCCCTATAAACCTTCGATTCACTCTTACCGAGGAAGAGACTAACTAAGGGAACACGTTCCAAACGACAACACTGTAGACACAAAAGCTACAACAAAACCAACCCTTCTGAAACAGTTTACCAACATTTGACCAACGCTTCAAGCTAAGTCACTACTCAATAACCATAATTTCCAATAAAAGGATAATCAAGGCAAATCTTTTACATTAATATAAGGAAAACATTTTTTTTTTGCTCATGAGACATTTCAAAATAAACCTTGCATTTTCAACGCAAAACTCAAAAGTTTTGTAAACATTTTTCACAAATACGGTGTTATCCAAAACACATAACCATCCACAGTTTATTTGCCAAAAAGATTCATTTGGAATTCCTCAAAACCCTTGAATTAAATCAATTTCTCAACAACGCCTTTAGGTGGCCCAACCACTAGAAAAATTTTGTTTCCGTGTTCCGAAACTCAAAAGGTTTTGCTAGCAATCTATACTCTAAAAGAGGAAGCCCGTCGTTGGTGGATATTGATCCAAAATGACAATGGAACCATGATATGGAATCAATTTAAGGAAATTTTCCACGAGAAATACTTTCTCCAATGCTTCAGAGATCGCAAGGTGTCGAAATTTGAACAATTAAAACATGGTGGCATGTCAATGGCCAAGTATGAGACCAAGTTCACATAATTAGCTCGTTTTGCTCCACATATAGTGGATATGAAATATAAGAAGGCCAAAAAGTTTGAAAGAGGCCTTAACCTAGATGTATTTGATCGGATTGGTGTGTTAAAACTGCCCAAATACGTGGATGTACTTGACCGAGCTTTAATGACAGAAGGTAATTTGGTCGTAATGAAACAAGCGAAAGCTCCAACAATTGAATGGAAAGGCAAAAGATCCAGATTCAATTTTAAAAAAGGCCGTTCATTTTCTATGACTAAGAAACAAAGTACGGGATCTACTAGCAGTTCAAGTCAAAGTAGTGGGTCTGCACCTATTTGTGCTGAATGTGGAAAAAAACATAGGGGTGTATGTCATCGTGTATCGGGTGTTTGTTTTCGGTGTGGCGGACTTGGCCACATGGTGAAAGATTATCAATTCATATCGGAAAACGCCAACTGTCCTGCGGCAAGTTCGGTTAGATCCACTCTTGCACCGAGATCAAATATGAGAACCAATAGTGGGAAAGAAGCTTTAAGGCAAGGTCGAGTATTTGTACTTGTGCTTGGTGTTGTGCGGAACACCGAATCCGTGGTGTTAGGTATACTCCCTATTTGTGCCCAAAATGCATATGTTTTGATAGATTCTGGATCTACGCACTCGTTTGTGTCGCATGCTTTTTCACTAAAATTGAGTAGACCTCTAGAATCTATGAATTATTTGTTATCTGTGTCTACACTTTCTGGGGGTTCAATGATGTGTGCATATGTATATCCTGCGTGTGATATTATGATTGGTGATGTACTATTATATATTGACTTGATGCCTGTGGCTATTGATCATTTTGACTGTATATTGGGAATGGATTGGTTAACCAAGTATTATGCCACTATTGATTATGTGAATAAATCTGTTGTGTTTGGACTACCTAGGTCACCTGAGTTTGTGTTTTGTGGATGTAGTGTAGTTCATCCCCTATATTTGATCTCTTCCATGAAGACCAATAAACTATTGAGAAAGGGTTGCCGGGGTTATTTGTGTTGCATATTGGCTATGTCTATCGATAGTGTGAACAAAGAAAATATTCTTATAGTGAATGAATTTCCTGATGTTTTCCCAAATAAACTACTCGGGGATCTAATTGATAGGGAAATTAAGTTTACTATTGATATAGTACATGAGACACAACCCATTTCTAAAACCCTATACCGAATGTCAACCTCTGAATTGAAAGAATTGAAAATTCAATTGCAAGAATTGTTAGATAAAAAGTTCATTCACTCGAATACTTCACCTTGGGGTGCTCTAGTCCTGTTTGTTAAAAAGAAAGACGGGTCCTTGAGGCTATGTATTGACTATCGGGAATTGAACAAAGTCACCGTCAAGAATAAATATCTACTACCCCGAATAGATGATTTATTTGACAAACTTTAAGGAGCCCAAGTGTTTTAAAAAATAGACCTTAGATCTGGATACCACCAATTGAAAGTTAAAACCGAAGACATTGAGAAAACAGGGATTTGCTACGGACATCATTCATTAAAACCTTTACTCCATTATTATTCACTGGGTTCTAGCTCACTGTATTATTTTATATATGTAGGTAATCAAACGCGTGACCAGGTGTAGACACCCCATTTTTGACCGACCTTAAGACTCAGACGTCGCCGATTGAGCGCTTGGTGATGTTGCATATGTGCTCATTCAGAAGTTTCAGAGTCGCGGCCGTAAGCCCTGCCTCCGGACTTCCGAACCCTTTTCTGTGCCTTGTCTCGGTTTGCGAACCAGACTCGGTTTTCTCTGTTTCTTTTCCTGAAGGGAGGGAGAGGTCTCGTAGACCATCTCTCAATGTCCGTAGGCTACATTTGGTGGCCGTAGGCCATTTTGCCCATTTCGGAGTCCGGTTCCCGGTTTTCGGAGCCGTCAGGCCGTGTGCCTCGGTTCGGGACCGCTTAACCATCTCCTATTGCTCTGATTTTTGGCATACATCCTATTTCATCCATTTTGAGGGACACTGGGGGCTGAGAAACCCACTTCGGGGTCAAATACAATTTTCGGTGCTTAACAGCCCATTTCCGGGACCCCGAACTGCGTGTTTTGGCTCCGGAACATTCGTTTTGCAACGGTTTTCGCTCATTTTTGGCAGGTACCTCTGTTTTATCACAGGGAAGGTCACTGAAGGGTGGGAGGCCAGCAATTGTTGCAGCAGCCAGTTATTTCTCCTCCTGAGCCTCCCGGCGCCCGTTTTTCGCACTTCCGGGCTAATGTTGAATACCTTAGAGCTAGCGTTGCCAACTTTCAACCACATATCTGTGATCTACACATCTGGGAGGCCACTAAAAGTTGGTGGCCGGCCATTAAGGTCACCTGACCCTTTTGACCCCTTTCTTCCGGGCTAATGTTGAACCCCTTGGACCTTTTTTCTCGAACTTTGAACCACATATCTGTGATGTACACACCTGAGAGGCCCCTAAAAGTTCATGGCCGGCCAGTAAGTCAACTTGACCCTTTTGACCCCCTCTTTCCGAGCCATTGTTGAACCCCTTGGGCCCACTTTCTTGGAATTTCAATTACATGGTTGTGTTGTACACACATAGGGCTACCCTCCCAATACCTGGCCGGCCAGAAAATATGGTTGACCCTTTTGACCCCTAGCCGGCCGGCTAGGGGGTGTGGCCGGCCGGCCACCTCCAGTAAAAGTGAGCGGCCGGCCGTGCTCTCCTCACTGTGCCCCTTCCAGCTGTGGGGCAATATCCCCCAGATATTTTCTGTATCCGGGGGATATTTTGGGAGAGAGTTTTCCTCTCCATTTGACCCCCCTTTTACACCCCTTTCTTGACCATATAACCAGCTGAGGGTCTTCTTCTTTAGGGTTAGAAAATTTCCTCTCCAAGGCTCAACCCTAAACTCCATTGTTATAGCTCTCAAATCTCCAAAAAACCCTAACTTCTTAACCTTCATTCCTTCTACACCACCAAGCTCTACCACCACCATCTCATTTCCAGCAGCTAGGAGGGATTCTTGAAGGCTAAAGAAGCTGCAAATCAACCCAAGAAGCAACAAAAGCTTGGATCTTCAAGGGTAAGTTACACTTTGATCCTTTTGACCCTTTCCTTTGATCTATTTCTAAACCTCATCTCTTTTTGGTTTCAAGCTTCGGCCCTAACTGAAAAGGGCCATATTTTGAGCTCATCTTCACTTCTCATTAAGGGCTCAACCCTGTTTGAGCCCTCCATAATACACTTGCTTCATTGATCATCTTGTATGTCATAGTTTTGCATGCTATTTTTGACCCATGAGAAATTTATTTTCGAGCATGTTGTAAACTGATATGAGGCTTATTTTGAGCCCCTCTTCAACATTGGAGAAGGGCTCAACATTGTTTGGTGTTTCCATATGTCACTTGTAGTTCAATCCCTTATTTGGCCTCATTTTTGCATGAGTTGATAGCCCTCTTTGCTTCTGTTTTTGGACCTTGGTCCGAACTTAAAGTGGCCTTGTTTTGGCCTATACTTCATGTTTCATTCACACTTTTTTTCTGTTTGGTGATTATTTTGTACACTTCATGTTTTAGCACCTTTTGAGCTTCATTTTACATCACATTTTTAGCATATTTGTATACTGATTTGAAGACTGTCATATACTGTAAATGTTCATATTTTTGGTCCATCTTCAGTGTTGTAGAAGGAAATTTTTCAGTTTGAGTTTTGCTTATACCACTTGCTTCATTACCTCTCTTTTGGCCCCTATTCTTGCATGCTATGTTTCCCTTATCTATGCTTGCTGTTTGGCCATGTTTATAACTGTGAAAGTGCATCTTTTGGGACTGTCTAGCTTCTGTCTTTGCATTGCATGTCCATATTGTGCATGTTTGGCATGGCTATAGGCCATTTCGGGTGCTTAATGTTGCATTTCGGGACAATTTCGTGCATTCGGTATCATTTCGCTACATTTCGGGACTGTTTTTCCCCATATTTTGTTGCTGAAATTCTGTTAGTGTGCTTGCATATCATTTTTGTCATTTCCATGTCATTTTAGCATCGCCTCGGTTTGCGTGCCCGTGTGCACGCATTTCGAGGCACTCCTTTTTTATCCGACGGCATCCGATGTGAGTGTGGCTGAGGCTCACTCATGTTGGTATAAGCCCATTTGTCATTTCCATGTCATTTTAGCATCGCCTCGGTTTGCGTGCCCGTGTGCACGCATTTCGAGGCACTCCATTTTTATCCGACGGCATCCGATGTGAGTGTGGCTGAGGCTCACTCATGTTGGTATAAGCCCATTTGTCATTTCCATATCATTTATCATCGCCTCGGTTTGCGTGCCCGTGTGCACGTACTTCGAGGCATCTCATTTTCATTGTAGTTATCATTGCCTCGGTTTGCGTGCCAGTGTGCACGTACTTCGAGGCATCTCATTTTCAGTGCATTTATCATCGCCTCGGTTTGCGTGCCCGTGTGCACGTACTTCGAGGCATCTCATTTTCATTGTAGTTATCATCGCCTCAGTTTGCGTGCCAGTGTGCACGTACTTCGAGGTATCTCATTTTCAGTGCATTTATCATCGCCTCGGTTTGCGTGCCCGTGTGCACGTACTTCGAGGCATCTCATTTTCATTGTAGTTATCATCGCCTCGGTTTGCCTGCCAGTGTGCACGCACTTCGAGGCATCTCATTTTCATATCATTTGTCATCGCCTCGGTTTGCGTGCCCGCGTGCACGTACTTCGAGGCATCTCATTTTCATCGCACCTGTCATCGCCTCGGTTTGCGTGCCTGCGTGCACGCACTTCGAGGCATCTCATTTTCATTACATTTATCATCGCCTCGGTTTGCGTGCACGTGTGCACGTATTTCGAGGCATCTCATTTCCATAGCATTCTGTATGTTAGGATTATATCTTAGTTGCATTTCATGCATATCATGCATATTGCATCGTGTCCGGAATAGGAGTTAGCCCGGGCACGGGAAACGAGGTACATTTCGTACTCCGAGTGACGGAATGTGTCTCAATTCCCCCAGTCACCGACACTCCGGATTATCCATGATGGAGTTAGGTTTTAGCTGTAGTTTCATGTGCATTCATCCTATATTGAGTTGTGCATTTCGATTCCTCGGCCATCATGCCTCGGTATGCGTGATTGGTGGCACAAGGATCGAGGCATGCATATATCTGTGCAAACACATTGCTATGCCCCTTTCCTGCTCTCTGTTGCAGTAAAATCAGGGATCAGCAACTTTTTGGGAATTGGCACGCATTTCAAGAACAAGTGTAAACAGAGGCTAATTGGGGCATTCCGGTGGATTTCCGCGCAAGACAACCCGGACATGCATCATCCACCAGAAGCAAGACAGTCCCTGGCTTGCACGCCAGTTTATTTGCTTTCTAGTTAATTCATTAATTAATTAGAATTCTGTAATATTTTGGACTGTAATATTCTTTTTTTTTTGGGACTGTAATATTTGGACTGTATTATTTATTCGGACCCTCCGAGTGAGGGCACAACTGTAATAAGTGTGCGTGAGTGTGATGTATGTCTTCCAACCCCACGTCTTTCTCCCTTTTATTTATCCGCTTACGATGGTTAGATTAGGGCATATTTAAATTGGCATACAGTATGACAGCATGTTTGCATTCATTCATCTGTATTGCATGCACCGGGCTCGGCGCATCATACTAACTGCATTGTACTTTCAATTTCAAAGTTGAACACATGTTAGTTGTAGCATTTCATATGCCATCTTAGAATAGCCGAGCCTACTATAGTTGCATTTTGCATGTGTTGCATTAAGCATTTTTGTATACTTAGGATCATGCATGATTTCTAATGTAGTTTCTGTTTTTGGCTTGGAGTACTCGGTAAGCTTTATGCTTTAGCATCCTCGCATGCGTGTGAATGAATGCCATGATAGCATGCTTACCATGAGGCTATGCGCTTATCTGATATATCTGCTTGAATGCCTGTGGGTGAAGGTTGGGTTATCTGAATTGGAATGAATCATCAAAATGTTTCAAGCTTACCTGCGGGTAGCAAACCATTTTAAAAAACAAGCATGAAATGTTTTGTTCCAATTCGGGCGACCCGGTTTATATTTATATGCTGTGAGCATCACATAGTAACCTAGGCTAATAAACCGGAATAAGAACTCGCAATGTTTTCAAAAATCGATATCATGGTTAGTAGAGGCCGGTCTATGACCGGGCGAGCGGGGGTGCTCACGAAGTGACCTTCCCCAATCGTACCCAAGTTCCCGAGCCGAGGCAACTTTGGTGATGACTGACACGTGGCCTTTTGGCACCGAGTCAGGGTTTCCTAAATTTCCCAAAATAAAATATTTAGGTGGCGACTCTGTATCTGGCAAAGCAGTCCATGTTTGGCACTTCTTTCAAAAATCTGTTTTCTCAAAACGATTTGCCGGATTTGGACTCTTTGGTTCAGACTTAGAACCGTGACATTTTGAGAGTCCGAGCTGTAGTGACCCCAAATGAACAGAACGGGACCTAAACCCTCCCGGGGCGTTCGGGGGACGTCTACACCAGGCTCAATGATGATTGCCTGGAGGTTTGTTTTGTCAGCCAACCCTTGTGTCTCCCGAGGGGTTTCTCGTTTTGAGAAGTGATCAAGTTTTTATGAATCAAGTTTAAGACTTTTGCTTATTTTGTTTTGTCTGAACAAACTTCTATTCTGTCGGTTTATTGGGCTAAGACCCATTTTGGTTTATCTGTATATGAAATGACGTCATAATGATGTAAATTAGGTTTTAAATTTTCTGTTCCATATAAGTCTACACAGCTTTATAGACATTATATTCTGATGTTTGCTTCCATTAGCCCTTTAATTTTGTTTAATCTATTTAGAGGCCTTCGATAATCCTAGGATTACTGCCAGTTACAATGTTAAATTTATAGGGACGAGTTTGGGTTATGATAAATAGGGTGTTAGTATTTACTTGAGGGCAATTTTTGATGAGTTTTCTACAATGGTGGACCAGAATTTTCGAAGTGTTTTCCGATAGTATTCTTTGGACATCGTCAAGTCGATTCCTCCTTTAGTTGAGAGTCGACAGAAATTTCAATGATGGACCATCGATGCAATGCTCTTCATTAAGGCAATGGTGTTTATTGATGCAATAACTGTCGACGTTCTTTTCAATAGGAGATGAACGGTCATTAAAAGAAGAATGAGAGATCGTGTGTAAAATTAGATAGGTGTGCCTTGGGCGCGATAATATTATGAATAGGGGTAAATTTGGTATTAAGTAGAGTGTTCAAAAAAAATTTATTAAAATTTAGGATTTAGGATAGGGGGCTCAAAGAAATTGGAGGTCCAAAGAATTTAAATAGGTGCCAACTGCACCCCTTTTTATTTATGAAATATGAACACCATTGATGATAACGAATTATAGAGTCATATTTAACATCGTAAAGAGGAACACATGAAATGGAGAAGAGAAAGAAAATCAAGTATTTGTATAATTTTGTGTATGTTGAAATTGTTAATGATTGGAATTAGTTCTTGAAACTATATAATATTGTGACTGTTGTTTCGGATAGGATAAGTTGATGATATTGGAAGTTATAAGGATATTATGAGATTGTATTGATATGTATTATTAAATGTTTAGAGGTTTTGTCCTTGGTTATTGGTAGAGGATGACATTGATTGTTGTAGAATAGGCTATGCGTACTATGTGTTGTTGATTAATTACTTAATTCAAAATGCTGTGAAAATTATTAAACGATGTGAAGGGTTCGTTTCTTTTCGGCTTATGAACAGTAAAGCGTGGTGCCTTAAGATAGGTTATGATTTTTCCTAGCTTGCGCTCAGTAAGTCATGTGGAGGTTCCGCATTCTTTCCAAATAACAATCGGTAAAGCGTGATGCATGGATATAGAGTAAGCTTACCTTCTAGCTTGAGCCCGGTAAAGCATGTGAACTGTTGTGGTTGTAAGGACGTTCTACTTTCCTTCCGGTTAGCCATCGATAAAGCGTGGTGTGTTAAAATAGGTTACGATTCCTTATAGTTAGCACTTGGTAAATCGTGTTGTGGAATTAATGACTCCTTGTAGTTGATCTTGTTGTAAATTGAAAAGTGCCCAATAGCCCTTCCATGCTAGCCGATAAAGGTGGGAGAAGTGATGTTATTATGGTAGTAGCCTAATTGGATAGATTTAATGATATTAATATGGATAAAATATACATATCTAAACTTGTATTGCGCCTTGGTGGGATTTATGTTTGGTTATACGACTTAAGGGATATTAGTTTCAATGGTAGTTATGGATATTCTCGAAGTTTGTTGTATGTTAAATAAATGAATTGGTTGTTTGAGTGTAGATGTTAAGTACCAATGAAATGAAGTAAAATGTAATATTCAGACTTGGGTGGACAAACGAGAAATGATTCTTCTTAAATGTTAAAGAGGTATTCTTTTAGAAAGTGTATACCTATGTATTTTTATTTTGATATATCAAAAGCCACACGACCTATGTACTTGTGACTTGAGCATCGTGATCGTATATATCCATGGTATGTTATTATTTAGATTCATCGTAAATCCCTACTGGACATATTTGTTCATTCCAGTTATTAAACCATTTTTCAGGTGTAAAGTTAGGACATTTGTCCAAGAATCAAGAAATTTACTTTATAGTTAATCATGGAGATTTTATGATTGTAGGTGAGAAACCAAGTGTGCAATCATCTGTTATTTTGTATTATTGTAAATTTTTCAATGTAAGCCTAAGGGCACTTGTTGTAATTATTGAATATGAACATTTCATTATTATATACGATAGATAACATTATTATTTATTGATTTATTATTTTTCTTTAGCAATTATTCTATGGAAATGCACCATAATCAAAGATTGAATAATAATATTCAAGTAACAAAACTTGGGACGTTACAATATTTATGAGTAATTTTTGGATAGGTAAGTTTGAGTTCATAGTATTACTAAAAATTATAATGCGTTCCATTGTACTTTTGACAAATGAAAAAATTTAAATGCACGCTAAATAAATCATCATTTGTCTTTTAATTACTAATGTCTTACCCATCAAATTTTTCTCTAATTAATTAGTTTAGAGCACCATGTACGTATTGTCACGTAATATTTTGAAACTACTAAATAATTACCCATTGATATATGACAGTAAAGCTTATAGATTGCCATGATAATTTGTTTGGTAGTCTTTTTACATTGTTCAAAGCTCTTAAGAGACACCATCACATTCATGCCCTATTTTGTTTCCTAGAATATAATTTATTTATTTATTTTTTAAAATTTTAAGTGTCTTTTGAACCAAGGAGCTAATAAGGGTAAACTTGTTATGGGATGAGTTTTTCATTTCTTAAAGAAGAGGTGTTCATGACATATAGAGCAGTTTGATAGTTCAATAGGTACCTAGTTCAATAACAAGTTTACCCTTATTAGCTCCTTTTTCATTTCTTAAAGAAGAGGTGTTCATGACATATAGAGCAGTTTGATAGTTCAATAGGTACCTAAGACACAATTTTTTTAAATTACAACAAGTATTAGATGAGCCCAAAAACAATTGGGCATTCGATACATCATAGTTTGATAGCGTCCTCAAGAGATTGAAAGTGATAATTGTCACATTTATCCTTTGAATTGGATTTAATCAACGTTAAAAAAAATTATTTTTGCCTTTTTCTGTTTTTGACTTTTATTTTTGCAGCAAGCAACAGAAATCAAGGATGAAATATTGCATTTAATATCATTATATAGTTTGATGAGGATCATCTTTGTATGCATATTGCCTACATCAATGCTAGATCGATTTTGGGTTTTTTAATTTTTAAAAATTTATTTATTTGCCTACTTTCGTTTCTTCCTTTAATAATCAAAGAAAATCCTTTTGAAGAGATTTTCGAAATGCATGTAGATGGTGGTTATGGCTTTGAACACCATATAAGTATTGTCATATAATACTTTGGAACTACTGGCATATGACAATTAAGTTTAGATCGCCATGATAATTTATTTGGTAGTCCTTTCACATTGTTCAAAACTCTTAAGAGACCCCCCATTACATATGGTCTACTTCTAAATGCAGGAATCCATATGATGAAATAAAGTGAGGCAAATATCTGATGCAAGTGATAACTATGTTTCGAAAGCTTATTTTCACTCACAATCCATTGTTTGTAATCCATTTTTTTTTTGTTTATACAATACTTTCCACTTGTAAAATGATCAAATATATATATATATATATATAAAGTATTCAAAAATAAGAGCAAGTATGCAATTGATTATAGATTTGTAAACATAACTCACTATGACGCTATTACATAGCGTTGCTTATTGCTCAAAAATTTACTATAAAAAATATGGTTCAAATTTAACTCGACTAATTTATATTTAAGATAAATTTAGACAACAGATTGAACTTTTTAGATAACTTTCATAAAGTGCACACAAAATTTATTTAGATGATAATGTGTACTATATAAGAATTAGGAAGCTAAAATCAAAGCCCTCCACATATTATGAATTAAATTTCTTTTTTAATTAAAAAAAAATGTGAGAGTAGGCTATGAAGAAGCTTAATAGAGATGTCAATTGTTAAAAGACTAGTCAATACCATTTCATTATTTGAATAATTTGACTTAGAATATCACATAACTATAACTAACCCAATTCAATTATACGGTAATATTACATAAACTAACAAGTCTTATAAAAATTTATTTACTTATGTGACACTTGATATATCATTAAAGTGACATATTTAAAATTTTAGAATTTCATTCACATATCAATTTATAATAATGATAAAAAAAATTGTGAGAATTTTGTATAGTAGTTTGGTTGTAATTCAATTCACAATGTAGCTTTGAAGCACGAGTACTCCAAAAATATTGCCGTACAAATATCGGGTGTGGGTACACATACCGGTACGACTGCACGCATACTAGGTACAGTAAAAATGCAATGGGTACATTTTATACGGTCTGTATAATCCTGGTACGTGATGGGTACGTTTTTTGGGGATGCCAAGGTAAAAAACATAGTTTTTTGCAATTTTAAGGGTACCGGAGCAATTTTTTTAGTCCATTTAATTTATTTTATTTTTTAAATTTGGAATTCTTTTGTAATAACTAAAACATGAAACAAATGAAATTAGGGTTACTTGTTCTATTTGATCATCTCCTCCTTCAAAGAAATACAGTCGGCTCCAAGAAGAAAGAAAACGATTGGCGACTCTGAAACTCCTTCGAAGGTGCTGATTCTCTCCTTTGAAGAATACAATCCAATGAGTTTCTCTTTGATTCTTCCTCATCTTCTGCTTCGATTCTTCTTCCTCTTTCTTTCATTTTTTTTTTAGAATTTTTTTTGCCTTTCTTCGCAACAAACGAACTATTGATCCTCTGTTTTTTTGGTTCATTTTTCTTCGATTCTTTTTCCTCTTTTCTTCATTTTTTAAGATTTTTTTTTTTCTTACTTCGCAGCAAACGAATCTGTCCTCTTTTTTTTCCCCTTCATTTTTTTGATTCGATTCTCCCATTTGATTGTCTCTTTCTTTGATTCGATTCTTCTTCTTCTTTTTTGAACTCTTCTTCATTTTTTCCCCCTGATATATATATATATATATATTTGTACATTTTTTCCCCACAACCACTGGAATTTCATGCAACTTGCAAGTCTAGAATGACCCACCTTGTGGTGCACCAAATACTAGTGGAGAGATGGACCAAAAACAATACACCAATTCATTGTCTCGCATATTCTTTGAATCCAAGTTATAAACAGCCACTGGAATTTCATGCAACTTGCAAGTCTAAAATGACCCACCTTGTGGTGCACCAAATACTAGTGGAGAGATGGACAAAAAGCAATACACCAATTCATTGTCTCGCATATTCTTTGAATCCCAGGTATAACTCATTTTTAAACTTTGTTTTTTAATTATGTTATTGAATTTTAATTTGTATATCGGACATTTAGCGATGAATTTTTAAAAAATAAATACCCTAACCGTACTCGTACCTTACTTTTTAAAAAAATTTACCGTATCAACGTACACGTATCGTATCTGTACTCGTACCCATACCCGTGCTTCTTAGCAATGTAGCATACATTTTACAAACAAATAAAGGAAAAAAGAAGAGGGGTGGGTTAAAATGTAATGTAATTGTAAGATGTCCAAAGGAGGTGTTTGTAATTTAGCTTATGTTTAAGTGTGGCAACATAAAAATGAAGAGCGAGCTTCTATTTACACACATCCATTTCTCTCTGTGCACATCCTTCTCAATACACACACTTAAAAAATTAATCCCAATTTATTTTGCTCACTCCACGCACCTTTTATTCCACATCTACCCTCATACACACACCCTATTAGAGAACACACAAACTTCTCAGACAGACCCGTCTCTCTCTCACACACACACACCCATCTCTCACACTCTACCGTTCGTCCCCCAAAAGCTTCATCCATCCATTAAAGACGTCAAGCATTGGCATTGAAGAGCATTGAACAAAATGACGTGAATCATTGAAGGAAATCTTTACATTTGGAGATCTTAGGTTAGTTTACTTATACTAATCCTCATTCCTATTTCATTTGTAATGTAGGGTTTGTTTTTACTATTTTTGATACGAACGCATAGCCCATCGTGATTGAGCACTCTGTTCCTCATTCAGAACTGGTTCTTTGAAAATAACATATTTGTTTGGAAGTAGAAGTCTGAAAATTAACATGTTATTCGACATTAGAATTCTGAATTTTTTTATTTAGTTCGACATTCAACTTCTGAATTTATTTAATTCATTTTACATACAACTTTCGAAAGTTAGTTATACTTTCCGTTTATAATTTTAACACTTTTCATTTATACTCGTCCTGAGATAATTTTAACACTTTCCATTTATCTTACCCTTTATATACTTTAATTCAAAAATACTTTACGTTTACAGGTTATTTGGAATCCATACCAGAGTTGCAGAGACCAGCATCCATGTAACCCGGTTACATTCTACCATTGATGCTTGAAGTTTAGACGTGGTCGAACCCTATTGTCCAAATAGAGTTATAAGGCAGTTTGACACGGTTAGATGCACCGCTGGCTCCCACTAGTGGTACTTGAGGCAACATATCTGCACAATATACAGTCACATATAGATACTTGGATAGGATCTGGGAGGCTTGGGATAACATGTTATCTGTGCAGCGGAGGAGCACACCAATTCATCAGCTTTGGGAATGCGTACCAGGTTACATGGATTGGTATAAGAATATCACGCACCTATATGTTGAGCGCACTGATAGACCACGTGTGCATGAACATCATTCAGCCAACATGCTGATGTATTATATTATCCTCTTTTATGCATTTGTAACGTACTTCTGTTTTTTGATATGTACCCTAAAATGTGGTCTTCTTTTAAAATACAGCGTATTGCACATGCACTGAGGATTGCACATCCTATCATTCAGGCTGGTTATGAGGACAGGATTCGACATCCTCATCGACTTTACCAGGCTATTGAGGCTATAACGCGTGTCCTTCAAGGTCAGTGCATTGACGAAGTTGGACCTACTTCGGTTGGACCTACTTTTGCTGGAGCTAGTTCTACTGGAGGTCATTTTTCATCTCGGACATTGACATACAGTTGTAGGCCTAGTCGTAGGCATACAGATGATTCGTGACATGTTATTTGACAGTTGATGAATTTTTTGTGGTGTTTTTATAAGCTGACATTGCTGTAGACATCTTTTACTGACATTATAAAAGATATTTTCTTATTAGAATGGAATGGTAACAATGGTCGATGACATTGTAAATGATATTTTTTTATTAGAATGTAATGGCAACAATGGTCAATAACATTCAATCCATGCCAGAGAACACATCAACATCAAAAGACGCATCCATTAATTTCTTCCATAATTCTAACATTGTTAAATGCATACATGTGCCAATCGGCATTAACAACGTCAAATGTCTCTCGAGTAGCTACAGTATCATGAATGATGTCCTTGAAATGTTGAATGCATCGCACATATGCATCATTTCAGTCGACAGCGCAAGAGTGACGGTATTTTTGCTAATTAGTGGCCACAGGAGGAACTGGATTGCCTGGATGCCAAAAAAAACCTGCACCAAAATTCACTTCAATTGGTGGTCATACCTTATAACTTCATGTACATGCACGAAATGATAAGTTTTTCTTATACCTGCACGAAATGATTTCTGTTGACAAATCCAATGACAGTCTCATGTCTATCAAGTTGAGGTACTGGCACTGTTCTCAGAGGTAAAAAGGTGAGACATTGTTGTAATGACAAGTGGTGTAACACAAGATTGTAGCACGATGCGACAAGATGCCCCATGTCTGGCATAGTCATCCAATGTGAGTAGCCAGGACTGTCTTCAAAGTATGAGAATATGCTTGCCAATTCTTCAAACCTTTTGTAAGACCCATAAAGTGTAATGTGTTCCTCTTTATAGGTTTGCAACTCACCCAAAAGATGATGCCTAACCTAAGCCCAATCATTTTTTGTATGACCAATTGAAGCAGCTATAGCCCTGAGACCACAATTCCCATTTGCAGCTACATCCTTGGCAAACTTAATGTACTGTTTCAACCCAGAAAGGAAAACATCAACATATGCACTAGGTTTTACTGTTCTGGTAATATACACCTTCCTCTTCGCATTCATCTTCTCCTTTTCCTTAACAAGTCACTTATTCTTGGTTTCTTGAGTAAAAACTACTGTTGTGATTTGAGTGTCCCTAGGTGAGAAGCAATCATGTCCAGATTGTACCAACTCAAATGCACAGGGTCCACGATGGGTAAAAACATTGATCTTCTTATGACCACGAGGACGTATATTAGGCTTCATTTCCGGCTCAACAAGAAAAGTACTTCCCAAACATATAATCTCTTTTAACTTCTTTAAAATCTCCAACTGCATGGTTCCATCATATTCATTGAACTTTTTCACAATCAACTCTACTTTTGCATGACAAGTAACCTTCATTTCCTCTTCTTTGTTGCATATGGAGATATAAAGTTGACTCTAGTGTGAGTGTATGGTAGCAAGTGGTATATGACGATCTTGTCTGATGTAGTCAGTAATCTCATAGGCACAAGGTAAACTATGAGTGTGGCGCTTCAACATCAATACCAATGGAATTGGCTCTCTTACTTTCTACAAGGAAATACTCTAATGCAAAAATAGACACATTACCCCGTAGCTCCCTAAACCGAGAAGGCTTAAATTGATGTTGCACAACAGTTAGACTTTTCCCAAATGAAGCCTTGATATCCGTGTGTTGCAACTCAAGCAGACTGTGTATTTTCTTAAATGAGACTTGACATGAACCCAGTTGTCTTTTCAGTTTTGCATGTGCACTCTCAGCCCTGTTCAATTCAATGTAAGTGAAATCAAAATCAAGTACATGGCACTTATTAATAACTTATTGAACAAAAGTAATCTTACCGGTTAGTTGTAACATTGCCACAATGCATACACATGTCTGTCTATGCCACCACAATTTCTCCTCCTAAGGAACCAACCAAGTATCCATGATGTAGTTGACTGCATCAGGATAACTACTAAATTCCTTAAGTAATAATTGAAGACGCTCATCATATTGAATTTCAGAAGATGAATACACTAAAGAGTTCCACTCATGGTTGAACTTCTCTCATTTCTACTTTGTTTCAAACAGTTTCTTGTATTTAGTCAATACATTCTTACTGATATGCCAATGGCATAATAAATGTTTGGCACTCGGGAATATCTTCTATATGGCATTCATCAAGGCTAGCTCTCTGTCAATGACAATAATCGCCAGCAAAACAAAACCATCCATGACATCACGCAATGTAGCTAACACCCATGCATAGTTATCAGCCCTCTCAGATTGTAAGTATGCGAAAGCTACCGAGTAAGTCATTTTAGTTGATGTCACTCCCACAATTTCAAGAAGAGGAAGACGATATCTGTTAGTTTATATGTGCAAACCATAATCAATATACGTGGGAAAGACCGAAATAAGTCCAAACTGGCAAGATGTGCCCAAAACAAGTCTGTCATAGTCATCATGGACTCTTCACATCGATGGTGCTCAATGTACTTATACTTGGCCAATTCACCCAATAAGTGTTGCATTTGTGATCTTCCAGTTCTCTCTACCACCCTGTTTCGATGGCGTACATTGTAAATGGTTTAAAGTATGCTTACATTGAGGGCATCTCTCTGTTTCAAGGTTACTAGGATCTCTTTTGGCCTAACCATGTTATTTGACATATCCATTAATAATGATTTCTCATCCTTTGATAGCCTTCCCGCATATGAATGTCCCTCAAGGTGCTCCGTATGTGGATGGTTATTCAATCCGCATACTACGGTCAATGTCCATTCATTATTTGTGGTCAACCTGTGAGCCCTCATATCAAAAGGACAACCACACTTCTTCGTACCGGTTATTCTTGATGCATTGTTGCCCTCAGGTTTTAACTTCTTTGTTGCTCTATATTGGCCACTCCTCTCACAAATAAGATACATCCTGGGTCTTTTTTTCCCTCCACCATAGTCTGATATTTTGATTACAATGACCAAACCATTTCTCTTTCCAACTTCACGTACCCAGTTGAACAATTCATTCTTACTTTTGAATACCTACAAACTCAAATAAATATTATCAAACATTTACATTTCTTGAGCAATTCAAAACATAATCATTATAATTTCGTAGAGTGAACCCGGTCAGTTGTGAATTGAGTAGTGTAATCCAAAACACTATCCGAGCGAACCTCACTTCCTTGAGTTGAGACATATTCCTACAAGTTTTGTATAATATTACAAATTTGAAATGGCATTATAAAGACAAATTTGCTATTTGAAACTACAAATTTAGTATGAAATTTACGAATTTAGAATATAAAATGAAAAAAAAAACTTTTACTTCATTCGAAAGTACAATGTCAAAAACAATGCTATTGTTCGAATGTAGTTGTTCGAATTATTTTTACTGGTTCGGAAGTTGAATGTTGAAAATTTGACATTATTTCTATGGGGAAGTGGTTTTGGAAATACTCTTTTGATCCAGTGGGACGCTCGAGATCCTCAGCTAACAACCTGAAGAGGAATAAACACTCCGGTCGGGGGTGTCGGAATTAGCACTCCGACGGATAAGTCAGCATATACTCTCTTGATTCCTTGTATCTTAAGTTAAGTGTACTAATTCTCACATACATTTTTCTGACTGATGATTCTGTATTTATATTATTCTCTTTGGGCCTTAGGGCCAGGCCCATCCTCGATCCATTACATGTACTTCTTCTCGGCTTTTATTTTATTGGTTGGAATGCCGATTATTTCATTTGGCTCTTCAATGGACTAGGATCAATGCCGAATAAAGGTTATGACCTGGACTGGACTCGTCCATTCATCCTTATTGGCCCATTTTTATTCGGCTCCCACAATTGCCCCCAAACACCCCACTAGCATCAATTAGTCGGTGTGTTTGGTTTCGAACTTGGAAAGTCAAAAATTCGGCAGTTAATCCTCTTTCCAATGCGTGTCAGAACGAGCACACGTTTTTTGGTCATTATAGCGATTTCTTGCCCCTTCGTACACTGCCTCCATTTAATGTGATTTAAAATTGTCTCTTCGAATGTATGTTTTGAATACTCAAAAATATCTGGTTTGCCTTCTAGTGCAACTCCTTCATTTCGCAGCTTCTGCAACTCCTTGTTTCTCGTTTTCCCCTTCGCCTCTTGTAAGTTTTCTTCTCCTTCACTTCCAATCCCATTTCCTTGTTTGCTTTTAGTTTTCCATAATCCTTAGGCTGGCCAGGATGGCAAAACATTTGAAGGAGTTCCTTTCAGCAGATCGAATCTCCGGCTTTCGACGCCATTTTTCCATCCCCGATGACGTCCATCTGTCACTTTTGGCAGACAGCACCACTGATATAGAGAGGGCTGATGAGAGCACAATCGTCTTTCCTCTCCTGTCAATTACTGAGGGCAGAGTCCACTTTCCCCTTCACTCATTTTTGAGGGCCGTTCTTCGACACTGGGGTCTAATCCTTTCCCAGCCCAACGTGAATTTTTTTCGCATCATAATGGGGATTATAGAGCTAAACCGGCGTCTTAGGATTAATCTAGGTATACCCGCCATTCGGCATTGTTATGTCCTAGCCAAATCTATTGGCCGGCTAGGATGCTACTTTCTTGGAGACAAGGATATCGATCATCACTTAGTGACTATGCTTGCCAGCTCTGGCAAGCGTATTGATGACGTGATGGTCATTGTCTGAGGCAATTGGGAATTCGGCGAGGGTGGAGATCGCCTAGACCCCGTGCCAAGGCGAAAAGGCAAACTAGGTGGCCGATTAGCTCAGTTTTGTTTATGTTATTACCATATCTGTATTCGGCTCTCCATACATCTAATCGCTTTATTTATGCATGCAGTGACTTGAAGAGAGTGTTGGTTTCAGACGACGACGTTGTACTTGCAGAAATTAAAATCGCACTATAGTTCGTCGGCCGTCCAAACCTTCAAAAACAAGGGAGGGCGGCCCACATTCTTCTGCAGTACGAGCCGATTTATACGACATTTTTAGAGGCAAACAACATTCCAATCCCGAAAGGCGACGATCATCTTATAGATCTTCTCTTCCCCAGCTTCAAAAACTTAAGACAGATTGGTTTAGAAACATCCGATTCGGAACACGTAGAAGAACAAACGGCCGAACCAATCGCCAAGGACTCTAACCAGTTGGCAGTCGAGGTAAACGAAGCTCTTAACTCGGCCTTTGAGGAAGCCAGACTCAGCTCGTCTGACCCTCCATCCATATCAGGCCGAAGGACATCTCCTTCGAAGATATTTTTACAAACTTCGGAGACCTTCCCGGCACTTATCTTGAGGGTATGGCTGGGGAAACGCTCACACAAATGGCACTTATCCCGAGGCCATCCGTTCTGAACCTGCCCCGACTGAATCTTTCAAACCTATTATTGTAGAAGAAATGACTCAAATTAATGTGGTCGAGACAGTGAAGGAAGCCGAACGGCCAATTCCAAAAGATCGGGGGGAGAAATGTACCGTCGAGAGCGAGGCCGGTTCTGAGGAGAACCCTGTTGATAAATGACCACGCTTAGAAGAGTCGGATGTGGTTGCTCCTTTTGTTGTTCAACCAAAGATAAAAAACATGTCGATCTCCTCTGAAGCGTCGGCCTTGAAAGATCCAACCGTGGCGTTGAGCATAGCTGCCTCGTGTAGACGCGCCCGAACGTCCTGGGAAAATCCCATTTTGTTCATTGGGCTCACTACAGTTCGGACTCAATGTCACGGTTCTTAATCTGATCTTGCAAAGTGCAATGCGAGATTGATAAATCACCAAAGAGTCCAAATCCGGCAAATCGTTTTGAAAAACTGATTTTTTAAAAAGAAGTGCCAAACATGGACTGCTTTACCAAATACAGAGTCGCCACCTAAATATTTTATTTTTGAAAAATTTAGAAAACCCTAACTCGTGCCTAAGGCCACGTGTCTGTCATCACCAAAATTGTCTCAGCTCGGGAACTTGGGTACGAGAGGGGAAGGTCATGCAATGAGCACCCCCGCTCGCCCGATCAAAGATCGGCCTTTACTAACATGATATCTTGTTTTTGAAAACACATGTGCTCTTATTCCGGTTATTAACCTAGAATTACTATGTGATGCGCATAGCATACAAGTATAGACTGGGTCGCCTAAGTTGGAACAAAACATTTCATGTTTGTTTTTGAAAGCGGTTTGCTACTCGCAAGTAGGCTAAAATACGAATTTTGCCACCCTCAAGTGGGCTTGAAACTCGCAATCAATGAATTGTTCCAATTCAAGTAATCCAACCTTCACCCACAGGCATTCAGGCAATTATATCACATAAGCAGTTAGCCTCGTGGTAAGCATGCTATCATGGCAGTCACTCACACACATGCAAGGATGCTAAAGCATAAACACTCACCGAGTACTCCGAGCCAAAACAAAAGCTATGTTAGAAATCAATTCATGATCCTAGCTATGTCAGGAATGCCTAATGCAACACATACAAAATGCAACTAAGATAGGCTCGGTTATTCTAAAATGTCATGTGAAATGCAATTTGATACATTGTAATAACCCTCACCACTGCTTACCGATAAACATTAATTACCGTTAAACTGAACTGATTAAAGTACTGAACTGACTGACTGAAAACTGGAACTGAATTGACTGAGTATGTATGTTAATCCGTATTCTATCTGTTTGGCTGTTTGACTATCTGTTCATGTTTTAGTGTTTAATCTGCTAATTGAAGGCCTTATCGGTGGCCGAATCCGAAATTGATTAGTGTGCCTTGATCAGTAGAATTAATGTGAATTTATGGTATATTTATCTGAAATTTGATTTAGTATGAGTAAATTAGATTAAATATTGACGGATTGCAAGTTTTGGACTTAATTACCATTAGACCACTTAGTGGCCACTCAATACAACATATTTGAGCCTTATACTTGACCACATAACACATTTGCTCAGCCTTTCTCCTTGCCATAGCTGACCAAGAGAGAAGAGAGGGAGAGAGTGAGAGAAATTGGATTTCATCTTGAGTTTTGCTTGCTAATTGAAGGTTGATTGTTAATTTGAGCTCCTAGTCTTCTAATTCAAGACCTAAGGTAGAGTAATTACCCTCTTGTTTATGAATTGAGCTTGTTCTTACATGATTTATGTCAAATTTAGTGGATCGAGTCATGAAATAGCTTCATATGGTGAAATAGAGCATAATTCATGCATGCATGTTAGTATTGTTGGATTTTGGGTTGAGTTCATGGCAAATTGTCACATGCATGTCCATGTTTTGAGTGTAGGCCATGTTTTCATCATGTTTGTGAATCAATTGGCTTATTAGAGCATGTTTTGAAGCTTGAAAGCTATTTAAAGATCATGCATGTCATGTTTGAGGTTTGTTCTTGAAAAATGGTTTGAAATTGGATTTGAATTAAACACCCTTGGGCCTTGATTTCTCAAATTAAGCTTTGAACCATGTTATTCTATGTGTTTACAAATGTTTTCTGGAAATTCAGCCCAAGAGGTCGAGTTTTGAGTTATTAAACCTTGGTTTGAGCTTGGAGGTGCAATCTGGGTTTTCCAGATTCTGCACTTCCGCTCGAGCGGGGGATAGTGACGCTCGAGCAGGGAATCCGAGCATCCAGTATCTCTGCACTGTTTTACAGTCCGCTCGAGCGGAGTCATGTGTCTCAAGCACGAGCGGGCGTCGAGCGTCCGTCGAGCGGAGATTTCACCCATCCAGTACTTTTACAGTACGCTTGAGCGGGATATTTGACGCTCGAGTGTGTACCTTTGTTGCATGACCGCTTGAGCGGGGAAACCTGAGCTCGAGCGAGACTCTGTTTTTTTGAAAACTCCTGAAACTGTTTTCTGATCACATCTTTGCATCCTCATCTCATCCTAGGCATTCTTAGGCCTAGTTTAAGACATCTTATTGAGGACATAGATGTAGAACACACCGAGGCAAATTAGGGATTAAGTTATTATCTCTTCCGACTGTGTAGCTTAGTGTGTGTTTAATCTGTTAACTGTGTAGGGTTGGCGACTGGGGAGACACGCTCTAGCATACCGTAGCCCAGAACTCTGTGAGTAACGATTGTGTAAAGATATGTTCACAAATGATTATTTTCTGAACAACTGAACTGTACTGTTTACTGAACTGATTACTGTTAACTGAATGAATGTATGTCCTATATTCTGAACTGTATTGTGGCATCCTTAGCACCTACTGTTTACTGTTACTGTGGCAGAACTCTCTGTCGGTTCCCTTGTTGGAACCACTACTGTTACTGACTGATGGCCATCATTTACTGCTCGGTCTTTTAAGACCTACTGTTTACTGTACTGTTATGCTAATGGGTGTACCACATATGACTGTACTGACTGAACGACTGAAATACTGTTTAAATGAACTGTTTTCATACTATAAGGACATTCATTCTTAACCTCTTTACGCATTATGTTATTCACTGGGCTTTAGCTCACTGCTCATATATATATGTAGGTGTTCAGGCACCAGACCGCGGCTAGGAGCGTCAGGGTTACTCCAGTTTTGTCAAGCCAACTACCGTGCCTCACTGCAAGGTTCCAAGCCTATCATGCTAAGGCTTAGGGGTGTTTTAGGACTCCCCATTTTGTACTGTCTTGCTGTTTTGTAATAACTGAATGGATTGTATAGACTGAATGTTTACTGTACCGTTACATAGGGATCGAGTCCCTATTCTGAATGATTGTATATATTGTGTATACCTTTCCACTGAATGTAAATATGTTTGGAAAGTCCTTTTGCATGCAGACTGTCACAGCTCATTGGGCATTGTTTCTTTACTGTTTTGGCTTCCGCCAGGCCCTGTACTCTATTTTACTGTACTACTGTTAAGCAGGCCTTCGGTAATCTTGGATTACTGGCCGGTTACGGTGCTAAACCCATAGGGCCGGGTTTGGGTCGTGACAGAGTGGTATCAGAGCGATACTTACCACGAGTTATACCGCACACACGTGTCCAAATGAGCTATAGGGTGTCCTAGAAAAGTAATTAGGGCATCTCATGAGCATGGTAAGTGTGTGATATGACTGACTGAATATATGCTAAAGCATGAACTTGTATAAATAGTGACTGCTTATGTTTAAAACTGTTATAACTGCTTATAGTGAAATGGATAACGCAAACACTGCAAATGAAACTGAATCCTCATCCTCTGAGGCCAGAATGGCCAGACTGGAGCAAATGATGGAACTGATAACTGTGAGACTGGATCAACAACTGAACCAACAGCCCCTACCTCCTCCTCTTCCGGTTGTACCGGAACAAAATGTGAATGTGAATGTACAAAATATGAATGCTAATGATGGGGACATAATTGCACTGACCCATAAGTTCAGTAAAATGAAACCGCCGTCCTTTCAGGGAGGCCTTGAACCGCTGAAAGCTGAAGCATGGGTTCTGGAGACTGAAAAATTGTTTGAAGTTTTCCCGTGCTCTGAAGCACACAAGGTACTGTTAGCCACCTTTACATTGCAAGAAGAAGCTAGAAGGTGGTGGATGCTCATTCGTGATGAAAATACTGTTCTGATTTGGGCTCAATTCAAGGGAGCCTTCTTTGAAAAGTACTTCCCTCAGTGTGTTAGGGACAGAAAAGTAACTGAGTTTGAACAACTGAGACAGGGCACAATGCCCATTGCTGAATATGAGACGAAATTCACCGAGCTTGCTAGATATGCACCGCATATGGTGGATACTGAGTATAAGAAGGCCAGAAAATTTGAAGGCGGCCTTAATGTTGCAATTCTTGACCGAATAAATGTTCTAAAACTACCGAATTATGTAAATGTTCTTGATAGAGCCTTGATGGCTGAATCAAATATTGAAGCACTGAAAACTGAAACGCCATTGCCTGAATGGCAGGGTAAAATGCAGAGTTTTAAGTTTAAGAAAGGCAAGCATAGTCCATTGAACAAGAAACAGAATACGGGGTCAACGACTACGTCTAGTCAAGGAAACCGTACAATACCGCCCTGTTCTGAATGTGGTAAAAATCACAAGGGAGTCTGTTACAAGATATCAGGAGCCTGTTATAGGTGTGGCAAGGTGGGCCATATGGTTAAAGACTGTCCCTCTGCTCCACAAGCTGGTAGTAAAGCTACACCAAGCGTAGCGGCATCAACTGTTACACCGAAACCGAACCCTAAAGCTACCGAGAAAGAGCCTATGAGGCAGGGCCAAGTGTTCACCCTAGTACCGGGAGACGTCCAGAATACCGAGACCGTTGTGTCAGGTATTCTCTCTATTTGTACTCAGAATGCTTATGTACTGATTGATTCGGGGTCTACGTATTCTTATGTGTTGCATGTTTTTTTGCGTAAATTGAATAGACCCTTAGAACCTATGAATTATCTGTTAGCTGTATCATCACCCGTTGGGGGATCTATGACCTGTGCATACATGTACCTTGCTTGTGAAATCATTGTTGGAGATGCACATCTGTTTATCGATTTACTGCCATTGAACATTGATCATTTTGATGTAATATTGGGGATGGACTGGTTAACGAAATATCATGCCACCATAGACTGTGCAACGAAACAAGTAGTTTTCCATCCACCTGGTCTACCTGAATTTGTGTTTAATGGAGTTGGAGTGGTACCTCCTCCGTATTTGATTTCATCTGTGAAAGCTGTAAAATTGATTAGAAAAGGATGTAAAGGGTATCTGTGTTCTGTATTGACTGTGTCTACTGATGATAATGCTAATGTGAACTGTATTCCTATAGTCAGAGAATTCCCAGATGTTTTTCCAGATAATTTGCCAGGGGATTTGATTGACAGGGAGATTGAATTTACTGTTGATGTGATTCCTGGAACACAGCCAGTTTCTAAAGCTCATTACCGAATGGCTCCAACTGAACTGAAAGAACTGAAAGTACAACTGCAAGAACTGTTAGATAAGAAGTTCATCAGACCTAGTACCTCACCGTGGGGCGCACCTGTTTTGTTTGTAAAGAAGAAAGACGGCTCACTGAGACTGTGCATTGACTATCGTGAACTGAATAAGGTAACTGTAAAGAATAAATACCCATTACCGCGTATTGATGGCCTGTTTGATCAGTTACAGGGTGCTAAAGTATTTTTGAAGATTGATCTCAGATCCGGATACCATCAGTTGAAAGTTAAATCAGATGACATTGATAAAACTGCTTTTCGAACGAGGTATGGACATTACGAATTTTTAGTTATGTCTTTCGGAGTCACGAACGCACCAGCTGCATTTATGGACCTTATGAACAGAATTTTTAAACCATACCTTGACAAGTTTATTGTTGTATTTATTGATGACATATTGATTTACTCCAAGAATATAAAGGAACATGAACATCATCTAAGACTTGCCCTACAAACCTTAAGAGAACAGAAACTGTATGCTAAACTGTCTAAATGTGAATTTTGGCTTGACCATGTTATGTTTTTGGGCCACGTTGTTAGCAAAGATGGAATTTCTGTTGATCCGCAGAAAATCGAAGCTGTAGTGAACTGGCCTAGACCAACCAACGTCACTGAAGTCCGAAGCTTTTTGGGTTTGGCTGAATATTACAGAAGATTTGTCAGAGATTTCTCCAAAAGTGCTTTACCATTGACTCAACTGACTCAGAAGGGGATATCATTTGACTGGACTGACCAAAGGGAATCTGTCTTCCAGGAGTTGAAAACTCGATTAGTGACTGCACCGGTTCTTACCTTACCTTCAGGTACGGATGGTTATACTGTGTTTAGTGATGCTTCTCATAAGGGTTTGGGATGTGTTTTAATGCAGAATGGGAGAGTTATTGCTTATGCTTCCCGACAACTGAGACCGCATGAAAAGAACTACCCGACCCATGATCTGGAACTTGCTGCAGTGGTATTTGCATTGAAAATTTGGCGTCACTATCTGTACGGGGTGACATGTGAAGTATACACCGACCACAAGAGCTTAAAGTATTTCTTCACACAGAAAGAACTGAACATGAGACAACGGAGATGGCTAGAACTGATAAAAGACTATGACCTACAGATATTGTACCATCCGAGAAAAGCCAATACCGTTGCCAATGCACTAAGCCGGAAATCGATTGGAAACTTAGCATGTTTGCTTACCGGACAGAAAGAGTTGCTTTGTGACCTTGAAAAATCTGAAATTGAAATTGTTTTACGAGAACAAGGTGGAACCTTAGCTGCTATTTCTGCTCAACCGGCACTGATTGAAGAAATTAAAGAGAAACAGCAACAGGATGACTTCTTGAAGAAGATCATCGAAGAAAGAGAATCTAAACCGAGACCGGGATTCAAATTTGAGAATAATGTACTGAAATTTCAAGAAAGACTGTGTGTACCAAATGATACTGAATTAAAAAGAAGGGTTCTGCAAGAGGGCCACAACTCAAGATTTTCTATCCATCCAGGGAATACGAAAATGTACCAAGACCTGAAACTGAATTTCTGGTGGCCGGGAATGAAGAAAGAAATTGGTGATTTTGTATCGAAATGTCTTCATTGCTAACAAGTTAAAGCTGAACATCAATGACCCGCAGGCTTATTGCAGCCCTTACCGATACCGGAGTGGAAATGAGAGCATATCACCATGGATTTTATAGTGGGATTGCCTCGCTCCAGGAAAGGTATGGACTCGATTTGGGTTATCGTTGATAGACTGACTAAATCTGCTCACTTCTTGCCTGTTAAGACAATTTATAATGCGGACAAATTGGCTATACTCTATATTGATGAAATCGTTAGACTGCATGGAGTACCTGTGTCCATTGTTTCTGACAGGGATTCGAAGTTTACATCGAGATTTTGGCAAAGCCTACAGACTGCACTGGGTACTGAACTGAGACTGAGTAGTGCCTATCATCCTCAGACAGATGGCCAGTCAGAAAGGACCATCCAGACTCTGGAGGATTTACTGAGAATGTGTGTCCTTGATTTTCAGGGAAACTGGGAAAGTCATTTGCCCTTAGTTGAATTTGCTTACAACAACAGCTATCACTCGAGTATTGGCATGGCGCCTTTCGAGGCATTGTATGGCAGAAAATGTAGATCTCCGATTTGCTGGGCAGAAGTTGGAGATGGGCCTTTGCTTGGGCTCGAAATTGTTTATGAAACAACTGAGAAAGTGAAACTGATACAACAGAGATTGAAAACTGCACAGAGCAGACAGAAGAGTTATGCTGATGTCAGAAGACGAGATAGAGAGTATGAAGTGGGCGATCACGTATTTGTGAAAGTGACACCGATGAAAGGCCAGACTCGTTTTGGAGTCAAAGGCAAGTTAGCACCGAGATATGTCGGACCATACGAGATTATTGAGAAAATCAATCCGGTGGCGTATCAAGTTGCGCTTCCTCCTGAAATGGAGCATATGCATAACGTCTTCCACATCTCTATGTTGAGAGACTACCTCCAGGATCCTTTCCATGTAATAGAGCCTACCCGTGTAGTATTGAGTGATGACTCCACTTACGAGGAACGACCTATACAGATTGTAAATAGACGGATCAAGAAACTGAGAAACAAAGAAATCCCGCTGGTAAAAGTCGACTGGCAGAACCACGGTGACGTGTATGCCACTTGGGAAAGGGAAGATGACATGGCTAAAAGATATCCTGAACTATTTCCACTGAATCCTGTTTTCTTTCAGAACGAAGGTAAACAGAGTTTAGAGGACTAAACTCTAAACTTATGTTAGTATTGTTGGATTTTGGGTTGAGTTCATGGCAAATTGTCACATGCATGTCCATGTTTTGAGTGTAGGCCATGTTTTCATCATGTTTGTGAATCAATTGGCTCATTAGAGCATGTTTTGAAGCTTGAAAGTTATTTAAAGATCATGCATGTCATGTTTGAGGTTTGTTCTTGAAAAATGGTTTGAAATTAGATTTGAATTAAACACCCTTGGGCCTTGATTTCTCAAATTGAGCTTTGAACCATGTTATTCTATGTGTTTACAAATGTTTTCTGGAAATTCAGCCCAAGAGGTCGAGTTTTGAGTTATTAAACCTTGGTTTGAGCTTGGAGGTGCAATCTGGGTTTTCCAGATTCTGCACTTCCACTCAAGCGGGGGATAGTGAC
Source organism: Camellia sinensis (assembly GCF_055761805.1). Taxonomy (NCBI): domain Eukaryota; kingdom Viridiplantae; phylum Streptophyta; class Magnoliopsida; order Ericales; family Theaceae; genus Camellia; species Camellia sinensis. Next base: position 7,260,421 of record NC_138971.1, read on the forward strand.
GCTCGAGCAGGGAATCCGAGCATCCAGTATCTCTGCACTGTTTTATAGTCCGCTCGAGCGGAGGATTGGGCGCTCGAGCGGAGTCATGTGTCTCAAGCACGAGCGGGCGTCGAGCGTCCGTCGAGCGGAGATTTCACCCATCCAGTACTTTTACAGTACGCTCGAGCGGGATATTTGACGTTCGAGCGTGTACCTTTGTTGCATGATCGCTCGAGCGGGGAAACCTGAGCTCGAGCGGGACTCTATTTTTCTGAAAACTCCTGAAACTGTTTTCTGATCACATCTTTACATCCTCATCTCATCCTAGACATTCTTAGGCCTAGTTTAAGACATCTTATTGAGGACATAGATGTAGAACACACCGAGGCAAATTAGGGATTAAGTTATTATCTCTTCCGACTGTGTAGCTTAGTGTGTGTTTAATCTGTTAACTGTGTAAGGTTGGCAACTGGGGAGACACGCTCTAGCATATCGTAGCCCAGAACTCTGTGAGTAACGATTGTGTAAAGATATGTTCACAAATGATTATCTTCTGAACAACTGAATTGTACTGTTTACTGAACTGATTACTATTAACTGAATGAATGTATGTCCTATATTCTGAACTGTATTGTGGCATCTTTAGCACCTACTGTTTACTGTTACTATGACAGAACTCTCTGTCGGTTCCCTTGTTGGAACCACTACTGTTACTGACTGATGGCCATCATTTACTGCTCGGTCTTTTAAGACCTACTGTTTACTGTACTGTTATGCTAATGAGTGTACCACATATGACTGTACTGACTGAACGACTGAAATACTGTTTAAATGAACTATTTTTATACTGTAAGGACATTCATTCTTAACCTCTTTACGCATTATGTTATTCACTGGGCTTTAGCTCACTGCTCATATATATATGTAGGTGTTCAGGCACCAGACCGCGGCTAGGAGCGTCAGGGTTACTCCAGTTTTGTCAAGCCAACTACCGTGCCTTACTGCGAGGTTCCAAGCCTATCATGCTAAGGCATAGGGGTGTTTTAGGACTCCCCCTTCGGTACTGTCTTGCTGTTTTGTAATAACTGAATGGATTGTATAGACTGAATGTTTACTGTACCGTTGCATAGGGATCGAGTCCCTATTCTAAATGATTGTATATATTGTGTATACCTTTCCACTGAATGTAAATATGTTTGGAAAGTCCTTTTGCATGCAGACTGTCACAGCTCATTGGGCATTGTTTCTTTACTGTTTTGTCTTCCGCTAGGCCCTGTACTCTGTTTTACTGTACTACTGTTAAGCAGGCCTTCGGTAATCTTGGATTACTGGCCGGTTACGGTGCTAAACCCATAGGGCCGGGTTTGGGTCGTGACATACATGTATTCAAACAGGAATTGAAATACAATACAGTTAGTATGATGCGTCGAGCCCGGTGCATGCAAGACAGATGAATGGATGCAAACATGCGAGCATAAGGATGCTAATTGAAACATGCCCTAAAACTAACCATCGTAAGCTGGTAAATAAAAGGGAGAAAGAAATGGGGGTTGGAAGACATGCATCACACACACGCACACTCATTACAACAGTTGTGCCCTCTCGACGGAGGGTCCGAATGAATAATACAGAACCAACTAGCTAATCTAATTAAACTAGTTATTACACAACAGAATGAATAACAAGCTACAGCTAATTATTATGCAACTCTAACTAATTAACAAATTAACTAAGTTAGCAATTGAATAAGCATGTAAACTGTATGAAATAGGCTGCCTCCAAACTGCCTTGGATGACGAAGGATGCGTGCCCGGTCACCTCGTGCGAAAATCCATCGCGATGCCCCGATTTGCCTCTGTTTGCAACTGGTCTCAGAACACTGCAAAAAAGCTCCAGAAGGTTGAAACTCCATCATGGGAATCTGTAGGAGGGATGCCGACCAGTTGTTGGCATTGGAGACCACTTGCTGACCACTTTCTGTGTTGAAAACCAGAAAAAGTGGTCGGCCAGCCACATTATCTGGTCAGCCGACCAGTTTCTGCTGCCAAACTTTAGTTTGCTGCAACAGAGAGCAAGAAAGGGACATGGCAAAGTATTTGCAACACATGTATGCACAACCACCCTCCCAATCATTACGTAAGCTCAAGGGAGTATGGTTCTCGACCCTTGGGCCACCAATCATGCATCTCGATGCATGATGGCCGAGGAGCCAAATTGCACAACTCAATATGAAATGAATGCACACACGAACACATAAAGCCTAAAACTCTATCATGTATAGTCAAGAGTGTCGGCGACCGAGAATTGAGGTACGTTTCATCACTTCAAGTATGAAACAACCCTCGTTGCCCGTGTTTAGACTAACTCCTATTCCAAACACAATGCAACAAATAACATGTCGTGGCATATACAATGCGGTTCAAGCATGCGAACATACAATGCAATGAAATAAGCTTGTGAACAAGATGCAAGCGACAAGCATGAAAACATGCAATGCAACATGAACAACCTAACAAGGCTAATGGCATGCTCAATGCACATGCATACATACTCAATGCAAGGCAACACATGCATGCAATCAATGTGAACAACAACTAACATACACAATGCAAATGGACGTGGCATACACAACGCAATGAACCACATGGCATATACAATGCATGATGGACTTAAACCAAAATGGATAGGCCTCAGCCATGTCCAAATCAGTGGCCATACATGCTAAGATAGAAACACAAAATGCTATACAAACATGCATGCATATTGGCCCAAGCTTATGGCTCAAAACACAACTCTCCAAAAGCATTGAAAGGATGAAACATGGGGTACAATGGCATATGTTCTAGCATTGAAATGACATGCAAAATGACTTAGAATCATGCCAACAACCCATGTAATGCATGTTGAAAGGCTCAAGCGTCAAAGCTAGTGAAGTGGATTACAAAAGAGGCATGCAAGATAATGCTCAAATGGCCAAACTAACCCCAAACAGACCCTATGTAGGCCAAAACAGTAGCAAAAATGAGTTGGAATGATGGCTTGAAAGGCACGAAAAATGAGGCTCATGTAATGACTCGCAAATGGGACATTAAGGCACAACCCTCAAGAGCACTTAAGAAGTGGAAAATATGGAAGTATAACAGCCCTATATGCTTTGAAATATCATTCTCAACGATGCCAACACATGCAAATACATCAAGTTAAGTATGTAAGATGCCTCGAAATTCAAAGCTAGTCAAGGCTGTTACACTACAAGCATGTATGACAAGCCTCAATCGACTAAGAAACCTCAAAACAGAGCTAAGACAGCCCAAAATAAGAATAAAATCATGCTAGAGCATAGCCAAAATAGGCTAGGATAATGAGCCAAAACATCATACACACAAAGCTAGTAAACAAGATTTACACTACAAGCATATGGAGCATGCAAGAGGCTACCAAACCAGCAAAAAATAGAGTCATGACATGTCAAATGATGGCCAAAAATCTACTAAAATGGAGCTAATACATGCTAAAAAGACATGCCACTTTGATAAGCCACAAATGGGAATACACTACACATACAAAAAGCAAACATAAGGTGGCCAAACCAACCATAGACAGAGCTAAGGCAGGCCCTAAAATTCATGAAAAAGTGCCTGAACCAAGCCTTGAAAGTATGAAGATGCATGCTCCTTTGATAGGCCAAAAATGCAAGCAACCAAAACAAGAAGAGAGGGGGGTCACCCCCCCTTTGATTTGAGGCCTCAAAACCGCATGCCTACCACTGAAAATCCATTGGATTTCAGTGGCTAGAAGGCCAAGCAAGGACTAGCTCAAAGGCCCTAAACCATGGCACAAAACAAGGCCAAACAAGGCATGCAAGAAGGTAGAAGACCCTCAACACCCAAGAGGCCTTAAACAAACATCAAAAATACTTAAATACAAAACTTTTTCCAGTTGAAAGCAAGGCCTAAATAAGCATGCAAATGAGACCAAGAGAGCAACCAAAATAAAGCTTAAAAGGGAGAAAAGAGGTTACCCTTGAAGCACTGCAAAACCAGCAGATTTCTCAGCCAAGAATCAACTTTTTAGCCTCCAAAAAAGTCCTCCAAGAACCTCAGTTCAATGATAGGGGTGTATGGTTAAGGGTTGTGGTGCAAAAGTGAAGAACAACACACTCTTTAGGCACCAAATATAGAGATATATTCTTATGCCTTAGGAAAATTTCAGAACCTCTTCCATGGAGAGGGAGAGTCTCTCTTATAGAAAAACAAAGGTTCAAGCTTCTTGGAGAAGCTAAAACTTGGTTGCAATACCTCCATACACGTGTATGGAGGATACAGTCTGTGCCTTCCAGCTGACACAGCTGGCATCCACATAGTCTGCCAAAACAGAGGGAGAGGTGCCTACCACTTAAAGTGGTCGGCCTGCTACTTGCAGTGGTTGGCCGACCACTTCAAGTGGTCTCCCAGAAAAAAAGTGGTCGGCAGGGGGAATTGGTGGCCTCCACACTGAAAGCAAGCCAATGGTGGTGTGGGAGACCAGAAAAGGTGGCCCAAAGACCAAGAAAATTAGTTTCCCGACCAAAAATCGGCTGGCGGGAAGGAAAGTGGTCTCCAAGGGGAAAAACTGGTCTTCCACCCTCGTACCACCTTCCAAGCAAAGAAAACAAGGTTTGTACCAAAAATAAACCAACACGGATGTAAAACGAGAGTTCAGGAGGCAAAACGCGTAACCGGGAGCCTCGAAACCCAGCTGCTGAGCACCAAAAGTGGTATACGACCACAAAAGTGGTCTCCCGGACCACAGTGTCCTTCTAGATAGAGGAAACAAGGTGTGGTTCAAAAACCACGCCGAACGGAGAACGTTAAGCTGTCCTGAGACAAGGCGCACGACTAAGGGCTCCAGAAACCGAAAACTAGTCTCCAAACGGGAAAAGCAGTCTACGACCACAAAGAGATGGTCTACAAGACCTCTCCCTCCCTCCGGGAAGAGAAACAAAGTTCAGTCCTCAAACCGAGGCGAAGCACAAAAGAGTTTAGAGGCCTGGAGGCAAGGCTCTCAGCCAAAACTCTGAAACCTCTAAACGAGCGTAACATGCACCATCACCGAGCGCTCAATCGATGACGTCTGAGTCTTAAGGTCGGTCAAAAATGCGGTGTCTACAGTTGCCCCTCTTTGACAGAACTCGAAAGTCATAAGTGACGGGAGTAAATGTCAAAGCCCATAGACGACCCATTTTTGACAAGGCCGAAGACTTAGTCAAACATGCAAGATAACAAAGAAATGTGCCCGCAAGCAGGGGCAAAATGCTAATGAAATGCACAGAGCCGAACATAACTTATGATCATGCAAAGAAAGCTGTAACGAAGCAAATATACACAATAAATGCAACGTTTAAACAGGTGAATATAAAACAAACTTCATTATATGCCGAAAGGATGTAAGAGAATTATACAATTCTCACTACGTCACACACGGAGTACATATAATACCATCTGGTTCTTCTGGTCACGCGAGCTTCAAATGAACCGTACATACAATATCGTGCCTGCATAAGAAAGAAACTCAACAGGTACAATATCGTTAGAAACATGCATAGCAATGCAAGTGAAAAGTGCGTAATAACGCAAGTGGAGGGATGCATGACAATGCAATCTAAGTGTGACGCATAACAATGCGGAAGAGATGCAAAGCAATGTAATGCACTAACAAGTGCAAATGAGGTGCGCGAGATAGCGCGAATGATGCAATGCACAAGACAGTGCGATACGCAAGATAGCGCGATGCGCAAAATAGCGCGATAAAATGCATGCACAATGCAAGTAATGTGCACAAAATAGTGCGATGTAACAGACAGTATAGTAGAAGCAAAAAACGGGGGGCACATTCTAATCATGCTGGAATCATGTCTGCTCGTCATGAACATATTCACATATACAGCACTTCAATCATTCTGAACCCACATTTCGTACATAGCATTCCGCTGACTCGGTACACGGCTCGCTACACAATGCTCTGTTAATTCGGCACACAACTCATTTGGGCACACAGCATATTTGGGCACACAGCACATTTAGGCACACAGCTCATAACGCTGCTCAATCTGAACACTCAATCCATAACACAGCATTTTGTTAGGTTGGCACAGAGCACATAATATTGCTCAATCTGAACACACAGCCCATAACACAACATTTGATTAGGTCGGCACACAGCTCATAACACTGCTCAATCTGAACACACAACCCATGACACAGCATTCTGATTTAGTCGGCACACAGCTCATAATATTGGTCAATTTGAACACACAGCCCATAACACAGCATTCTGATTTGATTTGGCACGCAGCTCAATCTTTTCAATGTGAACACACAGCTCAAATTTTGATTGTGAACACGCAGCTCACGATTTAAAATCTAAACATGCAGCTCAAATTTTGATTGTGAACACGCAGCTTACTCTTTTGAAATCTGAACACACAGCTCAAATTTTGATTGTGAACACGCAGCTCACGATTTGAAATCTAAACACGCAGCTCAAATTTTGATTGTGAACACGCAACTCACGATTTGAAATCTGAACACGCAGCTCAAATTTTGATTGTGAACACACAGCTCACTTTTTTGAAATCTGAACACACAGCTCAAATTTTGATTGTGAACACGCAGCTCACTCTTTTGAAATCTGAACACACAGCTCAAATTTTGATTGTGAACACGCAGCTCACGATTTGAAATTTGAACACACAGCTCAAATTTTGATTGTGAACACGCAGCTCACGATTTGAAATCTGAACACGCAGCTTAAATTTTGATTGTGAACACGCAACTCACTCTTTTGAAATCTGAACAAACAGCTCAAATTTTGATTGTGAACACGCAGCTCACTCTTTTGAAATCTGAACACACAACTCAAATTTTGATTGTGAACACGTACGCAACTCACTCTTTTGAAATCTGAACACACAGCTCAAATTTTGATTGTGAACACATAGCTCACTCTTTTCAAATATGAACACGCAACCCATATTTTTTATAAAATCTGAACACGTAGCTCAAACTTTGGTGGTGAACACGCGGCCCACATTTTTGAAATTCTGAACACGCAGCTCAAATATTTTTGTTGTGAACACGCAGCTCATGATTTTGAAATCTGAACACGTAGCTCAAATTTTTGAATTTCTGAACACGCAGCTCAATTTTTTTTTTTTTTTTGAAATTCTGAACATGCAGCTCAACTTTTGAAGTGAACACGTGCTCACGATTTTGAAATTATGAACACGCAACTCATATTTTTTGAAATTTCTGAACATGCAGCTTAACTTTTGAAGTGAACACGCAGTTCACGATTATGAAATTATGAACACGCAGGTCATATTTTTGATTTTGAACACACAGCTCATTCATTTCACTTTGAACATACGGCCCATACATTTTATCTGCACGCAGCTTATTCATTTCACTTTGAACACACAACTCAAACATTTTATCTGCACGCCACTTATTCATTTCACTTTGAACACACAAAACATTTTATCTACACGTAGCTCATTCATTTCACTTTACACACACAGCTCAAACATTTTATCTGCACGCAGCTCATTCATTTTGTCTGCACGGAGCTCATACATTTTATCTGCACACAGCTCATTCATTTTATCTGCACGCAGCTCATATACTACAATTTGCACGCAACTCATTCATTTCAATTTGCATACACAGCTCAAACATTTTATCTACATGCAGCTTATTCATTTTATCTTGCACGTACGACTTATACATTTTATCTACACGTAACTCATTCATTTTATCTGCACGCAGCTCATATACTACAATCTGCACGCAGCTCATTCATTTCAATTCTGAATGCAGGTATCCTCCCGTTTCACACGGGGTTATGGATCGATCCTGGCGAGGGAGTGGTACATGGAGCTCCTGGATGCTGTCTGACACATTGTGGACGAGGCAAGGTTTGGCCCATTCTGTGCAGGGTTATCACATCATCCAACGAGCAAGACCCTCTTGGGCGCACTTGTAGAGAGATGGTGGGACACCACCAACTCCTTTCATTTCTTGGCTACCGGGGACATGACGATGACCCCATTTGACTTCTCCATGCTGACGGGCTTTGACGTGGTAGGCCGGCCGATCCCATATGATACAGATATGGGTGAGTGGGAGGCAGCTTGGATTTACCTGCTTGGAGCCCGTCCGCCGATCGATAGATCATCAGGCAAGGTCAGGTACACCTGGTTCTCCGAGCGGTACATGGGGACTTTGCCCTAGACCATTGAGACCGTACAACAGTATGCCTGGGGATTTTTGATGTTCCTCCTTACGACCACTCTGTTCTCCGACAGGGGGAACACAGTTGGGCTTTATCTGCTCAGTGTTCTGGTGGACTTATCACAGGTCAGTCAGTATGATTGGGGTGGCGTTGGCCTTGCTACCCTTTACTGCTACATGAGCGCGACTTCCCTAGAGTGGAGAACCATATTAGGCAGTTACTGGCGAGCTTGGGAGGTATATTCTGCCCTTTTGATTTACAGTTCTACTTTTCATTATCTGTACACTGCACATTGCACACATTACATTCTGTATTCTACCTTCTGCACTCAGCATTCTGCATTTCCTATATATTTTGTATATTGTACACTACACACAGTATTCTGCACTCAGCATTTTGTATATTAACAGCTATTGTATTGCCTTTCACAGCTGTGGGTTTATGCGTATTTCCCGACATTGGCCCCTAAGCTGGAGGTCGAGACACCTCTTGAGATCCCCTTCTTGCGCAAATTTGAGGGTTGGTGCCGGCCCAGGCCTTGGGAGACTTTGCCTTACCTCTGGCAGCTCTTTGATACTGTACGGGCGACGGAGGTAATCTAGAACTCTTAGTTCTTCATGCTTTCCGCTTTGATTTGTCTTGCATATTTATGACATCTAATCAATTTCTGTACTTGCTACCCGCAAGTGACCTGGCAACCTTAGATAGCCATGCCAGGGAACCCCCGATTTCTGTTTGCCTGGGGATGGGGCACTTCGCGATACAGGGTTCTGCTTGAGGGATCGGTCGGTAGAGCCTGGTTCCTCGGAGAGCGTTTCATGCGCCAGACGATGGGCAACTTCGATCAGGACGTTCCCTAATTGCCTCCACCAGAGATGCAGTCCGCAGGGGATCTCCTTTTGTGTTCTGTTGTTTGAATACTTACCTTCAACTCACAGTACAATGGTGTTGAAATGCTGACAAGAAGCAACATCTGCTGGGGAAGCCACGGATGCCGCTTTTCTTTCTGATCATATTCACAACTTTTCCTATTCTTCAACGAGGTGACAGACTAGGTTAGTTCAGTATCCAGAATTGAGAAGCACACCTGCTACCTCGACCTATGGGGCTTCCATATAGATTTCAAGCCGGAAATACACCCCTGGGTATTTAAACCAGACTTTAGTTTGAGAAATTCCAAACCTTTGTGTTCTAGGCATTAGCCATTCGAACTCTAGTTTCCACCGTCGCAGTTGATCTCCTAGGAACTCATTGCCAACACAGCCAAGATGCCTCTGGCAGGGATTGGTACTCCGGGAGAGCACTTTTGATTGTCATTCTGGCTTTGAGGAAGTCGACACAATATTCTATTCACTTAGAACACACAGCTCGTACGGCACACTACTCATTCTGAACACACAGCTCATAACACAATACTCGATTTATTCTGTACACGGCTCATACAACGCACTGCTCATTCTGAACACACAGCTCAAAACACAATACTTGGTTTACTTGGCACACAGTTTATATAGCGCACTGCTCATTCTGAACACACAGCTCATAACACAGTACTCGATTTATTCTGCACACGGCTCATATAACGCACTGGTCACTCTGAACACACAGCTCAAAACACAGTGCTAGGTTCATTTTGAACACACGGAACGGAAATACGAAACTTGTAGGGGTCGAAACAAACTCAGATGCTTCGAATTTTCCCTCTTTTCTTTTGCTTTGCAACCTGGAACCTATAACTTCAGATAGGTCCTGATTCTACTGCTCTGAGATGACCTTGGTTGAACCCTGTAATTTTATGAAATAACGAATTCTGTTTTGCACAAATGTGGAGAATGGCACAGCACTCTTGAGCACAAAAACGATTCATTTTTGAAATTGTAATGAGAAAAGGGTTCTCAACCGGGTATTGAGCCTACAGCTGACCATAGTCAAAACGACTCAACAAAGACAAACAATAGGTAAACAACCTAAACACATCGAGAAACACTCGAAACGACTCAAAACAAGAATCGAGACAAAACAAAAGACACGACACTCAGACGTACACAGCGAGCCTATTTCTCTGGGTATTGTTTCCCACCTTTTCTTATTTGTGATTCTCACATCACTCGGCCCTCAGGCTCTGTTTTTTTTGAGAAACCCCTTTTCTCACTTTTTCTCTCAGCGCACATCTCTCTATTCTTCAATCTCTCATTTTTTATCCCTCTCCCGGGTGGTTGATGGATAAACAGAAAGTTGTGGGCTTGTGCCCCTAGCATTCTGCTAGATTCTCATTCTTTTGCGCACAACTAGTGAATTTCTCCCATAGAGGGATTGCGCCACAACTGGGTGTGTAGCAAATCTGCAGCTGACATTGGTTGATGATGCCCTGCTGGAGGAGTTTGGACGTGATCAGACCTGTCTAGATGAGGGAGTGAAATATCCTGATCCATTCCATTTCGCGCTTCGCACTTAGCTTGATATCTCGCTGCTCGGAGGATGAGAGAGCTTTCAGCCTTTTGTTGTTAGTTTCAGTTGTGCGCTTTGTGGCGAGTAAGGTGCCCTTCTTGGAAAGCATGTTGACAATGGGGGAAAAGACAGAACACCTGACTCAACTGTGCCCCTAGTTCATCATTTTGACCATTTTTTGTTTTGGCTTTCTACTAAAACGATTTTGACCAATATGAGAGTTAGATTAATATACTTGTTCAATTTTCTGATTTGAAATCATGCAAGTCAGGCTATGAGCACTAAAATTTTTCTTTTTTTGAGTAAAAAAAAGGTCCAGTTTTGGGAAAATTGGATAATTTTCGAGAAAATTAGTCAACCTCAGTAAAAATTCTCAAAAACTGTTTTTGCAAACGGCCACTACTCAACGGGCACGGAACCTATTCTTGAGATGCACAACCTTAAATCGGAAGCAATGGAAAATTGCCTTTGCCTAAATGGCACTGCACGGCAACGGAAAGTTGCCCCTTGTCTGAATAGTACCGTAGCACACTGTATGGCAACGGAAAGTTGCCCATTGTTTGAATAGTACCGTAGCACATTGTATGGCAACGGAAAGTTGCCCCTTGTTTGAATAGTACCGCAGCACACTGTAACCATTTCTCAAAGTGGTGACCACAACCGAATTCTTGGATTCAAAGAAGACAAAGATGGTCAGAACCATTACATGGACGTGGTCGATCTGGAAGTGTTTACGGCTGGACTTCAGAATGAATTTGCCTACGTATCCCAAACATGGGAATCAAGCCTTACGTAGTTCGGGTTAAGGTACACTCGGGTATTAACCTCTCCTTTTACGCTCTAACTTTTGCCAAGGCCGCCCTTTCGGGTTTTCAACCTTGCGAGCTATGTTTTTCTTTTTCTTTTCATTTTTTTTTTTTTTTTTTTGCATTTGCTCTAACTTTTGCCTAGGTCGCCCTTCCGGGTTTTCGGCCCAGCGAGCCTCTGAAGGGTAAAAGTGTAGCTTTGCCCATGTCAAATGGTTTTAGGATCTCGAAGCCATCTGAATCCAGGAGAATGGCTGTTGTTCGCTGATGATGTTGAAGTCCATCCAATGGGGGCTAGATTGCCCCCAGTGTTGTGGATAGGAACTTGGTTGTCTTTCAGTAATACTTTCTTCTTTCTTTCCTTCTGGGATTTGGCATTCTTGTTAATCTTTGTTAGCTTAAGAAACATCCTAATTTTTGGCTCTTCGAGCGTATTCGACATTTTTGCCCCTAGCTCGAGGGGTGCTTTTGATCGAGCTTTACAAGCTTCTCTTGATCATGTCTAACTTTCTTGCCCTTAGTTCATAGGCTGTTTCTGATCTGGCCATACAAGCCTCATATTGTGGTTGACCGTTAAACATTCTGAATCCAAGTTCAAGGTTTGAAAGTAAGGGGTTGATTCTCGAGGCTGAGAGCAATCCTAGACTACACAATCTTAAGAGCGATTCCACACAGGTCTTCGCAGGACTGCGCAAAATATTTTTTGAAATTTTTTAAGAAAGCGACAAGTCGCTCGCGCTGAAGACAATGCGAAACCAATCTGGATCAAGCCAGGATCCTTCTCAGTACTCACATTAACAAACATGATTTCATTCATTAAGGGCTTAGCATGCCTCTCTTTCTCTCAGTTGATCAATTTTTTACAAATCCTGAGGAATTCTTTCCTTTTCATTTTCATTACAATGTTCAAAAAGTTTTGAAAAACTTAGGCCAATGCAATGACTTAAAGGCATAGAAGAAGTAGGTGAAAAGCACTGCCGTTTCATTCAAACTTCTGGCACAACTGGCTCAAAGCAGAAATAAGCATAAAAACATGAAAGCCACAGCTGTTTCATTTAGATCTTCTGGTGTAACTGGCTCCGCGGCAAAAACAGACTCAAAAGAAAGCAAAAAGACAATCACAACACAAAATAGTGATATCCGTGGTAACGCCTTTGGAATCATTTGACTCCTATACAACAGGACTGACTCGATACAATAAGACAGACCCGACTGACATAGTACAAAAAGACTGACTATATACAAGACAACAAAACTAACTGAATACCCAAGTCAGAAAGTACAAAAACTAGCATTTGCAAATGCTCAAACTGTGCGTGCCATACGCCATATCTGAAGTAAACTGAGTGCTGCTCGCAGGTGGTTCATCCCCCGATCACATCACATTATCTTCCAGGTTCACGGATCCAGTGACGATAGACTTTGCTGAGCTTGGCGGGAGGATGACCTTGTTGTTAATCAAATCCTGTACTTCATGGCATAGACGGAAGCAATTGTCGGTGCTATGACCAATTTGTTGATTGTACGCACAGTACTGGGTAGCGTAATGACCGGATGGAAGACGAGCAGGCTCCAGGGGTTTGAGATGCCCCTTTTCAGCAAGGATTTGAAGAGCTTTAAACGAAGGCATATAGAGGGCATGAAAGACCCTGTGACCTCGAGGTAGATACTTCGAGGTTTGTGGATTTTTGCTGGGGGTACTAGCAAAGGGGCCAGCAGGTGCTGGCTTGGTCTGCTGACCTTTTCCGGGTGCAGGATTAGGATTGGAAGGAACGGTTCTGGTATGATGGCCCTTCTCCTAATTTTCCCCTTGGCTCAAACTGCCCTCGTTCTGAGTAGGGAAGGTGTCATCCACAGTTTTTGTAGCAACTGCGAGTACCTGTTGCTTATTCAGTCCCTCGGCTTTCAAAGCCTCAACAGCCTGTAGAAATTGTTCATAGGGATTAGTGTCTGCCTCCATCTTGTTCTTACCACTCGCCTCAGCTTGGTCAAAGGTTTGGGTTGCCACATCAGAACAGAACTCGGTTGTTGTTGGCATGCCATTACCTATACTTAGAATGGGTTCAGGTTGGCTGAGTTCAATTACTATCCGCCCTAAGAGCGGGGGTTCTTCCGGCATGAAGTTTTCAACATGTGACATGGTCGACGGTGGAGCCGACATCCCGAAGACTAGATTAGCTACAGATCTCTGAAGATCGCTAATCATCCCCATAAGCTCGAAAGTGGTGGGCTCACGGGTTTAAAATACTTGGGGTTCCCAGATTGGATGTGCGGCAGGTGACCTGGGTGGATGTTCTATTTCAATATCAGTCTCACCTTGCATGGTGATCTCCTAGTTCAATGCTGCTGCCATGACCACAATTTCTTCTGAATTCTGTGTCATCACGGGTCTGCTGAACTGAACAGAGGGGATGTGACTGGTGACTGACGGATCTGATGAACCGGTGATCCTTGACTAGCCTTTCTCTGCCTTGCCTCAGCGAAGGAGAACACCGGTTGCTCTAAATCGAATCTCTGAACCCCATGAAAGAGAAAACAGGCAGCATCTCAGCCCAATTTTACCATAATAGACATAAACATAGCTGAATAACTGTATTCGACCACTGATTACTGTTCCCCAAATTACTGCCCCAAAATTGAATTTGATACCCGCAGATATAACTGATTCTCAAATACTGATGCCCTCAGGCCTGATACCCAAACTTGCAAACTGATACGTGTAACCTGTAGAAACACACTCCTTGACAGCACATAACAAGCAAATGAGAGCCAAAACACCCCTATGTTGGGGTAGGGTCTCCCTGTCCTATTTTGTCAGGATCTAGGGTTTCACTACGCACACAGCGGTTTTAAACAACCTATAATCGGGTAAGCAACCTGTCCTAGTTTGGAATAGTCATTATGGATTCTGAATATGCACTAGGTCGAATGTCTAAAGGGTGCCCCGGTAAAAATCGAGGTTTGTGTTCCCATTGTGCAGAGCCCGTAACCAGTCAGCCTTATGGCACGCTTCTCAAAGCAAGCCTCCGGCAAACCGTTTAGGAATAGCAGACAGCAAACACTGTGTCCTAGGCGCACCAATGCACATGCAATGCAAAGAAACACATAAGTGTAGTCAAAACATGATATTATAAGTTCGAGTCAAGTTCTCTAAATCCCCAACGGAGTCGCCAGAAACTGTAGACGCGCCCGAACGTCCCCAAAAAATCCTATTTTGTTCATTGGGCTCACTACAGTTCGGACTCAATGTCACGATTCTTAATCTGATCTTGCAAAGTGCAATGCGAGATTGATAAATCACCAAAGAGTCCAAATCCGGCAAATCGTTTTGAAAAACTGATTTTTTAGAAAGAAATGCCAAACATGGACTGCTTCACCAGATACAGAGTCGCCACCTAAATATTTTATTTTTGAGAAATTTAGGAAACCCTGACTCGTGCCTAAGGCCACGTGTCCGTCATCACCAAAGTTGCCTCGGCTCGGGAACTTGGGTACGAGAGGGGAAGGTCATGCAATGAGCACCCCTACTCACCCGATCAAAGATCGGCCTTTACTAACATGATATCTTGTTTTTGAAAACACATGTGCTCTTATTCCGGTTATTAACCTAGAATTACTATGTGATGCGCATAGCATACAAGTATAGACTGGGTCGCCTAAGTTGGAACAAAACATCTCATGTTTGTTTTTGAAAGCGGTTTGCTACTTGCAAGTAGGTAAAAATGCGGATTTTGCCACCCTCAAGTGGGCTTAAAACTTGCAATCAATGAATTATTCCAATTCAAGTAATCCAACATTCACCTACAGGCATTCAGGCAGTTATATCACATAAGCAGTTAGCCTCATGGTAAGCATGCTATCATGGCAGTCACTCACGCACATGCAAGGATGCTAAAGCATAAACACTCACCGAGTACTCCGAGCCAAAACAAAAGCTATGTTAGAAATCAATTCATGATCCTAGCTATGTCAAGAATGCCTAATGCAACACATACAAAATGCAACTAAGATAGGCTCGGCTATTCTAAAATGTCATGTGAAATGCAATTTGATACATGTATTCAAACAGGAATTGAAATACAATGCTGTTAGTATGATGCGCCGAGCCCGGTGCATGCAAGACATATAAATGGATGCAAACATGCGAGTATAAGGATGCTAATTGAAACATACCCTAAAACTAACCATCGTAAGCTGGTAAATAAAAGGGAGAAAGAAATGGGGGTTGGAAGACTTGTATCACACACACACACTCATTACAACAGTTGTGCCCTCTCGACGGAGGGTCCGAATGAATAATACAGAACCAACTAGCTAATCTAATTAAACTAGTTATTACACAACAGAATGAATAACAAGCTACAGCTAATTATTACGTAACTCTAACTAATTAACAAATTAACTAAGTTAGCAATTGAATAAGCATGTAAACTGTATGAAATAAGCTGCCTCCAAACTGCCTTGGGTGACGAAGGATGCGTGCCCGGTCACCTCGTGCGAAAATTCATCGCGATTCCCCGATTTGCCTCTATTTGCAACTGGTCTCAGAACACTGCAAAAAAGCTCCAGAAGGCTGAAACTCCATCATGGGAATTTGTAGGAGGGATGTCGACCAGTTGTTGGCATTGGAGACCACCTGCCGACCACTTTCTGTGTTGAAAACCAAAAAAAGTAGTTGGCCAGCCACTTTATCTGGTCGGTTGACCAGTTTCTACTGCCAAACTTCAGTTTGCTGCAACAGAGAGTAAGAAAGGAGCATGGCAAAGTATTTGCAACACATGTATGCACAACCACCCTCCCAATTATTACGTAAGCTCAAGGGAGTATGGTTCTCGACCCTCGGGCCACCAATCACGCATCTCGATGCATGATGGCCGAGGAGCCAAATTGCACAACTCAATATGAAATGAATGCAACACGAACACATAAAGCCTAAAACTCTATCATGTATAGTCAAGAGTGTCAGCGACCGAGAATTAAGGCACGTTTCATCACTTCCAGTATGAAACACCCCTCGTTGCCCGTGTTTAGACTAACTCTTATTCCAAGCACAATGCAACAAATAACATGTCGTGGCATACACAATGCGGTTCAAGCATGTGAACATACAATGCAATGAAATAAGCTTGTGAACAAGATGCAAGGGACAAGCATGAAAACATGCAATGCAACATGAACAACCTAACAAGGCTAATGGCATGCTCAATGCACATGCATACATACTCAATGCATATCGGCCCAAGCTTATGGCTCAAAACACAACTCTCCAAAAGCATTGAAATGATGAAACATGGGGTACAATGGCATATGTTCCAGCATTGAAATGGCATGCAAAATGACTTAGAATCATGCCAACAACCCATGTAATGTATGTTGAAAGGCTCAAGCGTCAAAGCTAGTGAAGTGGATTACAGAAGAGGCATGCAAGATAATACTCTAATGGCTAAACTAACCCCAAACAGACCCTATGTAGGCCAAAATAGTAGCAAAAATGAGTTGGAATAATAGCTTGAAAGGCACAAAAAATGAGGCTCATGTAATGGCTCGCAAATTGGGCATTAAGGTGCAACCCTCAAGAGCACTTAAGGAGTGGAAAATATGGAAGTATAACAGCCTTACATGCTCTGAAATATCATTCTCAACGATGCCAAAACATGCAAATACATCAAGTTAAGTATGCAAGAGGCCTCGAAATTCAAAGCTAGTCAAGGCTGTTACACTACAAGCATACATGACAAGTCTCAATCGACCAAGAAGCCTCAAAACAGAGCTAAGACAGCCCAAAATAAGAACAAAATCATGCTAGAGCATAGCCAAAATAGGCTAGGATAATGAGCCAAAACATCATGCACACAAAGCTAGTAAACAAGATTTACACTACAAGCATATGGAGCATGCAAGGGGCTACCAAACCAGCCAAAAACAGAGTCATGACATGTCAAATGATGGCAAAAAATCTACGGAAATGGAGCCAATACATGCTAGAAAGACATGCTACTTTGATAAGCCACAAATGGGAATACATTACATATACAAGAAGCAAACACAAGGTGGCCAAACTAGCCATGGATGGAGCTAAGGTAGGCCCTCAAATTCATGAAAAAGTGCCTGAACCAAGCCTTGAAAGTATGAAGATGCATGCTCCTTTGATAGGCAAAAAATGCAAGCAAACAAAACAAGAAGAGAGGGGAATCACCCCCCTCTGATTTGAGGCCTCAAAACCACATGCTTACCACTGAAAATCCACTGGATTTCAGTGGCTAGAAGGCCAAGCAAGGACTAGCTCAAAGGCCCTAAACCATGGCCAAAACAAGGCCAAACAAGGCATGCAAGAAGGTAGAAGACCCTCAACACCCAAGAGGCCTTAAACAAACATCAAAAACACTTAAATATAAAACTTTTTCCAGTTGGAAGCAAGGCCTGAATAAGCATGCAAATGAGACCAAGAGAGCAACCAAAATAAAGCTTAAAAGGGAGAAAAGAGGTTACCCTTGAAGCACTGCAAAACCAGCAGATTTCTCAGCCAAGAATCAGCTTTTAACCTCCAAAAAAGTCCTCTAAGAACCTCAGTTCAATGATGGGGGTGTATGGTTAAGGGTTGTGGTGCAAAAGTGAAGAACAACACACTCTTTAGACACAAAATATAGAGATATAGAGAGATATATGCTTATGCCTTAAGAAAATTTCAGAACCTCTCCCATGGAGAGGGAGAGTCTCTCTTATAGAAAAGCAAAGGTTCAAGCTTCTTGGATAAGCTAAAACTTGGTTGCAATCCCTCCATACACGTGTATGGAGGATACAGTCTGTGCCCTCCAGCTGGCACAACTGGCATCCACACAGTTTACCAAAACAGGAGGAGAGGTGCCGACCACTTTAAGTGGTCGGCCTGCTACTTGCAGTGGCCGGCTGACCACTTCAAGTGGTCTTCCAGAAAAAAAGTGGTCGGCAGGGGGAATTGGTGGCCTCCACACTGAAAGCAAGCCAATGGTGGGGTAGGAGACCAGAAAAGGTGCCCCAAAGACCAAGAAAACCAATTTCCCGACTAGAAAATCGGCTGGCGGGAAGGAAAGTGGTCTCCAAGGGGAAAAACTGGTCTCCCACCCTCGTACCACCTTCCAAGCAAGGAAAACAAGGTTTGTACCAAAAATAAACCAACACGGATGTAAAACGAGAGTTCGGGAGGCAAAACGCGCAGTCGGGAGCCTTGAAGCCCAGCTGTTGAGCACCAAAAGTGGCATACGACCACAAAAATGGTCTCCCGGACCACAGTGTCCTTCTAGATAGAGGAAACAAGGTGTGGTTCAAAAACCACGCCGAACGGAGAACGTTAAGCGGTACCGAGACAAGGCGCACGGTCGAGGGCTCCAAAAATCGAAAACTAATCTCCAAACAGGAAAAGCGGTCTACGACCACGAAAAGCGGTCTACGACCACAAAGAGATGGTCTACAAGACCTCTCCCTCCCTCCGCGAAGAGAAACAGAGTTCGGTCCTCAGATCGAGCCGAAGCACAAAAGAGTTCAGAGGCCCGGAGGCAAGGCTCTCAGCCAAAACTCCGAAACCTCTAAACGAGCGCAACATGCATCTTCACCGAGCGCTCAATCGATGACGCCTGAGTCTTAAGGTCGGTCAAAAATGGGGTGTCTACACCTTGGTCTTATTGCCAGCTAACAAGGCAACGTTTCGGGCGGAGACGGATTTGGTGGCAATAGCATTAGCTGCCTAGTCGGCCTTTCTGGTATATGACTTGATCCTAACTTCCGCTTTCTGCGTATATTGTTTTGGTTTACAGACGGTCTTTCCGGTATGTGATTTGATCCTAACTCCTTGTTTTGCAGACGGTTAGAAGGATAGCCGAAATAGGCCGCTGCCAGCATGACGCCATTAAAAGAATTGGCCGTTTGAAATCGGAAGTTGAGGGTTCAAGGAGCAAGGCCAAGTTCGAGGCGGCGAGAGCGATAATGGAAAGTGTAAGGGCCAAAGCTGAGGTGGGAAGGGCGCAGAGTGCTGACTAGCTCAGATCCGCCGCCGAAGAGAGGGCAAACACGAGTGAAGAATCGCTCAAATTAGCCAAGGAGGTGCTTGCCAAGCTGGAGGCCGAATTGGAAGAGTCGAAGAAGGCGAAGGAAAAAACCAACTCCGAGGCTTCCAAAGCGTTCGAGGCTGGGAAGAGCGCCGTCCTTGAAAACTATGTAGAAAAAGTCCCCAAATTCGAGAATTGGGGATTCAAACACGGCTGGCTCAAAGCCCTTGCTGCCGCTGGTGTGACATTGGCGATGCCGATTCCATACGAGCAAGTGGACGTTGAGTCGCTTGAGTCTGATCCCGAGGATTGATTTGGGCGACACTTTAGTTTTGTTAGGAATTTTCAATGTATGTTCTTGTAAACATGTTTTGTTTTCTTAGTAGACATCTCTTTACTTGGGGTAATCTTCATGTATAAAATGATGACTATCTGTATTCACTTTATGAATGAAAATTTCCCTTGCTTTGCATTATTGCCTGTACTCAATTGTTGTTATCAATGAAGATTACTATTTTTTGCTATTTTGGGTGAAACTACTACTGTCTGTTGCGCGGTAGATAAACATTCTATTAAAGAGATGAATAAATTAAATATTGCTAAAAAGATAATGGCGTATCTTTGCGATTAGACTCATGAGCATTAGCTTGCATATGAATAGAGGCACGTTATCCTTTCGGCACAAGGCCATGGGATTTAGCTGATTCGATTTGCCAGTTATGAGCATTTCAGCACATGACACATGATCCTTTCCACAAATGATCCTTTAATGAATCTGCCTTTGCCTGTTATGAACTGTAGCGCCGAATATCGTCGGTTCGTGAGATGACAGGCACGTGATCCTTTCGGCCAGCCTTTAGTCGTTGCGATTAGACTCATGAGCATTAGCTTGCAAATGGAGGCACATGATCCTTTCGGCGCAAGGCCATGGGATTTAGCCGATTCGATTTGCCAGTTATGAACTTTTCGGCACAAGGCACGTGATCCTTTAACGAATCTACCCTTGCCTGTTATGAACTGTAGCGCTGAATATCGTCGGTTCATGAGATGACAAGCACGTGATTAACGAACCTGACTTTGCCCTAGTTCAAAATGAATCAACAATGTCGAATATCGGTGGCTGCAGGAGTGCGCGCATTGATGAGGTCACCTCGGGAGTGGGGTACACTCCTGGGTGATTAAAAATGGGGTGGGAGATTCTATTTATGTTTCATAAAGCGACTCGATTCTGCTCGTCATTCATGGCCGAAAAAGTGTGAATGTCAACCAGACTATTCTTTAATAGTAAGGGAGAGGGTAGGACACTGGCTGAGTTGGACTCATCAATGAATCGAGGTGGCGAGCCTCCTCGTACGGGAGGTAGGGCATCTGCAGAACATGAGAGGCGCCACTCTCCGCGTCGACGAAGTAGGTCACCGAGGAAGGAGAAGTGCCAACGGGGGAGCTCCCCTCGTTTGTGAAGTGAGGCCAGTGGACCGCCACGCCGATTGAGATTTTCTGTTTTCGTTGGGAACAAACAGATGACAGAGGCAAATTCTATCATCCGTGACCCGAACGTGGCAGTCGAATTTGCACGACAGATTTTTCCGCTAGAAGTCCAACAGTTGATGGTTGGTCGACCTGACTTCGAGGTGTTTCG
Source organism: Camellia sinensis (assembly GCF_055761805.1). Lineage (NCBI taxonomy): Eukaryota > Viridiplantae > Streptophyta > Magnoliopsida > Ericales > Theaceae > Camellia > Camellia sinensis. The sequence continues at coordinate 7,281,585 of NC_138971.1, forward strand.
AGAGAGCGTTCATGGGGTGGTGAAAGGGTTGTACACCGCCTATGAAATCGGCATGCGCCTTCGTGCTGCGCGATGAGAAATAGAGAAGAAGGATGAACGCATTCGAAACTTGGAAGCCCGCGTAGAAGCGGCTGAGCGCGAGCTGAGGAAAATCAAAGCTGCTCAGACACAACCAGCCGGACAAGCTAACCCAGTTGTGGAAGAAAGGGTGACCCAACGGCTTATCAGTCATGCAATTGTCGATTGTGATACAGCGAGCATGTTTGCGATAGAGGCCACGAAGAGAAGGGCTTATGAAAAAGGCTTCCATGAAGGCCAGAAAGTTGGGATAGAGAAGACCAGGGAAAAGCTCGCTGAGGAAGTTTGCCGATGTGAAAATTGTGGATTTAAGCACGGTTGGATCAAGGCACTTCAAGCCGCGGAGGCTCTCCGAGCAGCAGGCGTTGATTCGGCGTCGCCATTATACCAACGTGATCACTTCTCCTTTTCCGCCTTCAAAGTCGAAAATAGTGATGATGAGGGAGACGCCGGATAAAAGTAGACATTGTAATGCTCAAACACAGATTGCGTGCAAAATTATGTAATTTTTGGCTAATTTAATAAAACGCTTTGTTTTCAAGTGTTAGCGTACTTTCTACTTATATTACTACACTTCATGCCAATTAATTAATCTAAGGACACATTTCATTTTGAATGTTTGCATGTTGCAGCCTACATTTATACAGCTTGTCCCATTTCATTTTGAATGCTCGCATACTTCAATTTTCGGTGTATTGTGATAGCCACGCAGGGCACTTCAAATCCGAGGTCCTTATTCGGCCCAAGCGTGACCCGTACGGATAGGGCTCCGAATTCGGAGACTTGCTGTCGGTCAATTGTGATATCGGCGAAGGGCGCTCCGGATCCAGAGACTTAATCGGCCCAAAAGTGTCATGCACTAATGGGGCTCCGAATCCGAAGACTTATCTTGGCCAATCGTGATACACAAAGGGCGCTCCGAATCTGGAGGCTTAATCGACCCAAAAGTGTCATGCACTAATGGGGCTTCGAATCCGGAGACTTATCTTGGCCAATCGTGATACACGAAAGGCGCTCCGAATCCGGAGGCTTAATCCGCCCAAAAGTGTCATGCACTAATGGGGCTCCGAATCCGGAGACTTATCTTGGCCAATCGTGATATCGAATTCGGAGGCAGAATCGGCCCAAAAGTGTCATGCACTAATGGGGCTCCAAATCCGGAGACTTATCTTGGCCAATCATGATACACGAAGGGCGCTCTGAATTCGGAGACTTGGCCAATCGTGATACACGAAGGGCGCTTAGAATCCGAAGGCTTAATCGACCCAAATGTGTTATGCACTAATGGGGCTCCGAATCCAGAGACTTATCTTGGCCAATCGTGATACACGAAAGGCGCTCCGAATCCGGAGACTTAATCGGCCCAAAAGTGTTATGCACTAATGGGGCTCCGAATCCAGAGACTTATTTTGGCCAATCATGATACACGAAGGGCGCTCCGAATCCGGAGGCTTAATCGGCCCAAAAGTGTCATGCACTAATGGGGCTTCGAATCCAGAGACTTTTGAACTGAATTGCGCAATGAGATAACGAGAAAACTTTGCTTTGCAAAAGTGAAATATGTATAGGGTGAACCATTCAAAACAAGTATCATGCCCCATAAGTCAGCTCAGTGATAGAATTTACGCAAATGTGTGGAATTCAAAGGCCACGATAGACTTCTCCCAGACATGTCTTTGAGACGATATGCCCCCACTCCCGCGATTGAGTCAATCTGATAAGGGTCGTTCCAGTTAGGACCCAATTTTCTGTTGGCCGGATTCTTGGAAGCTGGAAGCACTTTCTTTAGGACCAACTCTCCTGGTGTGTAGCGGCGCAGTTGAACACGCTGACTTAGTAAGCTGCTGCTGGTACCGTGCCATGGATGCAGGGGCGCGGTCTCACCGCTCTTCAATCAGAATCAAATCCAAGGCCAACATCATGTCATTTCGGCCCAAATAAAAAACTATTGATTTCAAGGTTGGGAGGCTGATCTCTAAGGGGATGATTGCCTGCGTCCCGAAGCACAAGGCGAACGGCGCCTCCCCAGTGGACCGCCTCGGAGTAGTGCGATGAGCCCATAATACACTTGGCAACTCTTCGACCCATCTTCCTTTGGCTTTCTCCAGGCTCTTCTTGATGCTGTCTAAAATAGATTTGTTGGAGGCTTCAGCTTGGCCATTGCTCTGTGGATAAGTCGGGGAGGAATAGTAGGGCCGAATACTATACTTGCTGCACAGTTCCCTGTAGACACCGCAATCAAACTGGGTACAGTTGTCTGAAATAAGTGCTCTTGGAATACCGAATCGTGTTATGATATTTCTCCATACAAAATGCTTCACGTCGGTATCTCAGATGTGCGTTAGTGCTTCCGCCTCTGCCCATTTTGTGAAATAATCTATCGCGATAATCAAAAATCGCTTGTTACCCGAGGCACGAGGCAGTGGTCCGACGATGTCAAGTCCTTATTGGGCGAACGACCAAGGACTGGTTATAGAGCATAACTCTTCAACAGGCAGGTGGGCCAAAGGAGAGAGCTTCTGGCACTGTTCACAATTTTTCACATAACATTCGGCATCGGCTCTCATTGTCGGCCAGTAATACCCCTGTGTCACAGCTCGATGAGCCAAAGAGCGCTCGGCAGAATAGGTGCCACAACTGCCTTCATGTATTTCGATAGGAAGTGCTTCAACTTTGTTTGGATGAACGCATTCCAGGTATAGACTAGAAAGGGATTTTTTTATAAAGCTTTCCTTGTGGATCCAAGTAGTATCGCAGGGCTTTGTTTCACAGCTTGTACACTTCTTTCTTGTCCGCTGGGAGCTGTTCAGAAGACAGGAATGCAGTAATGGAGTCCATCAAACTCAGTCCTGACTCTATGATATTGACATGGACTTCCTCAGAAGGGCCAATGCTCGGTTCTGGAATGAAATCAACTTCAATGGTTCGTTTAATCTCTGAGTTAATGGCGGAGGCTAGGCAAGCCAAGGCATCTGCATGTGTGTTCTGGTCATGGGTTATTTGGTTCAATTCACGATGGTCAAATTTTGCCAGCAAGGAATTTGCTGTTTTCATGTAAGCGGCCATACGGTCATTTTTTGCTGCGTACTCCCCCTTTAGCTGACTGATCACCAATTTTGAATCGCAAAATATAAGCAGACGCCGAGCACCTAGGAGATGTGCATTCCGTAAGTCGGTTCGCAAGGCCTCGTATTTGGCCTCGTTATTTGATGCTTCGAAGTCGATTTTCACAGCCTGCTCAATTATTGCCCCGTCGGGAGCCATTATCACTACTCCGGCCTTGTTGCCTCGTTGATTGTACGATCTATCACAGTACAACTGCCAAATGTCCCCAACATAAATTCTCCAGTTCGGCTTAGGTTGAATTTCATTAGAATTGAAGTCGGCAAGACCCCCAGTGAATTCGGCCACAAAGTCGGCAAGCACTTGTCCCTTAATTGAGGTTCTACGCAGAAACTAAATATTGTACTGGCCAAGTTCAAGAGCCCACTTTGAAACGCGTCCTGATGCTTCTGCACTACGGAGTACCGACCGGAGGGGGTGGCCCGTTAGTACCCCGATGGTATGCCCCTGAAAGTAATGCATCAACTTTCTTGCTGTCATGACGAGGGCCAGAATGAGTTTTTCCAATGAAAGGTAGCGTGTTTTGGCGTCAACCATTGCCTTGCTCACATAATACATTGGCCGCTGCTCCCCCAACTCTTCCTTTATCAGTACGGCGCTGACGGCTCGGTCGGAAACCGCCAGACACAAAATGAGCGGGTCACCTGCTGAAGGTGTTGTCAAGAGTGGAACTGATCGGAGGTAGGTCTTGAGGCCGTTGAAAGCGGTTTCGCACTCGAAAGTCTATTCAAAAGCCTTGCCCTGCCGTAGAGTATGGAAGAACTGTCGGCAGTGATCTGTGGACCGACTGATGAACCTGTTGAGTGCGGTGGCCATCCCCATCAACTTTTGAACCTCTTTCACTGAACGAGGGGAGCCGAGTTCCAAGATTGTTGTGATTTTCCTCGGGTTGGCTTCGATTCCTCAGTGGTTGACAATGTAACCCAAGAATTTGCCAGAGCCGATCCCAAACGCATATTTAGAAGCGCTCAATTTCATTTTGTATTTGCGTAAAATGCCAAATGTCACTTCCAGATCGGCTAGATGAGTTTGCTCTTCTTTGGACTTGACCACCATGTCGTCAATGTGCACTTCCATAGTGTGGCCGAGTTGCTTCTTGAACATGGCAGTGACTAGTCTTTGGTAAGTTGCCCCTGTATTCTTCAGCCCAAAAGGCATAACCTTATAGTAATAGGTTCCTCTTGGGGTGAGGAATGCAGTTTTGTCTTGGTCCTTCGGATGCATGGCAATTTGATGGTAGCCTTTGTAAGCATCGAGGAAGCTCATACGCTGATGGCGTGCCGTTGCATCTACAAATTGGTCTATTCTGAGAAAGGGAAAGCAATCCTTGGGGTAGGCTTTGTTTAGGTCAGTGAAATCAACGCAGACTCGCCAAGTCACATTTTTCTTCTTTGCAACCACAGTATTCGAGAGCCATGCAGGGTAGGTCAGTTCCATGATTGCCCCGGTGTCAAGCAACCGGTCAACCTCTTTAACAATGGCGGCAGTGTGCTCTGTTGCTGACCGCTGACTTTTCTAAATAATCGGCTTGCATTTAGGGTCAACATTCAAACGGTGCTGTGAAACAGACGGATCTACACCCGGCATCTCATATGGAGTCCATGCAAATACATCAAGGTTGCCGAGCAGGAAGGAAATTAGCTGTTGCCTGTCGGCTTGATTCAGGGAGGCGCCGACCATGAAGAACCTGTTTGGGTTTCCGTCAATTTCAACTCAATCTAGGGCTTCCATGGCCTTTTCACTTGGGAGCCGCCCAACATCGTCGAGGCTCTCTCGATCCGGTACCCCAATAGAATTCACTTGTAACTTTTTTGGCGTCTTTCCAACAAGGAGATAACATGCTTGTGCCAATTTCTGGGAGCCACGAATTTGCTCAATACCACGTTCTGTCGGGAAGCGTAGCAGTTAATGATAGGTGCTTGGCACAGCCTGCATAGTATGCAACCAAGTTCTCCCCATGATCAGATTATACGGCGATGGCGGCTTAACAACCAAGAATTCCACATCCACTGTTCGGGGGCCCGCTTGAACTGGCAATGTGATTTTCCACAATGGGTATTCTAGATTAGCGTTGAAGCCAAATAATGGATAAGGAGCTAGGGAAAGATCCGATTCGGAGAAGCTGAGTTTGGTGAATGTTTTGTAATACATAACTTCCAATGTGCTCCCCAGGTCAATGAGTACGCGTTCAACAGTGAATCGGTTTATGCGTAACTCAATTACCAAGAGATCGATGTGAGGAAGTGTCACTCCGGCCAAATCTGAATCATCAAAAGCAATGCCCGCAGCTTCATGGGGCTGTTTAGCCGGAGTGAGTTGATTTTGAGGGTCGGGATTCGACTGAATCATATGCACCGCGGATGACATTGGCAGGCTGTATATCATGTGGATCACGCCAAGTGGAGGTGAATCCTGTTGTAAGGCTATTGCTTTGGTTGAGTTTCCTTTCCGGACATACTGTTGTAGCCGACCATCTTGTACCAATTCCTCCAGGTGATCCTTCAATGCAAAACAACTCTCAGTATCATGGCCGTGATCTTTGTGATACTCGCACCGCCTATCCCGTCTTCTCGTGTCGGGAGGTCCCACCATTTTGGATGGCCATTTAAAGAATGGAAGGTGTTGGACTTTGGACATAACCGCGCTGATCGGCTCTGACAACTCCGTATATTTCTTGTCTGCGCGCCTTGTGCGCTGTAACAACCCTCATACTGTTTACCGATTAATGACTGATTGACTATCGATAAACACTGATTACCGTTAAACTAAACTGATCATGACTGATAATTGAACTGATTAAAAGTACTGAACTGACTGACTGAAATTGAAACTGAATTGAATGAATACATCTGTTTGAATTGCATTCTATCTGTTTGATTGTTTCTTTGATCTGTTCACGTGTTCTGTTTAAACGGCTCATTGAAGGCCTTATCGGCGGCCGAATTAGAAATCAATTGGTGGTTTATGATCATCATAATTAATGTGATTTTATGGTATAATTATCGGAAAACTGATTAGGTATGATTAAATTAGATTAAAATGAGTTAAATTGCAACAGTTGCCGTAATTACCATTTTGCCACACTTAGTGGCCACTATCTCACACACATGTGAGCCTTGTACACACTTGAACAACATTTCATTAGCCCCTTCTTCTTGTTCAACCGACCATGAGAGGAAGAGAGTGAGAGAATTTGGTTTTCATCTTGAATTGCTTGGAACTTGGAGAATTGCTTGCTAATTAAAGAGTAGATTGCTTAATTGAACCTCTAGACTTGCATTCAAGGAACCTAGGTAAGGATTTCATCTTCTCATTCTTGTGTTTGAACTAATTCTTGCATGGTCCATGTTAAATTGTAGAGCTAAGTCTTGTTTTAGTTCATACATGTTGATATAGAGCTCATTCCATGCTTGCATGTTTGAATTAATGAGTTTTGAGTTGAATTCATGGTGAAATGGTGCATGCATGTCCATAACTTTGTATTGGTCCATGTTTTCAACTTGTTTTTGGATCAATTGGCTCACTAGAGCATGTTTTGAAGCTTTGAAATGATTTGAATTCATGCATGTTTGCATGTTCATCGTATTCTCGAAATTGGTTTGAAATTGGGTTTGAATTAAACACCCTTGGGCTTTGGTTTCTCAAATCGAGCTTTGAACCATGTTATTCTATGTGTTTACAAGTGTTTTTCCAGAAAATAGCCCAAGAGGATCGGTTTTGATGCTTTTGAACTTGAGTTTGAGCTTGGAGGTGCAATCTGGGATTTCCAGATTTCGCACTCCCGCTCGAGCGGAGATAGAGACGCTCGAGCGTGGAATCCGAGCATCCAGTATCTCTGCACTGTTTTACAGTCCGCTCGAGCGGAGGATTGGGCGCTCGAGCAGAATCACGTGTCTCAAGCTCGAGCGGGCGTCGAGTGTCCGTCGAGCGGAGATTTCACCCATCCAGCACTTTTGACTATTTTGCAGAACGCTCGAGCGGGTAATTCTACGCTCGAGCGGGTGCCTTTGTCTGCATGTCCGCTCGAGCGGAGTTACCTACGCTCGAGCGGGACTCTGTTTTCTGAAAAATCTGAAACTGCTTTTAAAAGTGCATCTTTGCATCCTCATCTCATTCTAGGCATTCTTAGACCTAGTTTATGACATCTTGTTGAGGATATAGATGTAGAACACACCGAGGCAATTAGGGATTAAATTATGATATTTCCCAACTGTGTAGCTTAGTGTGTGTTCAACCTGTGAACTGTGTAGGGTTGGCGACTGGGGAGACACGCTCTAGCACACCGTAGCCCAAACTCTGTGAGTAACGATTGTGTAAAGATATGTTCACAAATGATTATCTTCTGAACAACTGAACTGTACTGTTTTCTGAACTGATTACTGTTAACTGAATGAATGTATGTCCTATATTCTGAACTGTATTGTGGCATCCTTAGCACCTACTGTTTACTGTTACTGCGACAGAATTCTCTGTCGGTTCCCTCGTTGGAACCACTACTGTTTACTGACTGATGGCCATCATTACTGTTCGGTCTTTTAAGACCTACTGTTTACTGTACTGTTATGCTAATGGGTGTACCACATATGACTGTACCGACTGAATGACTGAATACTGTTTCAATGGACTGTTTTCATACTGTAAGGGCATTCATTCTTAACCCCTTTACGCTTTATGTTATTCACTGGGCTTTAGCTTACTGCTCATATATATATGTAGGTGTACAGGCACCAAACCGCGGCTAGAGGCGTCAGGGTAACTCCAGTTTTGTCAAGCCAGCCTATGTGCCTCACTGCGAGGTTCCGAGCCTATCGTGTTAAGGCTTAGGGGTGTTTTACAATTCCCCTTCTGCACCGTCTTACTGTTCTGTATAGACTGACTGTTTACTGTACTGCTTTATAGGGTTGAGTCCCTAGTCTGAATGATTGTAAATATTGTGCATACTGTTCTGTACCGTTTATGTATGAATGTATGAAAAGTCTTTTTCATATAGACTGTCACAGTTCAGTGGACATTATTTATTTACTGTTTTGGCTTCCGCCAGGCCCTATACTCTGTTTTACTGTATTACTGTTAAGCAGGCCTTTGGTAATCTCGGATTACTGGCCGGTTACGGTGCTAAACCCATAGGGCCAGGTTTGGGTCATGACATGCGCTTTCTATCGACTTGCAATTGTTCATTTGTTCGGTGAGAGCATTGGTCGCTTGATCGGCGAGAATCCCGTCTCTTGTCTTGTTTAGCCCGATGTCGTGGTTCAGGGCTCTGAGGTGGTATAGAATTTAACGGCTGAGCAATTTCAGAAGGGGCCGTCTTGTTGGCCATGTTTTTGGCTTTAACCCCCAAGGCGTCATCTTTCACTTTGCAGTATTCTTCAACTTTCTTCATCAACGACCAGACTGTTTTGGGGGGTCTTCTAGTCAAGGAATTGCGCAGAGCACTATCAGGATGCAAAACCATTTTAAAGGCGGTAATGGCCATGGAGTCGTTGCAAGCATCATTGACAAGATTAAATCATTCCCAATAGCACGCCGAATACGCTCATAAGGTTTCTCCTGGCTGGATCTGCATTTCCCAGAGAGAGTCGGCTTGCTTCGGCTGGACCTCGTTGGTGATAAATCTTGCCCTGAAGGATTTCTGTAGTTAATGGAAACTGTTAATCGACGCCGGCTCCAACTTATAATACCATCTGACGGCCAATGGCCCCAAACTGCTTGGAAATATTTTGCACATAAGAGCTTCGTCGTCTGCATGCAGTGTCATGGCTTGCTTATAATGACGGATATGATCAGTGGGGTCTAATTTCCCGTCGTACAGGGTGAACGACGGGGCTTTGAACCTCTTGGGTAACGCTGGCTTTGTGATCCGTCGTACGAAGGGATCGTGCTGGTCTTCTTCGTCCGAACCATTTCGTCTTCGCTTATGCCTTACACGTGGACTCTCTTCAGAGGAACTGGTAGTTTCGAGTCGGCTCTTCTTTTTGGGCTCTGGGGATAATGAGTCAGAGTCGCTGTCACTATATTGCTTCCGAACTTGAGGTCTTCGACCACCTGCTCTTAGAGGTCGTCCCGGATCTTGGCGTGTAACTTGATTGGATTTTGCTACTTCCAAGGCCAAGTCCTGACTAAAGCGCTCATTCTCAGCGATCATGTTTTCCAGCCTTTGTTCGTTTTGCTTCGCCTGTTCCATGATTGCTTGCATTGTCTCATGTGCTGAAGTCGAGGGCGAGTTCTGGGCAAGTGAGTCAAAGTTCAAGGCACGTCTTGCGGTGATAGTCTCCGGTCCAATCATGTTTGTTGGAGTGAGGTTGTCTCTTTGTGTGGTCTCGTTAGTGACTATCAGAGGGTCTTCCGTTACGCCCGCCATGGATGTATTTGAGTATTCCCACAGACGGCGCCAATTGTGGGGAAGTGGTATTGGAAATACTCTTTTGATCCACTGGGATGCTCGAAATCCTCAGCTAATAACCTGAAGAGGAATAAACACTCCGGTCGGGGGGTCAGAATTAGCACTCCGACGGATAAGTCAGTATATACTCTCTTGATTGCTTGTATCTTAAGTTAAGTGTACTAATTCTCACATACATTTCTCTGACTGATGATCCTGTATTAATATTATTCTCTTTGGGCCTTAGGGCCAGTGCCATCCTCGATCCATTACATGTACTTCTACTCGGCCTTTATTTTACTGGTTGGAATGCCGATTATTTCATTCGGCTCTTCAATTGACTAGGATCAACGCCGAATAAAGGTTATGACCCAGACTGGACTTGCCCATTCGTCCCTATTGACCCATTTTTATTCAGCTTCCACAATTTCGGAAGATAACTTTCGAAAGTAACGAATTATTTCGGTGTTAGACTACCGAATAAACTGATATATTTCGACCTTGGTTTTTCGAAAGATGCTAGAAAAAAAATTATGATTTTTACACAGCAAAACTCACATTTCCTTGGCTATCTTTCTCATAAACAGTTATCTGCTTATGAAAATCTGAATTTTTAGAAGGGAAATCTTCCGTAACAATGATGAACGATGATGAGATTTAGTGTGTGTTGGCTGCATAAATTGTAAAAGCCAATCACAATTTAACACGTGGCATGAAGGGGGCAATTTAAGAAGTTAATACAAGTTGCCAATCAAAGTCAGACACGTGTCAGCCCGTATTGATAATAATGGATCTGCGTGGCACTGGAACAATCAAGGGATATAAAGTGATGTGGCCTGACGATTACTTATAAAGTTCAAATTCAAACTCATGAGGGAAGCCTAACTGCAATGTGGCGTAGTGGGACTGATTGTGAGAGAGCATATTCAGCAATCATGGGAGGACATTTCGACGGTTGGAAGCCCACTTCGACGGTTATCATTGAGAAGTATAAATAGTAGGGAAGGCCCCATAATGAAGGATCCAGACTCAGATAAAAAAACTAGTTTTATTTACTTTGTTTCCCTTTCAGTTTTTACTGTTCTTTACATTTCAGTACTTCAAATTTCTGCACTGCACTTCATTCATAGGAATAGTTTCAAATAGCTTGTTGCTGTTAACTTTTACGAGGCTGGGTCAGATCATTATAAGTTTTTCATTTTACTTAATGAAATTCTGAAATTATTATTCACTTAATTGTTATTTACTAAATTCTCCTAAATAAGTCACCAGTAAAAGTCCTCTTCATTGATGCTAAAAGAACTAAAACGCAATTATCTGATAATTGGTTAGCAATTAATCTTATGTAAGGACTGATTAATCCTTGCTGGCACGCTTAAAATTACAATATTAACCTTCGAAAGCCAAAAAAGCCAACATATATTTTTGGCACGCCCAGTGGGACTAATTGAAATAGCTAGACGTAGGAGACAAGGAGAAAATGAACGCCTGGAAGAAGGTGTGGAAGGAGAGGTAAAAGTACCTGATCTAGAGGATAATGTGATAACACATCCTATGGAAGCACCTATCTCATCAAAACCTATGGTCGAACAGACCAGTAATTCAAAACATGCACCACATGTTCAAAATATTAGACGAGGCCATGGAATCGGACCATCCATTGTTCCATCTACTCAGCCAATGAATTCATGGGGAGGCCTAGTAGATGCCATGGGACAGCAATTAATGAACACAATGGAAAGATGGGCAATATTCTTTATAGATCGGATGAATTCCCATCAACTAACTAACACAAGACATATGAAGGAAAATTCAAATGTTCCTCAGCAAAGATTGGTTAGAGATAAACAACCTATGCAAAGTAATAGACATACTTATGGTCAGACTAGTAATCCAAATTATGAAAGACTATCACCTATACCTCAGTCTTGGTATGAGCCTCTTTCGAGGCCTATGGTAAATCAAAATGCCTTATTACCTAACAGCGAAGCCATACAAATTGGTGGATCTGGGCCAACACAAGAAAATGGCATGAGGATGTTTCCAAATCCCATGTTTGAAGCCATACCTAGCACAAGGGGGTTTACTAATCCTTTGTTCGAATTCACACCCGGGGGGTTAGAAGGGTTTCCTGCAGCTGGGAGAGAAACAACACTTGTTCCTTCTATTACAGCACCTTTCGCAGGACAGGCTCAAAGAGGTCAACTATACCCTCAACAGCAGCCAGTACCACAGGGACAGTTAGTCCCAAATATACCTCCTTATGAACCAAGAGGACCTCAGACACAAGGTTTTCCACCAAATCCTGTGTTTATTCCTCTAGTGGTAGTCCAACAAGCACAAAATATGGTTCCTAGGAACTAAATTATTGATATTGTCAGATAAATGTGTGGATCTATGGCTTTAGGGGTTCAAACTCCTGTGTATAAGAAGCCATACCCAGAATGGGTAGATAGGGTGCATGAATACCCAAGGGGGTTTAGAATACCAGACTTTGCTCTTTTTTATGGGAATGAAAACTAGTACAGTAGAACACATAGCTAGGTTCGCAGCCCAATGTGGTGAATTTACCAATAATTATTACATGAAGTTAAGACTTTTTCCAAATTCTCTAACTGGGGCAGCTTTTGTATGGTATATAAACCTTACACCTGCCTCTATCCAAACTTGGCAGCAAATGGAAGAGGTATTTCATGCCCAATTCTTCTAAACAGAGCTAGAAGTTTCCATGGCAGACTTGGCAAGTTTGAGTCAAAGGCCTGATGAGAAGGCTGTTCAATTTATTGCCAGATTCAAAAGAACACGAAACAAGTGTAAGGTCATTCTACCAGAGCCTGAATTTGTGAGATTGGCTCAAAATAGTTTAGAGTTTAGGCTTCGAAAGAAGTTCGACTCAATTGAGTTTTGAGACTTAGTGGAATTAACCTATAAGGTGTCTAGATATGAATCATTACTTGAGGAAGAATAAGATCGAAGTAATGCATCATACAAGATTTATTATAGAGATCCTAATTATGAGATTGATACAGCAGAGATCATAGAGAAAGAGTCTGTGATCTGTGAGGCATTAATTCATAAAGACACTACAATAGACCAGCAGTTTAAAAAGAAAGACCTTCATAGGAAATACTTTTTCAATTTAACAAAGGTAGACGACATTTTTGATCATTTGTTTGCAATGAATTTCCTAAAGTTACCAAAGGGAGTTAAAATTCCTTCTCTAGAAGAACTTAAAGGGAAAATATATTATAAATGGCACATTTCTTGGTCTTACTCAACTAAAAACTGTATTGTTTTTCGAGACAGGATCCAAGAGTAGATTTGAAAGGGGAGTTTAAAATTCCCAGCTAAAGTAGAGAAAGTTATGAGGATTGACACTAATCCATTTCCAGAGATTGGAGAAGTTACAGCCAATGTTGTTGTGTCAGACTTCCAGAACTTATCCTTGAAGGAATTGGAGGAGGTTAATGTGCAGATGCATGTTGCAAGCCAAAGTACTGTCAAGAAGGATACCAGAAGTTTACCAGCGAATGGGTAGAGCTTTGCAGACCAAAGGGAGGACTCTAGTGGGGAAGTACTGGATGATGACTCCCCAGAGGCAGTTGTCATGCAAAGGATGTGTCCCAGATGCAAGTTAAGTTACAAATGGTTGAAAGGGCTCCCAACTGATGGGAAATAGTATTACAAGGATGTACAAAGATGTCCTAAACCAACCAGTACTTATAAAAAGAGGCCATACCCAACTGGTCTCAAACAACATCCATTCTTGGCTGGACCATCAGCCTCTAGAGTGCATTCCAAGGGCAAGAGACCTCTACATGAGTTCAGACCACCCAACTACTACAAGATGGAGGGCAATCATCCTGAGAGGAGGCCTAAAGTGGGCTCAAGTTGTGGAATCAGAGACAGAGATTGGCTTCCTAGATCAGCCTCAAACAAGATGAAAGGTAACCACCCTGACAGAAGGCATGAATTAGGCTCAAAACAGGGGATCAGGGCCAACCAGTGGCCTCTACAGGCAGCTTCGAAGGCAGAAAGTGCTAGTTCAACAATTGAACTAGTAAGTTCATGGGTACCTGGGGTTCTAGATTGGTTTGTTATGCAGAACAAGCCTATCCAGAGAAGTGTTGTTGGAGACCAGGGTAGAATGGTTAAACCTCCCTTGGTGGCTCCAAATAATTGGGTGTTATTAAAGCACCCAAAAACAAATGAACCAAATATGGTTCCTGTAATTTCTAGGTCCCAAAAGAGAAAGATCCAGCGAAGGTACACTCAGTACCAAAAGGATCTAAAGAAAAGTGGAGAGAGTTCTTCATGAGCCCAGTCAAAAGGCCAGACAGAGGAAAGAAAAAGTCCAAAATTGGATCATAGTCCAAAATTGACTCCTCAGAACAAAAGAAGTTTTAGCAAAGAGCAATTGGCTAAAGTTCACTCTGAACTGAAAGCCAAGGAAAGATCCAGCTTAGCAGGTCTTGAAAAGGCCTTGATGGAAAGTGACAGTGAGACCAAAAAAGAAGTTGACCTAGGCCAAAGGAAAAAAATGGTTGAGGAAGAGATGTTTGAAGCCTTTACGGCTGAATAGACATTTTTGGTCAAAAAACCAGTAGGAACAAACCATTCGAATGAAGTCACTAGTAATGAAGTGCCAGAATGCAGCATAAAAGATGCTTCTGAAATAACTGAACAAGTTAGCCTAGAAAAGAAGCAAGTGCAGTCAGTAGTTTAGTTTGGCTCATTTCCTCCAGTGTGAGTGAATATGGTGCATATACTACCATAAGAGTTCCAAGCTAAAGATAGAAACCAAGAAGGTCAGGAGATTGACCCTATTCCAGTTTATAGCGAAGATTCACAAGTTAGCATGGTTCAAGATGAATCTGAAGTGGCCACACCGATGGAAACTGAGGACGAGAGTGAGGAAGAAGTGAGTATTAATCTCTTATATCCTTTTGAGTATCCTACAACATCCATGATACAACATGTCAAGCCCTTGTATATCAAGGCTTTTTTTGATGAGATATAGATGAATAGGGTATTGGTGGATAATAGGGTAGCAGTGAACCTGCTTCCGAAATCCTCTTTGAAGAAACTAGAAAAAAGGAACCCCAGATTAATCCCAACCAGCATAACCGTTGTTGGTTTTGCTGGGGATAAGCAGATGACTCAGGGTATTTTGCCCATCAACCTGAGTGTGGGAACTAGAGATTGCATGACAGCATTATTTGTTATTGATAGTAATGCTAAGTATAATGCTTTACTTGGCAGGGATTGGATTCACACCAACAAATGTGTGTCTTCCTCTCTACATCAGAAGATAATGATGGTCTTGTGCAACAGAGAGACAAAGGAGATCAATGCAGACCCTCAACCCTTCGTCGCTTATACTAACTTTGCAGAAGCCAAGTTGTATACTGAAGGAGTGACACCACTCAGTATATTGAGAAAACCTAATGGTTCAGCCGAAGTGACGGTTGATGAGGGAGTAGCATGCCTGAAACACTTGGTACAAGAGAGTGCTGATGAAGAATTCGTCATCAAAGATGAAAATGATGCCTGGTTGTAGGCAAGAAGATGAAACCCAAGAAGCCAGACCCTTGGCTTTACTTAAGTTTTCAGCATTGGACTTAAAATCAATAGTCCAAAAAGTTCAGGAACAAGAGAAAGAAGCCATAGTAGTTGGCTGTAAGCAGATAATAACAGGTCAGGCTTTTGACTTTTGATAAATACTGTGCATTGGACATCAAAACAAAAGTCCAGGAAATACAGGAAAAAGAAGCCTTATGGATAGACTTTGTCTATGAGGAAGAAGGCAAAGATGTTGAATCAGAGAAAGTGGGAGCAGAACAAAACAAAGAAATTGCTTCGAGGGCAGAAGAAATCAAAAGAGAAGCATTAGTGAGTTCTCAAATACAAGACCCCTTGGAAGAAGTTAATTTAGGGGAAGGTTCTGCACAGCAACCCACTTACATTAGTGCTCGGTTAAGTGCTTTTGACAGGGACCAGTTATTGATGGTTTTAAAAAGATATAAATATTATTTTGCATGGTCTTATTATGAACTGCCAAGATTAGATAGGTTATTAGTGGAACATAGGCTCCCTATAAAGCCTAGCTTCAAGCCATACAAGCAGAAGCCAAGAAGGATGAGTCCTGAAGTGATTCAGAAGGTCAAGAAGGAAATTCTTAGGCTCCTTAAGGCAAGCTTTATTAGAACAGCCAGATATGTTGAATGGCTATCTAATATTGTGCCTGTGGCTAAAAAGAATGGTAAAATGAGGGTATGCATTGATTTTAGAAATCTGAATTTAGCAACTTCAAAAGATGAGTACCCCATGCCCATAGTAGACTTATTGGTGGATAGTTTAGCAGGGCACAAGATTTTATCTATGATGGATGGGCATTCTTGTTACAAGCAAATCTGCATTGCAGAGGAGAGTGTCCATATAACATCATTCATATGTCCTGGGAACATTGGCACATTCGAATGGGTTAAAATGCCATTTGGCCTAAAGAATACTGGGGCTACATATCAAAGAGCAATGAATACTATCTTTCATGATCTCATTGGAGGATATTTAGAGTGTTACATTGATGACATTGTAGTAAAATCGCAGTTCATGGAGAAACACTTGGTTCACTTGGAAGCAGCTTTCGAAAGAATGAGAAAGTTCAAGTTGAAGCTTAATCCTCTCAAATGTGCTTTTGGTATATCAGCTGAAAAAATTCTTGGGCCATGTAGTACACAAGAAGGGAATACAAATTAATCAGAATAAAGCCAAAGCCATCATTGAGGCCAAGCCTCCATCAAGTAAGAAAAAAGTACAAAAGTTCCTTGGTTAGGTTAATTTTCTTTGAAGATTTATTTCTAACACTGTAGGAAAAACTTAAGTATTTTCTTCTTTATTAAAGCTGAAAGATGAGGAGGAGTTTGTGTGGACAACAGAGTATCAAACTGCTTTCAAAGGAATTAAAGCCTACTTGGCCAAGCCTCTAGTGTTAGGGGTGAGCATGGTTCGAATTGGTTCGGATTAGGAGAAAACCAGGACCAATCCGTTATCTACGGTTCTTGAAAAATTAAAACCAATCCAATCCATTTAAATTGTAGAACCAATCCGAACCAATCCGCTAAAACACGGATTGGATCGGTTTAGGACCACGGATTTAAATAATTAAATAACAAAAAAAATATAAACAACAATATAAGTAAATTGACAAAAATATATACTGAAACCTGTAAACAATATAACTAAATATAAGTAAAAAACATCCATTCAAAATCTATACCATCACAATCTAAGTAAAAAAAATATAGACAAAAATATATTGGAACCTGTAAACAAAGCCAATGGGCTACATCCCATCCCAATGGACAACAATATAAGTAAAAAAAAATATAGACAAAAATATCTATACCATCACAATTGAAACCTGTAAACAAAGCAAACAACATCCATTCTAAGCTGGAGCAAACAACATCCATTAAGTTGAATCAAGATCCTATAAGACTATCTATAATGACAATGGCATCTAAACTGGAGCAAACAACATCCATTCTGAATTTTGTTAATACATATATACATAAGTCTATTCGTTTATCTATTCAAACAATGCCTAGACAGATTGCCTCAGACTCTACCAAGCTCAATCAGTAAAGTCAAGACTTAAGAGCTCACAATGGATTCACAATCTTCACCAGCTAACACTAACAAAAACCCATTTCCTTCACTTCACAAATAAACAAACTTAGGAATAATGGTTTGAAATAGAACTTTTTGCCCCCAAAACTCATTTAAAAAATGAGGGTCCAATCTGTTTTCTGATGTATTGTAAAGTAAAACAAATATGCCTAGTCACGGCACACCTATTGAGAAAAGAAGATTTTTCATAGGAACAAAATAGAAACATAAAATAGAAAATAGAAAACAGAAAGAAAGAAAAAGGATAAAAATAAAATGAAAACAGAAAACAGAATAAAAAAAATAAAAATAGAAAAAATAAAAATAAAATCTCTTACTTACATTTATCGAATCCATTGTAGATGACATGAACAAAGGAACAATGATCTGAGATGGATGATCTGGGAGAGAGGAGCTCATTGAGAGAGAGAGACAACAGCTATAGCTACCGATCTAATCTGAGATGGATGATCTGGGAACAAAGGAACAAAAATAGTTTCACCGAGAGATAGAGAGAGAGAGAGAGACGAGCAGCACACCAATCTGATCTGAGTTGGATGAGAGTGTGAGAGAGAACTCAGTCTGAGATGAGAAAGAGAAGAGAGAGAGACACCATCGACAGAGTGATGCGATGAGAGCAAGAGACAATGAACTGAATGAGGCGTGAATGAGTGAGGCGTGAATGAGGTTAGATTTTAGTTTTTATATGAGACAAGAAATTATATTGCGTGGGAAGGTATATAGTATAAATATAGATTATTTCTAAATGGTTCGGATCGGTTCCAATCCGGAACCGTGGGGTTCAATTCGGAACCGATTTGTGGCCTATGGATTTAGAAATTTCTAATCCGAAATCGAACCACAGATTCAAAAAATTAATCCAAACCTATCGGATTGGACTGGACCGGATCGGATTACAGATTTTACGGATTCTTTGCTCAGCCCTATCTAGTGTTGATGCCACCAAAGAGTGATAAGCCCTTAAAGTTGTACATTGCTGCAGCAGAAGATTCATTGGGAGTTTTCTTAGCCCAAGACAATGAAGAAGGCAAGGAGCAAGCAATTTATTACCTTAGTAGGTTTTTAAATTCTTGTGAATGTAAATATTCAGTAGTAGAAAAGTTGTGCCTAGCATTATATTTTGCTGCAATGAAATTAATATACTATCTTTTGCTTACAGTTGTCTTGATAATTGCAACCACAGATTTGGTTAAGTATATGTTATCTAGACATATGTTGAGAGGAAGAATTGGTAAATGGATACTAGCCTTATCAGAATTTCATCTAGAATATGTCCCCCAAAAGGCAGTAAAATGACAAGTTTTAGCTAATTTCTTGGCAGATCATTCATGTCAGACAGAAAGCCAAGAGATAATGGATCTTGGTTTGGTTAATATTGAGCCATAGCAAATGTGGTTTGATGGATCAAAAGTCCATGATCTAACTAGAATTGGTGTGGTGATTAAGTCACCACAGGGGGTAGAAACCACACATGATTTCAGAGTTGATGAAATTACTTGTTTCAATAATCAAGCTGAATATGAAGCTTTAATAATGCGGCTGGAAATGCTTATTGGATTACAAGCTCATGCAGTAGATATATTTGAGGATTCTCAATTGGTGGTCAACCAAGTGAAAGGAATTTTCAAATGTCAAAGTGCAAGCATGTTGCCGTACTATGTTGTTGCATTACATTTGCTTTCTCAGTTTCAGATAGCAAATGTGACTTATATCCCAAGATTCATGAATAACAAAGCCAATGATGTAGCTCAGAAAGCTTCAAATTTCAGGAGAAGGGTTGACACTCAAATGAATATAAGTCAAGCAACATATTAAAAATTAATACCACCTTTAACTAATAGGAATGTGGTGTTAGAAGTCAATCATAATGACTTACAAGATCAAGATTGGAGACATCCAATAATGCAGTACCTAACTGGCTTATCTTCAAAAGCCAGTGGAAAGATCAAATTACAATCTATCCAATACATAGTGTATGGTAATGCTCTTGACAAAAAGGGAGTAGATGGGTTGTTATTGGAATGTCTAGGGCCAAATGAGGCATTGATAGCCATGGCTGAAGTTCATGAAGACATCTGTGGTGCTAATTAGCCTGGTATGAAGATGAGATGGCTGCTTCGAAAACATTCCTACTATTGGCCCACCATCCTTAAAGATTGTATAAAATATGCTAGAGGGTGATGGGCATGCCAAAATCATGGCATGATAAGACATGTACTAATAAATGATTTACATGCAGTTATGAAGCCTTGGCCATTTAGAGGTTGGGCTATGGATATGATAGGAAAAATACATCCACCCTCTTCGAAGCACCATTGTTTCATCTTAGTGGTCACAGACTACTTCACTAAGTAGGTCAAAGCTAAACCATATAAGGCTGTAGACCAAACTGAAGTTATTGGGTTTATTAAAGATTTGATTCGCAGGTTTGGCATCTCACAAACCATAACAGTAGATAATGGGACTGTGTTTGATGGAAAGATGGTAAAGTCTTTCGCGGAAGAGTTTGAAATTAGCCTTGATAATTCTACCCCTTATTATGCACAAGCAAATGGTCAGGCATAATCATCCAATAAGTTTTTGAAAAAAGGAATACAAAGAGTTGTGGAAGGCAATCCTAGGGATTGGCATAACTTGTTGTTGGATATATTGTGGCCTTATAGGACTTCTCCAAGGTCAAGTACAGGAGTTACTCCTTATGCCTTAGTATATGGGCATGATGTAGTGTTACCTGTAGAGGTTAACATTAAGTGCTTGAAGGTGAGATGCAAGGACCAGTTAGCTTCTGAGTAGTGCCATCAGAGCATGTTCTTGGAATTAGAAAATGTGGATGATGCTAGAATTTTGGCATTAAATAGCATTCTCTTTCAAAAGAAAAAAGCAGCCAAAAATTATAATAAGAAAGTCAAGCACATTAGCTTTGATGAAGGTGATTTGGTATGGAAGACAATACTCCCAATAGGAATTAAAAGCCATAAATTTGGCAAATGGTCACTTAATTGAGAAGGACCACATTAAGTTCATAGAGTCTTGCCTAGAAGAGCATATCATTTGAAGAATTTGAATGGGTATGTACACCTTAAGAAAATTAATGGTAGGTACTTGAAACTTTATTATCCAACTGTATGAGAAACACGAGAAGTATAAAAAATGCTAAACAAGAGAAGCATGAAAGCACTCAAATAATAAATAAAGATTTCATTTCATAAGGAGTTAAGTACATGCAGCCATAGATTGGCCCAAAAGTCAATACAATATTTTAGTTGTTCTCTTACAATTGATTCTTTACTCTTAATGGATGGGAACAACTGAATGGTTGTAGTCATCTCCTGCTTTCGATCAGCCAGCCTTTGGTTGGTGATTTGCAGCTTTGTAGCAGTTCGATCCAAAGCCAAGTTAATTGCTGATAACTCTTCCTCTAATTGAGCTTTCTTCTCCAAAAGTTGGGCTCGAAATTGAGAGACAGAAGAATGTTGTTCTTTTAATTCAGACATCTCAGCATGTATATGGGAAACAAATTCTTAGTCTGTCAGCAATTTCTTCTCTGCAGCTTTGACAATATGACAGATGTTGACATAAAAGTCTATAGTAGCTGCTACTTGAGACAAGTGACTCGAAATAGCTATGTTAGATTGCTCAATGACCTTGTAGCACTAAAGGAAACAATTCTTGATAATAGGTCTTTGCAAGACTTCAAATGGGATCTTCGAGAACAATGTCAGCAATTCCAAATAGATGCTTAAGTCCAATGAAGGTAAGGAAGCCCTACTGATGGTTGAAGAGCTCTTAAAAATTTCCAAAAGAGAATCAGCCAGAACCAATGGCTTAGTTTCATTATTGGTTGCTGGAATGGTAAAAGATATGTCAAAAAGGCTAGCTAGTCTAACTTCGAAAATGGCTATCTCTTCCATTGACATTGGTAGTGCAGAAAGGGCTCTAGTAGAAGGAAGAGATGGCTGCATAGGGATAGGAGAGGATGATGAAATGTCCCTAGCAGTTTCCATAGTCCTGGCCACCAGTAGGTCAAGAGAAGAAGGGTTGGAGCTGGATAGTGATGGTGGACAAAGAATTAGTGAGTTACTAGTATCTTCTATGGGAGAATCAGCTATCACTGGAGATGAAGTAATAACTAGGATTTCCTCAGGAGGAGAAGGAGCAACAATGATTGTGGGGAGAGTAAATTGGGCTAAGTTAAAGGTTAGGTGAGGAAGATATGAAGTTCAGCCAAAGGATAAAGATATAGAAATGCTTTGCCTTAACAAAGGTGTGAAAAATGTGGAAACAGGAAGTGAGAGTATTGCCTAAATGGGCTCAACACTTAAAGGCACTTTAGTGTCGATCTCTCCAGTCTTATATAAAGTTGAAAGACCATTAGAAACACCCTCGAAAAGGAGGAAGAGTAACTGTTGCTGCAGAATAAGAAATATGAAGCAATGTTAAGTTTCAGTATTGAAAACTTGAGAAAGGAAACTAGAGACACAAAAGGAAATTACCAGTTTCAGAAGTTGTAGCAATGGTTGGAGAACTGCGAAGAGTATAATGTTCAGCAGTTTGTTGCCTCCTTGCAATTTCTTTTTGGAGTGCATTAGTAGCAGCAGCTTCATCCCTTAGTACTTGCTGCTGTCTTCTTTTCTTAGCCCTTTGGAAACCAATGATCTCTTTAGAGTGTTCCACTTCCACTGCTTTAGCAAATGCTTCATGAGTAGAGTCCTTAATAAAATCAAAGGGAGAGACCGTCATTTTCTTCTTTCTTTTTAATGGTGTCTCTTGCTCTTTCTTTGCTTCCTCTTCTTCCACGTGAGCCTCAGGTACCTCCACTTCAAGATCAAGCAAGAGTTTTCTTTTCCTTTGTTGTTGATGTTTGTTCTTGAGGAGATTTAAAGCTTGAACTCTTTGAGAAGCGTCTCCCTGCGAGGCACCTACACCAAAGAAGGGATTATAAGTAAAAGCATCATAAAGGAAAAGAAAAGAAAGGAAGTAGCAGTGCGTACCTTTCTTCAAAGCAGCTCTAGTGACTCTAGGAAGAGGTGAGGCAGCAGAAGCAGACTTTGTGGTAGCAGGGGTAAGAGCTGGGTAACATGAGCAGTGGAGGAAGTAATAACTCTAGTCCCCTCAGACTTAGCTTAAGGCACATCTAGTACCACTAATAGATCTTGAGGAGAAATGGCCAAGTGTACCTCCATATTGGCCATCCACCACTTCTGGTACCTTTTCAGTGTATTGCTTTGGGGAGTGAATGGTAGGTATTCAAAATCAATTAAGTCTTAGATAAACTTGGAAGTTGCCTCTTCTAATTTGGATCTTGGAACTTTTAGTTCTCTGCTTGCAAGGTTTGAGTTGGACTGACTGTAGAGAGGGATAAAGATCCCCTGAGAGAGTCCAAATCAACTAGCAAATTGGGCAGGGCAAGGCAACAGGGCTCAGAGATACACTTATAAGCTCTAGAGTTCATAATGCCAATGAATAACTCCCTCGGGATTAAAATAGAAGCCCACATATTTTTGTGCTAAGGCCTAGAGCAGGACTTATCGCTCAAAAAGGTCCTCAACCAGGTTGGGCCAATATTGGCTTTGAAAGGACAGAAGAAGGTGTGAGAAGAAGGGGAAGTTGAGAGTTGGTGAAAAAAAGAAAAGTAGAAGGCAAAGTTGGAAGGATAAAGAGAGACATTGGCTAGCTTCATGCCATAAATGGTAGGGTTTGGTATTAAAATCTTTAGACACTTAGAACGCAAATCAGTGAAGTATGCAAAAAGCCAGAGTTAGAGTATCCAAAATGGGCCTCTTTGATTGGCATCTATGGGTTTTTCATAAAAGAGGGAACAAGCTCTGTAGACATAGCCCAAAACATAAGGAGCTAAGGCCATATTTTTATGCAAAATAAAGGCTTTGGCAAGAGGGGCAAATTCAAGCATAATCCTCCGAGAAGAAGTACAGAAGAGGAATTTGCAAAGCCAATACAATAAAAAAGAAAAGAATTTCCTATCAGTCACAGGGCATTCCCTTTTGTTATCAGCCTTGACAAAGTCACTGTAGGATAAATTTAGAGGGAGAAGAGAAAAAGGGATGTTAAGGTCAGGGTAGTTTGGATCAGTGGGAGTACCAATAGGGGATAACCCTAACAGATGGAAAATGTCAAGGACAGTAAGGGCCATCATACCACATCTAAATTGGAAGAAATTGAAAGCAGAATTCCAAAAACAAAGAGTAGCAGGTATTAAAAATAGGTCCTCCGAAATAGTGAACCTGGATAGTTAGAGGGAGTCGAAGAGGCAAAGTTCTTTGAGATCTAGTGTCCTAGCAGGGACGACCCGATCATACCATTCTTCCCATTCTGGTCTTACTGTGGGCCAACAGCGATGGGGTTGGTTCACTCTCTAGCTTCCCCAATCAAGACCGCCTTCATAAAGGAGGCAGTGGTCCTCCAAATGTGGATACAGAGCTGGAAACTGAGTAGAGACCTCTTTAAAAATAGGCCTAAGCACATATTCCTGTTGCTCATGACGAGCGGAAATGAAAATGCGCCCATCGATAGCATTTTTCTCGCCAGCTTTGTATTTCTTACACTCTTTAGCAATGATCCTCTTTAAAGCAACGAATGGGCTCACGCGGTCCACGACTGGTATCTTCAAGGAGGAAGAAGTCATTGATAGAAGTTTTCAGAGGACGAAGTTGAGAAAAAAGGTAAAGAAGATGAGAGGTTAATAGAAATGAAGTGTTTGTGTGTTGGGCGAGCAAGTGAATTAAAAACACGAAAGGAAAGGGTTTTTAAACCTTTCTGTTTGAAAGATGCCCAATTAGTTTAAATGAGGAAAATTCATAAGAAGTACTGAAGGTAAGGATATGAAAAGTTTCTCTCAAGAGTGATCGTTTAGGAGGGAAACGTATCTCAAACACTCAGATTGGCTTCGAAATCAAATATTTGGCTTCGAAGCCAAGGTTTGGCTCCAAAGCCAGATGACAAACATCCACCTAGGGCTTCGAAAGCAGGTAGTTGACGTTGAAGTATGTTTCATACCTAAGAGTACAAGAATGCTCAGGTTTTTCTTTGCTTCAGGAGTATTAAAGACTTCTTTTTAATTTTCTTGTTGAAAATAAAATCCTTCGAAGTAAACTTTGAAATACTCTGCAGCTAGAATTTGTTTGTTTTAGACTTCGAAGTTGTAAAAAGCCAATATTTGGTTAAGTAGTGAAAAAGCCCAAAGGGACTCACTCTTTAAGAATAAAATAGTGCAATCCTTAAAGGAAGTTTCCATATTTCGAAACACGTAGACTACTTTTTCAAAGCAAAGATAGTTAATTCAAAGCTGTTGATTGTGTTAACCATATGATTGTAATGAGAAGACCTAAGGCAAAGATTGTCAATTATATTCCATATATTGGAGATATTCAAATTAGGCTTCTAGTATTCCATTAGAAATGTTCAAATTAGGCTTCGAAGGACAAAATTGGTAAATTTGAAGCTATTTGTTTGATTTGAGCAAATAGAATGGTTACAAGTATGCAATTTGAATATAAAATCAGACCATGCCGAATAAATAAAGGAAAACCTAGCTTTATTAATATGAAAATAATTACATTAGAAAGCCTTCTTAGCTACAAATTCAATTTCATAAAAATAAGGAATAGAAAGAATAATAAGGTCATGAAATTTTCTTCAACAGTGGTCAATGAATTTATGTTCCTTTTTTATTCTGTCCTCTATCCTATCCAAGCTGGGTTGCTGTAGCTGATATGTTCTTATTTAATGGAAAAGTTGTTCAACTTTCATTTCGAACTCCATTTCCTTCAATCCTTGTTCCATCTCATCCATATCTAGATCATCCCAGTATGTAGAATCTTTATTCTTGAAGTCATTATATTCGTCGATAAGATTCTCTACTTCATATTGGGTGTGAATTTGATGGGCCGTGATTTTGTCCAAAGATTGAGTGGTAGCCAAAGAAGTTTGGTATCAATGGAGAAACAGTGGGAGTTGATCCAAAAACATCTGAAGTTCTGCTTGAGCAATGGGATTGAGGGCATGACCCCGAGTCATAATGTCACAAGCCCATCGAAAGTTCTTAAGAGGAATATCACATCCAAGAACATTGAAGGGCAAGTGAGAAAAGGCTGTAAGCAAAAGTTAAGCTTGGTATCGCTCAAATATAGTGGGAAGATCTGGAGGTTGGTAGGAAGGAAGAAACTGATTCTCAAAGAGGATAAGTCTTAGTTCTTCCATCCAGTGAGGGTTTTGAGGAAGAAGAAGCGCATGAGGGTCCATCCCAAAGGAAGAAGGGAACTGGAGGTTATTCACACATTCAAGCCAGTCAAAAGAGCAAAATTTTGCCTTCTTGGCTAAGAATGACGGGTTGTATCCTTGTACTTCCTCTGGACAAGGAGTTGCTTGCACTATCTTCGTAAGCATGAAAAATGTGTACCACGCTATAAATAAGTTGTATTCTAAACTGTGTCGGCGATCGATAGATACATAGGGGTAAACCACCGACCTCCGAGCAAAAGGAGGGAAAGATAGAGGATCAACGAATTCGATGAATCGATGGTTAATTCGCTCTCTTAGCTTAGATTTATCAGGTTCTGGCCAGTTTCCCCAGCCATTAGACCTAGAGGAAGAAGGGGCAGCCGTGTCCCATGCAGAGGTTGGTGGGTAGAGGAAGAAGCAGTTATGTTCCATGCAGAAGATGATGGGGCAGGTGAAGATTTTCCAAGTTCCATTTTTGCAAATGCTTGATCTAAGGGTTCGTAATTGGCAAACTTCGGGTCTAGAGGTTGGTATGTTGCAAAAGCTTCCATAACTTGCATAAATAGAGGTAGTTAGGTGTAATCAATAAATGCATTGAGATTCTTTCGAGGTCTATAATCATTTTCCATAGACTCCTCGTATGCTCAATCAATGTAAGAAAAGGCTTGCTTGGCCATGAGGATTGTATCAGTCTTTTCGAATGCTCAGATAATGGGAAATGTTCAAGGCATAGAAGAGAATTTAATGCAGTACAAACACTACAATGATGGATGTCGATTGCATTTCTAAGAAGATGCAAAGCCCATGCACGTCCTAGGACGTCGGTAAAGTGTCTTGATCCACTAATATCACCAAGTAATGGGTATATTAGTGCGGGGGGTAATGTTGGCTGTATAAATTGTAAAAGTCAATCACAATTCAATACGCAGCATGAATGGGGCAATTTAGGAAGTTAATACAAATTGTCAATCAAAGTCATACATGTGTCAGCCCGTATTGATAATAATGGATCTGCGTGGCACTAGAAAAATCAAGGGATATAAGGTGATGTGGCCTGACGGTTACTCACAAAGTTCAAATTCAAAATCAGGAGGGAAGCCTAACTTGAATGTGGCGTAGTGAGACCGACTGTGAGAGAGCATGTTCAGCAATCATGGGAGGACATTTTGATGGTTGGAAGCCCACTTCGACGGTTATCATTGAGAAGTATAAATAGTAGAGAAGGCCACAGAATGAAGGATCTAGACTCAGATTAAATAACCAGTTTTATTTACTTTGTTTCCCTTCTAGTTTTTACAGTTCTTTACATTTTTGTACTTTAAAGTCCTGCACTGTACTTCATTCATAGGAGTAGTTTCAAATAGCTTATTGCTGTAAACTTCTACGAGGTTGGGTAAGGTCAT
The DNA here is from genome assembly GCF_055761805.1 of Camellia sinensis. Lineage (NCBI taxonomy): Eukaryota > Viridiplantae > Streptophyta > Magnoliopsida > Ericales > Theaceae > Camellia > Camellia sinensis. Next base: position 7,308,501 of record NC_138971.1, read on the forward strand.
TATAAGTTTTTCATTTTACTTAATAAAATTCTGAAATTATTTTTCACTTAATTGTTATTTATTAAATTCTCCTAAACAAACCACCAGTAAAAGTTCTCTTCATTGAGGCTGAAAGAATTAAAACACAATCGTCTGATAATTAGTTGGCAATTAATCTTCTGTAAGAACTGATTGATCCTTACTGACACGCTTAAAATTACAATATTAACCTTCAAAAGTCAAAAAAGCCAACATTGTGTATAGTAATGAAAAGCTAAGAATCAAGAATGAGGGTGCTTAGTGTGTAAACTAATGAATGAAAGCTAACAATGAAAGGTTTGAAAAAATGAGGATGGAGTGTGGATGTTTAGCAAACTGGGTATGGAAGAATGAAGTGTGTCACCATGGACCGTCATGCTTCAACGTGTAGTCTAAGATGAGATGTGAATGTATATTGAGAACTTGTGTTTATTTGAATTGTGTGTGATGTCCATAATAGTAATTTTATCTAGAGATAAAATTATAATAAAAATAAGTATTATTAAGTGTGTGTACATAGGAAGGGTTGTGTGCAAATTGAAGCTCCCAAACGGAGATGATGTGGAGGGTTGCGATGGGGTTTGGAAACTGAAGAAGCCTGGTGGGTAACAACTCAAGCTCTGAAGGAAGGCAGGCGGGCAACAAAGAATGAACAGAAAATCGAAAGCAGAAAAAGAAGGAAGGAGGAAGGGGTGCGATGGTGGTGGTGGTGGTGCTGGTGGTGGTGGTGCTGGTGATGAGGTAGATTTGCTGCTGAGAGCGGCGGAGGACGAGTTGCTTCTCAACCTCAGCGTCAACTCTCACATGTCTCGTGGTCTCTCCTCCTCGTCTTCTCCATCTTCCTACATCGACCCCGATCTCGACCGTCGCTTCCAAGCCCTTCGATCTTCTCGATCACAGCCACCGTCCAAGAAGCAACCCCAACCACCACCACCACCAGAAACAAAAGCCGATCACGATGATAATCAGAAGAAAAGGGTTGTCTTCGATAGCAGCAGCAGCAGCAACTACACCGAAGATGATCTGTTGGCTCGATTCGCTGCTCTCAAGACCTCTCTTCTTCTTCCGTCTTCTTCTTCTTCTTCTTCTTCTTCTTCCGATCCTCAGCAGTGTCCCAACAAGTCCAACGGTGGTGATGAGCAATCTAATAATCGATCAACAATTGCAATTGCGAGTGATGATGGAGTAGATGAGGATGATGAAGTGCAGAAGCTGATCCAATGGGCCATTGACGCCGCTCGACTCGATCCTTCTCCTCCCACCGATTCCGATGATGACCCCACCAACAACAATATTGATGATGATGATGATGATGATGATGATAGCGACGACGACAGTGACATTGACGATCATCAAAAGAAGAAGAAGAAGACGAAGAAGAAGAAGGGGCAAAAGATCAAGTAGAAAACACGTTTGTTTGTGCAGAAATGTTTCAATTTGAAGGATTCCTTGTTAAAACTGGTTTAATTATATTTTGAATATCTCTGTACCAAAAATGGATATGATTGAGAGTCTCAAATTGAGTTCTGATTGAATAACCCACCTTACCTGCTATTGTTCTGTATACAATGAGTGAATTGTTATATGAAACCTAGCTCTAATAAAGTCCCTTCAAATTGCTTGTTTGTCCCATGAACACCCCAACCACCAGTAATTCTATTTTCACGCATCAACTCTTCTTGTTAACATGCTTAATGACTACATTGCCAATACACCCATTTACAAAAAAAAAAAAAAAAAAATTCTTATCACACAACTCTTTCTTCCAATAATATTATAATCTTTAATTTGAAATTTTTTTCTTCCATCCACCACCCCTCATTTGTCGTTGTTGCTCCCCCTCTCAAACTTCTATTGCCACCATCACTGTCACTCTAGGCTCATCATTCCCTTCCATTCGTGGATGGTTCATGGCAGGAGACTTGTAAGAATGAGTGGTTCGTGGCGGAAGGTTGTCCCAAGCCAAAAAAGAAAAATTGTGACAGGAAAGATGGCAGATGAGAGAAATGACACTGGCGATGAATGATCATTGTGATATTTTAAAATTAGAATTTGAGTAAAACAAGAAAAGATTATTATGGTATTTTTATTTTAAAATAAAATTATAGAAAGAAAAAATTTCACTAAGTGTATGAATTGAAAAAAATTGATGTGTAAAAATAAAATTACCCAACAAACACCCAAGATGAACATTTCAATACAAGACTAATAGATGCATGCTGGATTTTTTCAGGTAGAAAGCACAGAATTTTCCCATTTTTGTAGAAATATTTGCTGAGAAGAAACGTGTTACCATTTATTAACCAATCTCCACCTACTTTTACCAATCACTCTCATTTTTTCTGTTAGAATCTTGAATTTTTCATTATATTATCTGAAAGAGAGAGGGTGTGCACACGCCAATCCCGTGCTAACCAAAAAAAATTTGTTGTTCACTATAAAATAACTGAAGCCGTTGATTAGGGTTTAAAATTTCAAAAACCGAAAAAGTTTATGAAAAGCTGAAGCAGTACATAAGTTGTGAATAAAAAACCAAGCCGTTTCTAACAGAATTTTAGAATTAGAAAACTGTGGCACAACGGATAATCTAGCGCATTTTATATAAAACATAATAGCACAGATAATGGATCTCTGCAGTTTCACCCTGTCAAAGTGAGCCAAATTAAGATACAGAGCAACAACCATTTAGTCTGTACAAAATCTGCGTGTTCAAATAAAAGAATGGAAAAAACAAAAACAAAAAAAACAATTACCAGTCTATCAAAACTTCCACGGTACTGGACACAGGGACAACTCCTACCGTATAGTTATTATAACCGTAATTTTAGAGACAGTTTTCGAAACTCGAATATGAATTGCTTTAAAAGTTTGGGCAAAGAAAAAAGTGCAAACTGAAATCTCAAGTATTGCCACGTTTCGCAATCTGCAAAATGTGTAGAGCATATAATGAGAACTGGATGGTAGCAATCATCAGATATAACCATGAAATGTGAGATGTAAAACAACAGAGATTTAACTCACCAGAGTTCGGCCTTGATAACATACCTAATAATTTTACATACCATACAAGTGTTTTGGAAAGATTTTCATTTATTGTGTTTCCTAGTATCCTGCAAATCTGGAAACAAAACCCTCAAACATCATTAAATGGACAGAAAAGCATACGTATGTCTTTGCATGTGTTTGTGTAAACTCACCTAACTTGAAACTAACGGAACTCATCATGGTACTCATAGTCGCTTTCGTCGTCTTCATTGAATATAGCACTATAAAATACATATGGACTATCAATCATCTCTCTCAAGGTTAGACGACCATCTTTATCTGCATCCGCCTGTAGAAATGTAAAATGAATTTTGAATTAGTCCGGTAAGGCACACATTCATTTCCTACCAATATAAAGAATGTCTTTAGAACAGATTTGATAACATTATGTTGGTATAATGAAAAAGCAGCAATGAGTCCATGCCAATCCAGAACTGCAGCTAAATGAAATGTCATTGAAATTATATGATCTCCTTAATCCCATGTGGCTGAACAGTGACAGCATCCAACATTGACAAGAGATGGAAAAATAAACAAATGTTGGAAAAGTAGCATGCCCTTGAGGGCATTTCTTTATTCCTAGATGGCACAAATGGTATGAAGAAGTGCAACAGGTTGCATTGAGCGTTCCTATTTACACATTTTTAAATAAGGTTTTTCAGTTTTCTTGAGTAAAGCATACTAGTGTATGATATAAGCACGTTTTGTCATTTTTTTAACTTTAATTTCTTTTATTAGTTAGGTTTTCTAATTGGTCAGGATCACATAAATAAAACGAGCATGCTATTTCCCATAACAAGTGTAACTGTATAAAGATAAGTAATACAATGTTTTAAAGCCTTTTCTAAGCTCATCCTGCCCCTTCCCAATAGTCTTGAACAACTACAGCAAATAAAGCTCAAGCCTCCTAGGGAATGAAATGGATAAATCCACTGGAGAGCTGATGTGTATGCCCTTAGGCCTAGGTTGATTTTAACATAAAGCAACCAAAAGAATAAGAATAACAGGGAAAGATCAGGTTATGATAGTGATATCTACCATGAAAACATCTTCAATGCAGACTTGTTTAGGAGATAGTTGATCTGGAAAGGATTTCCAAACAAAGGATACCATAACTATCCTTGGCTCCTAAAACTTAGCAAAAGGCAAATAAAATTAAACCAGCACCACAGCTTCCTGATAAAAAGAATCACACAGCTTCATTCAATGTAAAAACTGGATTCCTAAAGGTTGCAAGCAGATCCAGCCTCAAAATAGCAAGTTCCCAACATATTTCTTTGTATCTGCTCTTTAATTAGGATCTTATGGATTACAATGATACCTTGGAGGGGCTGACACCCATCAGACCAGCAGATGGCTTAATCACTATTTACTATCACACTAGAAGTTGAGAAACATCTGTTTCTACGAAACAAATCTCCACCCGTCACTGTCAAAAATATTCTATTTGACATCACATCTGAAGAAGCAAATATAGATTAAATCTGATTAGACAAGCAAGCGAAACAGGGAAAAGAGGCACATTCAGACAGACTCCAAACTGATAATCGTTCAAGATTCTTAGTTAGAAACTTTCTGTGAGTGATCTTTTGCTTGCTCATAAGATTTCAGAATATCAGAGTGTAAGTCTCCTTAACCTCTACATCCCTTATCTTCTCTTGTTTCTTGCAGAACATCAAGTGTGGTTACAGAAATGGGCAATAAGGCAATCAAATAGCAAAGAACTACTCTTCCACCCAAGATCCTAGAGCAAGCAATATGCAAGAATAATCTAGCTATTCTAGGAAAGACCATATGGCATATGCCATTTCCCAATCTATATTAACCTCAACCATAAAAAATAGGCCAGCTGTACGTGAAGAGTAAAGTTACGAAAAAGATTCATCCAATCAGCTGCCTTCTTACACTAAATATACCTGTTCGGAGTAGGTCACCATGAGGAGGCGAGGTAATTCTCTAGCCAAGATCTCGTTGAAACGCTCAACTAAGGGAAGAAAGCAACCTCAGCCCTCAGGTAACACCCAAGTTTTCAAACTTACAAACAAAAGATAATAATCACCCATGACATCTATCTGCCAAGGGGTAGGATTTTACTGAAAAAGCTAGATTTTCATCATCAGCCAAATACCATTTGTACATTGCCATTAGCAGCAAGTTGACAATCTATACGGAATCCACTAAAATAAATACATAAGATCTCAATCTGAGGCGAAACAACAGGCCTGATTAAAAACACCTAAAGGTAGCATTTTTGTACTCATGTGACGTATTTAAAGATTCATAAGTAACTCGTAATTGAAAATTTTTACCAGCCATCAAATAATTGCATAAAAAATGCAATATAAGATTCTGTCAAACTAAAAATTCCTCATTCCCTTCTTTTTGGGTGTGAAGCAGTGTCAAACCAAAATACCCAACAAGCAATTAGCTCTCCCTGAAAAGGAGGTGATCCAACCACCACCTTCGTCACGTTTTGTAAATCAACCAAACGAAACCAAAAAATGCAACATATTCTGTTCCTAGATTTGTGATAATCACTGAAGTTGGACAACCATGATATCAGTGGATCACCTTGATTTTGAGAGAGCTTTAAGGTACAGGAATTAAGTAAAACTAACATTGATAATTTTACAGCGGATCAGGCAGAACAAGACCATGAAATAGCCCCATCAAAAGCAGTCAAGATTTATTCATTCATCATAAGTGATTAAAAGTATGGTTCATGTTATCCACACCAACCAGCATACTAGATCCATGTTTACGAGAACCATTTTGCAACTCCAAATGGCAAAAGCATACACACAAGTTAATTTTGTTAATTATCAATACAAAACTAATGCCTTCTTCAGTAGAAGGAATACCTGTGAGATGATGTAATCTGCCTGTTGCTTTGCGTAGTAACGTTCTGATGGATGAAGTTTACCAATGACTGGTAGCAGCTCAACATCTGACAAGTATCTACAAGGCAAGACGGAAGTTCAAGTAATTTAAATCAAGCAAAACCTAAAAATATCCAATGGAAAATAAATTAAAGAGAAACAGTCAAGAATCACAGAAGCAAGTTTTCATATTTGTAAAAGAAAAAGATATCCTGATAATTACCCATCACCATCTTTGTCAAGCTCAGCAAACAACTTTCGAGCTGGGGCCTCCGTTGAATCATCAGACTCATGCGAAGGATTGTGACTCTCTTCATCATAGTTTCTTACAAGGTCAAACAGCCCATGAAAAAATTCCTTGAAACTAACTTTCCCATCTTTGTCAGAATCTCTTTCCCTGAAGAAAAGAAAGCAAATGGATCAGCCAGCAAAGTCCAACTTACATCTCAAGTATGAAGTGCACTAATTTACGATAAGAATAGGTGGAACTAGCAATTAACTAGCTAAAGGCCATATAGGAAGTCAATAAACGAACTATGTATAATAATCTCCTAAATTTTTATCCCAAGTCAAATAATGTTGAATCTAATCAGTTTGCTCCCTCAAAATAATGTAAACATTGCAAGAGAGAAGATTGTGAGTCAACTAAATCATTCCTGCCTTTTGATACCTAGATGTTCTAAATTAAGAGAATCCTAGTTGGCCTCAAAAAATGCAAGAGGTCTTTAAATCACTCCCTCTGTTCAAACTAGCATTGAAGAATTCTTTTTACTTATTATTTATTTTTTCTTCAAAATGAATTTGCTCATGCTCAGCAAAAATTTACCAAGTAAAACACAAATGAAAGCACTCCATAAATCTAATTAGGAAAGAAAAGTACCATGGAAGGTCAAATCATCCTTGGAAGCAGAACACTTCTGTGATGATGAGATGCCTTGTGGTTTTATTTAACTAACTCAATGCAAAGGTGATTCAGGCATTGTTTTAGATAAACAAAACAAAACATTGGAAAGGTGATTAATATGTTTTCCTCTTTTACTACATAGAAGCAAAATACTTCACATAATTAGATAGGTGATGAGACAAATTATAGAAAAATTAAAAAAAGAAGAACTCTAGGGCATTGGACCTAAATTCTGTAGGTATCACACACACATATAAAATTGCATCAAACGATCCATAGAACAACTTCAAAAAATTCTGTAAAACACTTTCTCCATTAAATTAGAGCATTTTATTGCTTCATATAGACTTTGTACACTTCCTACACCAACTAGGACTAGGATTCCTAAATAGGAAACTAGACGTTTGACTTCTAAAACCTATATAAGACCCATAAATAAAAGCCCAATTACATAACTTGACCCATATGACTACTCAAGGATGACCCCTATAGCTATAAAACTGAATAAATTATATAAAAAACTAACTAGATTAATACCTAAGCGTAACTAATCACAATATAAGACTCTATTAAGCCTAAAAACTTTATGATACATGTTTCCAATTGATTCTAATTTCTAAGTGAATTTGGTTTGAAACCAAGCAATTTCCAACCATTGTTGCCTCTATTAACTTTTCCTTCTCTTAATTTTTTTACGGTTTGTTTTGCATCATTCTTCCTCAATTGGACAAAACTCGCCCTTGAGTTTTAAAGTGTTTTAGTATGAAAATAAGCATTGAAGTTGCAACCATGGCTTAGTATTAGTTAGCAGTTGAAACTAGAGTTTGAGGCTGATTTAATTGTTTTTTCTAAGGTTGGACGGGTGGTATAATATAGGAATTCTAGGGTTTCAAAAGGTGCAACAAAAAGGGTAGGACTTGGAGAATGGAAACACAAGGTCTTAAGGGGCTGTTTTTTTTTTTTTTTTTTTTTTTTTGGGGGGGGGGGGTTATTCTGGGTATTGTGAACAGTAACCTGCGAAGCATGAATACAGGTACCAATGCTAGTATAAGTACGCTAATATGAAAAAACATATAAAAAAATAAGATACAGGTATGTCCATATTGTAATTTGTAGTAGTGCATGATATATAAAATTTAGAAAATTAAATGCAAAAAATAGTTAGAAACAAGGTACAAACTAGAGTTTAATGTCAAAATTAGTAAAAAATCAAATCTAAAACCGAGAGTTCAAAGGCAAAAACAAGATCCATTAAGTTAGTTTAATGTCATTACATCAGCTAATCTGCAAACCAATGTTTCATTCTAAAAGCAAGCTAAGTATAAAAGAAAGTCATATGAAGCTAATAATTTTCACTTCATTCAACTTCATCTCTGAATACAACTTGAAAATTTGTAGAGATAACCTTCACTTGTTTTATTTAAAAATTGACACAATATATATTTATTCTAGTACCTTATATTTTTTTTTAAAATTGCATTTATACTTTGCCATACCCATATAAGTACCTGGTGTGTAACCAAGATGTACCCAAAGGAAAGAAAAATGGAATGCAATTATCAAATGTATATTAGATCTAGGAGGATAAAAACAACAAAAATGTATAGAAGAGAGTTGCACGAAATCTTAAGAATATAGATTGATGACACCACACCACAGTACCTTATCTCCTCCTGGCACAACCATTGAAGTAGCTTTGGGTTCTTACTGTCAGCCGGATGCTGAAAGCTGGAGTCCATCAACAAAATAAATTAGAGAAAGAACCAACTTCAACTTGAAAAAAGCGAAAGAAAAACAAAAAACCAGAAAAGAAAGGGGAAAAAAAACTACTTTGGCTAATTGAATAAGTTCAAGCTTACTCATTGAACTCTGTTATATTCAGGAGACCATCACCATCTGCATCTGATGCATTGAAATGTTCCTCTTTCCACCAACCCATTTCATACCCAAATGAAGTATTATCTAGCAGCCAATATCAGATACTAATACAAGGTCAGACTACAAAAGGTATGGCATGGAACAAAATTACAGTCGTATAAGTTATTATGGCATCTAACCAAGAACTTCAATGTTGAGTTATTTATATCCCAGCACCTATTGCAGTAGGCTTACATCAAGCACCACTTTTACCCCATCTTTTTTGCAGTGGATATGAATGAACTAATTGGGCATACTTTGGAACTAGGAATAGGTCCTTTGGTACATGTTATTTGCTAATGACATATTTTTAGTCGAGGGGACCAAATTCAGGTGCACACACCAACAACTAAATTAGCACAATTGAAATATATTTCATATAAAAGAAGATTTAAATACCAATCAAACAAGGCCAAAATCTATAGAACGCATTCATTAAATTCATAAGTACGTTGTCCACTTGATATGGTAAGGGTAACGGTGTGGAATATAAGTGCAACACCCATACCCAAGAATGCCACTGTATTGTAGTCAAAAGATAAAAAAAAACAGCATAGGGATTTGTCTCTCTAGATTGAGAGCTTCTCTCTAGAGCTTCTTCATGGTTGTCATGAAGAATGTGGTTGTTGTTCATGTATATCATCTACCATAGAGAACACTTATTTTGCCCCTTCCCCTACTCTTCAATTGGTCAATATTTGGCCTCCTCTCCCTTGTTTGTGCCTATTTTCTCTTCTCATGGCCTGCCCCCCCCCCCCCCCCCTTTTTTTTTTGATAAATATCTCATGGCCTGCCCTTTCTCTTACTTTAAGATTTGTTTTAGATGTGGTGGGTGAGGTTCTAGCTGGTGTCCTCTATTTTCTTGTGTTGAGCGTCATTGTGAGAACTAAGGTATCAGTTTGGGTGCATCCAGATTCTGCTTAACATTGTTGAGTCATTAATCTTCCTATCCCTTCCCAGATTCTTGTTTGGATATACAGATGGTACGGTACATTTTGTTTGGATGGGTAAATATTTTTTTGATTTGCTTGTTTGAATTTCTCCTTAATCTACTATTATTTGTAATGAAACATGAAGTTTTGAGCTTCTATAAGCTTCTATTTGATGGCTTGGTTTCTTACTGGGAGACTATATCAGTGTCCTTGCACCTCCACTTCTCTTTACCGAATATTCTTTGGGGAGTTGTTTTGGGTCTGGGTTCTTCCCTTATGCATTAAGGTTTTATCTTTTTGGATTTGGTTGATTTTGATCTTCTCTTGTTTGGACCTTTATGACTGGAGTGAGGAGGGCTTATAGGTCCTAGTCTTGGGCTTGTCATCTTGCTTCTTCAGTGGTGCCTGGGTTTTGGATATTTTGTGACAACCTTGAGCTATATGAGGGCTCTTCTACCAAGAGCAATATGATTGGATCTAGTAGCAGGGAGGTCTTAACCTTTTATGGTTTTGGTTGGTTTAAGCAGCCAACCAATGGAATTTGATTGACGAATGAAAACACTAGCTCCTAAAGCTATGGTGGAATTTTGCTTGTGTTATGGTTGTAGTCGGTCTCTGTGGGGAGAGGGTGGTGGGTACGTATATAACCTAGTTGATTGCTTGTGCTAAAAGAAACAAATAACATTATAGTCAAATCATCATCACATAACATATTTAATCAATCAATCAATCAATCTTTCTTGAACAAGTACATCAACAACAGAGAACAAAATTCAGCAACAAAATCAGAAGATGAGAAAAAAAGCAAACCTGCATTGCGAACCCAACTGGGGGGCTCGTACTCGGAGAAGGAAACAAAGCCGTCACGATTCTTGTCATGAAGCTCCATCTCCCTCTGGGTCCGGTGCATGACTTCCCTCTCCGAATTCTTCAAAATCCAGTCCGTGAGCTCGTTCTCAGTGGCATACCCATCAGCCGGGTCGACATCGATTTTGGGGAAAAGCAAGACCAAGCGACCAGTGACATTGAACTTGTCCTCATCGTTCAAGTAATCCTCGGCGTTCATGAAGTCCTCCCATTCGGGCTGAGATTCGGCGGCAGGGGCTTCTTCCAACTCCTTGTGGGCTTGCTCGAAGTACATCTTCTCCCATTGCTTGTCCTCTCTCTTGCGCTCGATGTCGGCGACTAAGGGGTCGAATGGGACGGGCTCGTGGTGGTGGTGACTGGAGTGCTTGTCGGGGGAGAAGTTGGAACGGAGCTTGAGGCGGCGGTAGCGGTGGTGGGAGGGTTTCTTGGGAGAATGGGAGACGAGGAGGAGGAGGAGCACAGCCACTGCGATGTAGATGAGTACAGAGGCCTTGCCCATCTCATCGAATCTAGAGAGAGAGAGAGAGAGAGAGAGAGAGAACGAAAGAGAACGAAAGAGAGAGATCTGTTGAAATTGTTTGGTTGAATTAAAGTGGGTTGGGGGGGTTTGACGATTTGGACTGAATGCTTAAAAAAGGTGAGATTGGATTGGAGGATGGTTGGAGTTCTAGATCTGCTGGACTCTTTTCCCAGTGATAGTATTCTATTATGAGAGAGCATTTTCAATACATTAATTAATTTAGAGTCTTAATAGATAAATTTATTATTTAATAGATTTTTTTTTTTATAATTAATGATATTTATTTTTTATTATTATTAAAAAAATGTAATTAATTATTAATTTTTAATGACTGTTTAAAAAAAATTTCATAAAAAATATCACTAATTATAAGTTTTAACGACAATTTAAAAAAATTATCACAAAAAAATGTCATTAATTTTTAATTTTCAACAACAATTTAAAAAATTCATCACAGAAAAAGTCACTAATTATAAATTTTAGCGATAATTTATGAAAATCGTTACAAAAAATCGTCACAAAAAATTATTTTCAGCGACAATTTTATTATAACTTATTTTCAATAGGACTTTATCAGAATTAAGTCCAACTCCTAGAGTTTAGGGGCACTTACCAATCAGTCATATTAATTAGACTTATTTACCTACAGGTCCTAACTGATAAATTTATCACTATAAAAATAAGAGAGTAATAAATTTATCACTATAAATTTATTTATAAAAACAGGAGACTGATAAATTTATCAATATGACTTAATGGGTAATAAGTCTCAAAAATACGACTTATTGGTAATTTCCCCTTGAGTGTTGACCCTTAACTTTTGGGTGTCTCTATTTACACACCACATTTGGTCTTAAGACATACCATTATTCAGTTTACACCTTTAACAATTTGAAAAAACATAATTTTTCTCAACACATATCACAACGTTCCATTTTTGTCTTTAGTCCCACATCACTTACACACCTCAAATTCAAAAAAAAAAAAAAAAAACCTTACTATTAGACATAATTTTTGCCAGAGCTGTCCTTCCCCTCTGAGCCCACGAAGACTTTTTTCCACACTGACCACTGTCCTGAAGCTAGAGAGAGAGAGAAAGAGAGAAAATAGATGTCTCTACTTCCATATTCGATCCACAAGCTCTGATTTTTCTACACAGATTTGTTTGGTTACTCAGAAAAATCTAATGGGTCTATCTCAATTCATTCAATCCATTGATTGGCAACAAGAATCGTACCAAGAATATGAAGATTTCGTAGTTCTTCCCTTGTTTGCTCTGTTCTTCCTATCTATTCGTTTCTTTCTCGACAGATTTATATTCGAAGTACTACATATATATAAGTTGTATAATCATACATGATTCGAATTGGGTCTTTGATTGTATCGACGCGTTTGAAATTTAGATCATTCCACACACACAAAAAAAAGAAGCTAAAAGATTAAAATTTTGTGTTTCAAATATATAGTTGTGATTTTTTTTTTTTTTAATATGGGTCAATCTTTGTAGCATTTGCTCTGTTCTTTCCAGCAGTGATGGCTAGGGTTAGGGTTTGGATGTGTGTTCAACTAAGGTGTAGTTGTGGTCATTTTAAGTAAGGTCATTATTGTAATAAAAAATAATTAATTAATGATGTATCTTGGGACCAAACATGATGTGTAAATAGAGGCAACCTTAACTTTTCTTTTATTTTTTTAATCAAATTTAACTAACTTAATGATAAGTATTCAAAAAAATTGATTATATTTTCCGAATGTTCTTCTAATTAATATTTTTTTTCAATAAATTGAAAATTTTGATATATTTTTTTTTATTTTAAAATGAAGTATTGAAATTAAACTATATGGGGAAGTAATACAAAATGTAATTACATCCTACGAACATTTTTATTGTTGTTTCTTGGTTTTGTCATTAATATATATATATATATATATAAGGAATTTTTTATTTTATTTTACAAAAAAAAAAAAAATATCGACAAATAAATTTTAAGAAATATGGAACAACAATATGAAAAACATACAAATAATCTTAAGACCATAATTAGACCCGGAGATGACATTGGAGAGCCTCTCTTTAGGCAATTTATGGCACTCATCCGGTAACTTTTTGATGTGTCTCCAGCGAGCTCCCAAAACATTTTCAAAGTGTAAATCTGAATTTTTTATGCCTAGGAAAAGGGGTTTGAGAGCTTCTCCTCTAATTTTTAACTTTTATTTTTTGATTTTTAACACCTACAATAATTCCATTTTCTCTTAAACCTCTTCTCATGTTATTGTGGGTGTTTTTCTCTTCAACTTTAGCTTCTGATGCTGATTAAAGTACAAAATCGGATCTCCTTGGCGCAAACCTCGTGAAGGATGAAATTGTTGTTAAGGCACACAATTAATAAGGACAGAATAACTAGCCGAGGTCATACAACTCATTATGAGAGAGATGAAACGCTAATCAAAACCAATTCGATGCATCACTCCCTGGACAAATGACCATTCAATACGATTCATATCAAGTTTGAGAGCCACATACCCTTTCGCCCCACGATGAAAAGATTTAAGATGATGAAAAATCTCAAAAGCGGTCAAGACAGTGTATAAGAAGCTGACCTGGTATAAAAGTGTTGGAAAAAATGGTTTTATGGTGACTTTAATGTGAAATTAAAGTAGGTCTCAACCATTGGTTGAGGTGGGATTAAATTCTTTGTAACAAGATCTTTACATCACAAAAAGAATGACAAAAAATTATTAAGATTTGAATGAGAAATTGACTCATTAAGTTGGCTTCATAAAAAAGGTGTTGGGAAAGGTGGTTGCAGGATTATACACAATACACATGTGTATAAAACCTAGTAACTCCTTTGTATATATGACAGATTAAAGCCATCAATTTTGCAATTTATGTCTTGGGAGTTTTACAAAATTAAAACCTGCATTTGTTGTAGGAGCCTTTTCCTCTCTCCCTCCATGTATAAAAGGAGACCCTCTCCTTCATTCTTCTACACCAGAAATTTTATCGAGTTACATGTCTTGCATTTCATCAGTTAGACGAGGCCCAAGTCCCTATAGTCCTTAGTAATGTTTGATTTAGTTAGTTTTGTTTAAACTTGTGTTGAATCTTTCTTGATTTAATTTTGAAGGTTAAGACTTAGTACCTAGATATCTATTTGGATTTTCTATTCCTTGTGAGCCTTTTGATGTTTGTATTACCGTGTCTACTCCATTAGGAGAAACAATAATGTTAGGGGATGTTTGTAGATCTTGTGAGATAGAGTTGCATGGTAGAATTTTTCTAGTAGATTTGATTTCTTTAGAGATGAATGATTTTGATGTGATTTTGGGAATGGATTGGTTGACGAAGTATTATGCCTCTATTGATTGTTTTAGAAAGAAGGTAATTTTTGCTATGCCGAGGCAACATGAGTTTTTCTTTCAGGGAGATGGGAAAAGGTCTTCTATTTGTTTTATTTCTTCCCTTCAGGCTAACCAAATGTTGAGAAAAGGGTGTCGTGGCTATTTAGCTTGTGTGGTGAATACTGAACAACCAGGGCAGAAGTTAGACGAGTTGCCTGTAGTGAGGGAATTTGTTGATGTTTTTCTAGAGGATCTACCTGGTCTTCCTTTAGACCGTGATGTAGAATTTTCCATTGACTTGGTCCTCAATACAACACTTATTTCTAAAGCGCCCTATAGAATGGCACCATTGGAGTTGAGGGAATTACAAACTCAGTAACAGAAGTTGTTAGACAAAGGTTTTATCAGGTCTAGTGTTTCATCTTAGGGAGCACCTGTGTTGTTTGTAAAAAAGAATGATGGATCTATGAGATTGTGTATTGATTATAGGGAACTGAACAAAGTCACAGTGAAGAATAGGTATCATTTGCCATGAATTGATGATCTATTTGACCAGTTGCAGGGAGCTCAAGTATTCTCTAAAATTGATTTGAGGTTAGGCTATCACCAGTTAAATGTAAGGGATGAAGATGCTCCTAAGATCGTTTTTAGAACCCGTTATGGGCATTATGAGTTCTTGGTGGTGCCTTTTGGTCTCACAAATGCACCAGCCACATTCGTGGATTTGATGAACAGAGTATTCAAACCCCAACTGGATAAATTTGTGGTAATATTTATTAATGACATCCTAATTTATTCGAGGAGTAAGGAGAAGCATGAGCAGCATTTGAGGGTAGTACTGCAAATCCTTAGGGAGAAGAGACTGTATGCAAAATTTAAGAAGTGTGAATTTTGGTTGAGCAGTGTATCCTTTTTGGGTCATATGGTGAGTAAAGATAGGGTATGTGTGGATAGCACGAAGGTGGCAACAATTGTTGATTGGCCAGGACCTACTTCTGTGACAGAGGTATATAGCTTTCTAGGGCTTACTGGTTATTACAGATGGTTTATGGAAGGATTCTCCCATATTGCTTTGCCATTTACCAATCTCACCAGGAAAGGAGTAAAGTTTGAGTGGAATGAAGATTGTGAGCATAGCTTCCAAAAGTTTAAACAAAGATTGACATCAGCTACAATCCTTGTTTTACCGATAAACGGAGGTGGTTTTGTAATTTATAGTGATGCTTCATGACAAGGTTTAGGATGTGTGCTCATGCAGCATGAGAAGGTGATTGTTTATGCGTCACGACAGTTAAAAGTACATGAGAGAAATTATCCTACGCATGACTTGGAGTTAGCAACAGTGATTTTTGCTCTTAAAATTTGGCGACATTATTTGTGTGGAGAGTCATGTGAGATTTACACTAATCATAAGAGTTTGAAGTATATTTTCACACAGAAAGAACTAAATTTGAGGCAAAGAAGATGGCTTGAGTTGCTAAAATATTACGATGTGAATATTTTGTATCATCCGGGGAAGGCAAATGTGGTGGCAGATGCCTTGAGTAGGAAGGTCGTAGTTGGAGATGTAGTTGCTTTGTTTATTGAGAGTTGTTTGGTGGAAGACATAAGACGTTTGAGGCTTGAGGTTGTTACGCCTGGTGATAGGGTTTATTGTAGTCAATTGAAAGTTCAGCCGACCTTAAGAGAACGGATTTGTTTAGCTCAAGAGATTGACCCCTGGTGTGAGCCTGTTAAAGGAGAGATGGCAGCGGGTAAGCATGTAGACTTTGTGGTTAGTGATGATGGGTTGCTTAGATTCCGTAGCTCAATTTGTGTTCCTGTTGGTGGTGATTTAAGGAAAGAGATTGTGACGGAGGCACGTAGTTCTAGTTACAGCATTTATCTTGGAAGCACTAAGATGTATCGAGATCTTTATGAACATTTTTGGTGGAATGGTATGAAGTGAGATATTGCAGAATTTGTGACTTAGTGTTTGGTGTGTCAACAGGTTAAAGTAGAACTTCAGAAACCCGCGGGGAAACTACAACCCTTACCTATACTAGAGTGGAAGTGGGATCATGTTACCATGGACTTCGTGTGCGGATTACCTCATACTAGTAGTAATCATGATGCAGTTTGGGTAGTTGTTGATAGATTAACTAAGTCAGCACATTTTATTGCAATACGGGTGAACTATTCTCCAGCTTGATTTACACAGTTGTATGTGAAGGAAATTATTAGATTACATGGTGCACCTGTGTCAATAGTGTCAGATCGGGACCCTCGTTTTGTGTCTAAGTTTTGGGGTGCGTTACAGTCAACTATGGATACTCGGTTAAATTTTAGTTCAGCTTATCACCCTCAAACAAATGGGCAATCGGAGAGGACTATTCAAACCCTTGAGGATATGTTGAGGGCTTGTGCTTTGGAGTAAAGAGGTAATTGGGATGATTATTTGCCGCTTATGGAGTTTGCGTATAATAATAGTTATCATTCTAGTTTGGGAGTAACACCTTATGAGGCTCTGTATGGAAGGAAGTGTAGGTCTCCTTTGTGTTGGTATGAGGTTGGTGAGAGGCAAATGTTGGGACTTGATTTGGTAGAGGATGCTACACAGAAAATTATCACTATCAGAGTGAGATTATTGACTGCTCAGAGTAGACAAAAAAAAAGTTTTGCTGATTATTGTATGAGAGATTTAGAGTTTCATGTAGGGGATATGGTATTCTTGAAAGTATCACCATGGAAAGGAGTCATCAGGTTTGGAAAGAAAGGAAAATTGAGTCCTAGATACACTGGTCAATTTGAGGTATTGGAGAAGGTTAGTAAGGTTGCGTACTGTGTTGCTCTACCCCCCTAGGTTGGCAGGAGTGCATAATGTGTTTCATGTGTCTATGCTGAAGAAATATGTGCACAGTCCGTTGCATGTGATAGATTATGAGCCATTTCAGATTAGATTATGAGCCATTTCAGATTAGAGAGGATTTTTCCTATGAGGAGATGCCTGTTCAGATTTTGGATTCGAAAGAGAAAATGTTGCGTACAAAGGCCATTAAAGTGGTTAAGGTACTGTGGCGTAATCATCTAGTTGAAAAGGTGACTTGGGAACGCAATGATGAGATGCTTGAGAAGTACCTGCATCTATTTTTATGATTTACTCAGGTTAGTTTTGAGGACGAAACTTTTCTTTTAGGGGGAGAGAATGTGAGAAACTGAATATACAAATAAAATAAATAATTAGATAATAATAATTTTACAAATCTCAAATATTTTATTATGAATCTTTGAGTGCAAATTAAATATTATTGGAGGGTCTTTTAATTAATTTTAAACTTAAAATAAATTTATGGTGAACGTATTTAATTTAGAGGCAAGATTTATTATTTAAAAAAAGAAAAGAAAAGAGCAAGTTAGTAAGTATATTTTGTTATAATAATAGTTATATTTTATTTAAATTAATGAGTTAGAAAATAAAATAATATAAAGAGATAATAATTTAGAGCCTTTTGTTTAGATATATAAAGTAACCCTAGGTTGCCTAATACAATATATAACAGCAGCAACAACAGCCATGGGGAGAGAGAGGTTGAGAGAAAAGAAGAAAAAAAAGGGGTTGCAAACAAGGAAGGATTTTTGGGTGTGTGGTAGGTCTCTATCTTTCTTCTTCTCTTTGTTTTTGTTCTTTATCCTTACTCTATTATTTAGTTCATTGATGGAGAAGTTGTAGGTTTATGTATTTTGTATATATATATACACTATTAAGAAACCTGAGGAAATAAGTTGTGTGTAAAGAATGGGTGTAATTCTCAGTTTAAAAATTTTATACAGAATCACAAACTTTAAAAATCGAGGAATCATATCAAACGAATGAATTTTGAACTAAAATTTTTATAGTAGATTAATTACATATTGAATTGCATATCTGAATTTTCTCATAATTTTTTGAGAGTCGAAATCTATATTAACTGGTGCGTTCAAATCTGTCCAGAAAACTGGTTTAAAACAGTAACTGCGGAAGTGTTGTTCTCTTTGGGTATAAATCCAAAAATTATCAAATTAGCGCCATTAGAATCGGTTACGAGTCTAGTTTCTTACATTTTTGGCCTTGCGTTGATTGCTAGTGTATACTATGAGAACCATTAATTTCTTTAAAGTGCTGTAGAAAATAATCTGTTTGGGTATAATTAGTTGTAAATAATTATTTTGATAAGCAAATCAAGTAAAACTAATTGGATTTGAAACTTAGGATATATTAGTTGATATTTGGAGGGTTTTGGAATTTTTCGAACAGCGCGGAGTGGGTTTTGTAATTTTCAAAGTTAGCGAATAGATTGGGAAACTTGTTTAAAACTCTATTTTAACTTAAAGTTACTTTTAATTAAGTTTCGATATGAACCCATGTCTTGGGTAATTTTAGACCTTGAAGAACATGAACTTATGTATTATTTAAGAGTAACAGTGAGTTGGGTTGAGCCGTGCTAGTGCGCTTTAGTTTTGAGTTACTTAGTTTATTATTCCTTTTAGTATGTTGAATTAGTAGTGACGTGTAGTTTTAATACTTGGTTCAGGGCACTAGTTGGACTTTTATACTCTATTCGAGGATTACATTGTTCCATTTTCAGGTGAGTAGTTTCATGCTACATATTTTTATAAATGTTCCCCTGCCCTGAACTATTGGAAAATTAAATTGTTGTTTCATGACTAAACTGTTTTGATAAATTATTATATTATCAATGTAATCAAATTATTTCTGAAACATGTGTGAACTTGACATACTGTAAACTATTTTTTTTGGTCTCATGTTTAAAATGGTGAACTACCATATTTTGCGAAACTAATGTGTATTGATTATTGGGACCATCTGTATATTTTAGTCCAGGGAAATTATTCCACTGTGTGTGGTGACTCTGGCCACTAGGGAACAAATCCAGGTTGGGCCGTGATGACTCTAGTGCTCAACGATTGTAAGAAAAAGACCTAGGTTAGGCTAGGTGACCTTCAATTGGATCGTCTTAGAGAAAAGGCCCAGGTTGCCACCCTAAGGATGACTCTTACTTCGGTATTGGATCCAATGGGGGTTATAGCCTTGAAAACTGTGTAGCATGTTACTTGTTATTCTTGGTACCCAGAAAATTATTGGTGTTTATATTGTAATATGTTTTAAGTAGAAAATGTTATTTATCATGTTCTTGAGAGACATGAGTATTTTAACTGTTAAACTATGAAACCTTCTTTTTGAAACATATTATCTTTATCAAAACTGTATGTCAATCTAGTTCTGTGATATATATCTTATTTTGGAATTGAACTCTGTTTTCAAAATTGTATTTATTATCCATGTTGCTACTCACTGAGCTATCAGCTGACTTAGTTGTTTATCATTTCCAGGTGTTAGAAGGACTTAGAGTGAACTCATGGCGTAGTGAGGACTCAAATGCATGGACCTCTAGGATATTCATTCATATTGCTTTAGATTGTTATGTCAAGTTTGTGCATATTTATTTTTATTTTTATTGAGGTTTATTTAGGATTATTTTGATATGTGGGCTATTAAATATCCCATAAGTTTGGATGATATTGATTACGGTTGGTTTGCTGTTTATACTTGTGACATGTCACTAGATTGGGTTTTGATTTATTTATTTCTGGGCTATCGTCACGTTTATTCTTTGTGATTTTGGATGCATGTTTAGGCTTACGTGTGCCTTGGGCTAAGTCCCTGTCCCTTTGTGTTCAGAGTTTTCCTTTAGAATTTTTATTCTTCCTGTGTGAGAGAGTGATGCCATTGTCGGTTCGCCAAAGCTAATAGAAGGTGCTTCTGCGTTAGCTGGTCTAAACTGTCGTATCCCGAGAGACAGAAGTTGACGTACCTCCAGCACCCACGGTGAGGTGACTAATCTGTTTTAAGGAGATTGTGGTACCACACTGGTTTCCGTTTGATTCATTGTCTTTCATTATTTTGGTTCCATATGTATTTCTGTTAATCATGTTTCATGTTCTGTAATTTAATTGATTAAATATGAATCTATTTGTTTTATTTAATTGCATAATTTATACAATAATCTTAAAACATATTATATTCTTCATGAAATTTGAACATATAAATTCATATGTAATTGGACAACATGTGGTTCATGCGTAGAAATTCTAATTGTCATTATGTACATCTCTTCGTGTGAGTAAATATGTAGTGCACTGTTCCCATAAATTTGCTACTATTGCACAGATTCATTTTTTTTAATTAAGGTTACTATTTCTTTGATATCTCTGAATATGATTGTAAATTAATTTGATATGTGTACGGGAAAGAAATAAACCTTCTCGTATAATCCTGTTGATCAAGTCTGCGCTCCTCCAAACGTTGTCGCTTTACTCCCTGAAAACACAAACGTGAGCTAGCCGGCGGGTGTGTGCCGGAAACCTCTCCGATGCCTAAGTCAGTAAGCTTGACAAATAGACAAAAGCTCTGTGTATCCAGAAAACAAAGTTGTGTTACCTCTCCATAGCTGATGTTGTGAGCTTTTATAAGTTTCGTGTGGCACAATCCTAGTAGGACTTTTACTCCTCCATGTAGAGTCCTCTTAGGATTCATACTTCTGAAAGATAATGCTTATCTTTCAACACCCCCCTCACTGCTTAAACCAAGTGAGATGGTTCTACCATGGTAGGTTTCTAATAGGACCGAGGTAATCATGGCTATACTGAGCCGCAGAGTAGGCCGAACTATCTTTAGTTCGGTTCTTCCTTTCACTACACCTTATCTCGGTTCTCTCATGTACAAACCATGGTGTGATTAGACCAAGCTACCGAATAGTAAGGTTCTGACCGTTCTAACCACAATACGCCATGACCGGGCTAACTCTGAGACCGGACTAACTTCAAAGCGTCTTTAGACCGAACTAACTTCAAGTCTCCTCTGGACCGGACTAGCTTCGGGGCTCTAGGACTGGACTAACTTCAAAGCCTTTTTACTCAGCCCTTCGTATTGTGGCCCATGACGGCCCATTACCCAACTCGGCCTAATTTTCATATAAATTACCCTCTCAATTGCTCCTTAATTCCATCTGCGTAACAAGATAGGGATTACCTGTTTTATTAGCCGAGCTAAGGTTTTTAAGCCTTTCCAGCTGAGCTAAAATCCTTTAGCTTTTCCAGCCAAGCTAAAACCCTTTAGCTTTTCCAACCAAGCTAAAACCCTTTAGCCTATCCAACCGAGCTAAATTCACACCGGGCTTTAGCTGTCCGGTCAAAACGTCTCTTCAATCACAGTAACTGAATCGCTTCTTATTCCAATGACACGTGGCAGACGCTGATTGGCTCAATGCAGCTGTCACGCCGTCTTCGTAATCCGTGTTTTTTGAACAGTCCCGCCCAAATTTTGGGCTTTCTAACAAAAACAAATCCTAAGGCAAAAATCCCCCACTTCTACTATTCATCCTCTTCCTTCTCTCTGAGTTCTCACTGTTCTTCGTCTTCTGAAAGAGATCGTGTTTTGCTGCTGCCTTTTGCTTCCATCCTCTAAGCTCTTTGATCTTCATCAGGTAAGTACTGCACCTCTATCTTGCTTTCCTTGTTTCGTACTTTGTTTTGTGGTCTTTGCATTTGCTTTCTCTCATTCTTGGCACACTGTTTCTGTTTTTGCAAAACATATATTCTTGCTCCACCTTGCGTTTTCTAAGAAAAACTTCATAAGAACCTCATGAACTTCATGAAGTAATCTATAAAACAGTGTTTGATCCACAATTACCATATAACCGAACTAAAAAGTAGTTTATAGTCAATGTCCTTCTATCAGAGACTTTAACCGAACTAGCACTCCATGTTGGTACCAGTAGTTTGAATAAGTCAAACCACTTCTTGATAGACCTTAGCCGAGGTAAATGAACCGAACTAAGTCCGAACGTAGCATAATGAAACCTTATCGTTCGACCGAGCTAGGTCTTGGGGGCTAAGCCAGCTTTCTAAGTTTTTAGACCGAACTCAGAAAGTTGCCCCTAGAGGCTTAACCGATCTGACTGAGCCTTCTCTTTAACCGAGATAACGAATCGCTTTGCCAAGACCAAGCTATCGAACCGCCTGCTTAATCCAAGCTACTAAGCATCATGTTGAAACCGAGATAGAACCTATAGCATCCCATACACCCGAAGTAGGACTCCTATTCTTGCTTTTATTTTGTAGCACGGTTCAATGACCTGTGCTTAACCCCTTTGTTTTCCACTTTGCAGACTTAGGTTGCCCAGGCACTCCATTGCGTGCCCAGCCGAGCTACTGAGCATAATTTTGCGACCGAACTAATTTATCCATAATTTAAAAAATAAATGGGGGAGTATAGGTTTTTGGTAGAAACCCCTGGTGGCCTGGCCGAATTCCGAAGGGATTACAACATCCCCGACGACGTCCAACTTATTCTGGCCGAACAAGATACCCTTCCATGGGGAAAACAGGGCTATGTACCTTTCACCCTCCTATCAATAATAAAAACCGGACTAAGATTCCCCGTTCAACCCTTGATTTGTGAATTTCCAAGACAAACCAGAATATGCCCAACTCAGCTTTCCACCAATTCTTACCGTATAATAATGGGTATAGCCGAACTAAACCGCCGAGCCGGTCTTAACCTCGGTCTAGCCGAAATATTCCACCAATACTCCATTGGCTCCAAAGATGACGGCTGGGTCTACTACCTTAGGATACGCCGTCGCAGAGAAAAAATAATAAAAGATATGCCAGATAAAGACTTAAACGATGATGACTTTTTCTGGGTGTCTGGCAATTTTGAAGACCAGCAAGCCCAGATCCCTAGCCGAAGTATAAACTGGAATAAAGGAGAACCTGGTATAATTACTTCGGTTTTTGGTATGCTTTACTTTATTTCGGTTACCTGCTCCTGAACCGAACTAACAGTTTGTCTTCTTTATGCAGATTCAGCCCATCTTCAATCACTTTACAACTACCCCAATCTAGGCACTCTCCGTGCCGCACTGCGGTATCCATAACGGGGTTGGGCTAAGCTGTTAAATTTTGAACCGACATACAGATACAGCGGCCGCCGAAAAGCGAGAGTGACCGACTTTCTGCTAGAGGAGGCCCCCGAACCGGACCCAACCTTGCCACAAATTAGACTAATCCCACTGACCGCTGAAGAAGAAATGGCCAAGAGAAACAGAGTCAGGGCCCTCTTGACTGAGACAAATAGGGTCGAGGTACCACCACCAAACCAAACTCAAGAGACCGTGGTGGCCCTTCCTTCTCAACAGCCTTCTTCATCACGCCGAACTAAACGCGCCCGGACTACGCAGACCGAACAACGGTTAGTTGATGAAGACGAAACCACCCTACCACCAAGCCACCCACCGAGTCCGCAACCAGAGCCATCTGACCGAGCTACCTCCAAGTGGGCACCGAAGCTCACTTATCAGAACTGAGATATTGAGGAAACTGATTCGGTGGTTGCTGAGAAGGATCACATACTGGCCTTCAACCTTGCCAAAAGTGTGTGCCTTCCAAAGGACATGGAGCACCACAATCAGCTAAACACCGAGCTGAAGGCCATCCGGTCTTCAAAAAAATCCATGATCCTGGTAGGTGGCACTCTCTTTTGCTTTTGTTCCTTTCTAATTCTTCATACTTTCATCTCGGCTAAAAAGGAAAGTTTCTATTCTATTGCAGGCCATTCAGAAGAACCACATTGCACACAAGCGGGTGTTGGAGCTCAGGAGAACGTAGAGGGAGGCCATGGCAGAGGCCGAAGCCAAAACCGCCGAGCTCAAACAAGAACAAGTGAGGACAGCCGAGCTGGAGGCCGAGGTGACTCGTCTGACCGGCCTGGTTGCTTCGGCCGATGCTGATAGACAGAGAGCCCTAACCGAGATGAAAGATAAGTATTTGCGGGAACTGGCAAAACTTGAGGGTGTCAAGGACGCCGAAATAAACGTTTTAAAGAAGAAAGCTAAAGATGCCGAGGTGAAAAGCTTCAAGGAAGACGAAGCTGCATACATCCAGCAGTGTGAAGCTGCGAAGGATTTGTTCTTCAAGTGCGGCTGGAGGGGTGCCGTGGAGCAGCTCGGTTGCAGTCCCGACACCGAGGTCTTCAATGCTCCTCAGTATTTTATTCCGGCCACACTGGCGGAGTATGCAGCTGATCTATAGAAGCAATTCCTTGAAGCGTCTGACGACGATGATGAAGAGAATGAGCCAACTGACACTCCGGTAGTCAACGAGCAAGGCAACGGTCAGCCAGCTCGGTTGGAGCCAAAGTTTGAAGACCTAACTGTTGAGCCGCCGACTGACACTGTGCTGCCAGTTGCTACTAAGACTGATCTTCCATCTGCAACCGGTGTTCAGGTTGATATTGAAGCCGATCTTGAAGACCTTTTTAATTAATTTGTATTTTTTTCTTTTTCTTCTTTTTGCTTTGACTTGTAACCGGGCTATGGCTCCCCCTTTGTAATTGCTTTGAACTTGATTAATGAGAATCATCTTCTTTTGTGCCAACTATTATTCCGGTTTGAGCTGTATGCTTGCACCTGTAATGACTGTGTCATCTGACTGACCTTACTAGCCAACCACTCTTTAGCCGATGTCCTTACTTCGGCTGAAGAGTACTTAAGAGTTGGTTTAATCCAGCCAACCATTCTTTTTAGCCGATGTCCTTACTTCGGCTAAAGAGTACTAAGAGTTGGTTTAATCCAGCCAACCACTCTTTAGCCGATGTTCCTACTTCGGCTAAAGAGTACTAGGAGTTGGTTTAATCCAGCCAACCACTCTTTCAGCCGATGTTATTACTTCAGCTAAAGAGTACTAGGAGTTGGTTTAATCTAGCCAACCACTATTTCAGCCGATGTTATTACTTCGGCTAAAGAGCACTAGGAGTTGGTTTAATCCAGCCAACCACTCTTTCAGCCGATGTTATTACTTCGGCTAAAGAGTACTAGGAGTTGGTTTAATCCAGCCAACCTCTAGATTGGTTTTTCCAGCCAATCTAAAGTGTTTGGTTATTCCGACCAAACGTCCTGCAGCCTGGATCCTTATCCTGGGCTTAGGAAGGGTGTTGGTTTAATCCAGCCGACCTTTAGATTGGCTTTTCCAGCCAACCTAAAGTAAAGTGTTTGGTTATTCCGACCATCCTGCAGCCTGGATCCTTATCCTGGGCTTAGGAGGGGTGTTGGTTTAATCCAGCCAACCTCTAAGTTAGTTTTTCCAGCCAACTTAGAATAAAATGTTTGCAATGTTCCTAATTTCACTAAAACTAACTTTTACAGAGAACAACTTATGCTGAAAAGAATCGATTTGTTTTATTGAGGAAAGAAACAATTACACATGTTTGAAAGAGGAAAGCTAAAAATAAAATAACTTGAGATTGGCGGTGTTCCATGGCCTAGGGATTGCGTTGCCGTCCTTGTCTTCTAGGTGGTATGCCCCTTTGCCTGCTAACCCAACCACTTTGTAAGGACCTTCCCAATTAGGCCCTAGCTTGCCATCTCCTAGCACCAGGGTGTTTCCCATCACTTTGCGTAGCACCCAATCTCCGATCTTGAATTGCCTTGGATGTACTGTTTTGTTGTATTTCCTGGATAACTCTTGTTGATATGAGGCAATGTGGACTAGTGCTCTTTCTCTTCTTTCTTCGGCGAGGTCGAGCTCCAATGCTATGGCTTCTTCATTCAAGTCGGGATCAAAATTTTCGCTTCGAATTGTGGGGAGGCCAACCTCCAGTGGGATTACTGCTTCCATTCCGTAGGCTAAGGAGAATAGTGTTTCTCCTGTTGATCGTCGGGGTGTGGTGCGGTAAGCCCATAAAACATGAGGAAATTTTTCCGCCCATTTGCCTTTTGCCTTCTCTAACCTTTTCTTCAGTCCATCCAAGACAACCTTGTTTGATGCTTCTGCTTGGCCATTTGCTTGAGGATATGTTGGCGTAGAATTGTAGAACTCTATCTTGTATTCTTCACAAAAGCTTCTAAAGATTTTGCCGTCAAACTGGGTGCCGTTGTCTGATATGAGGGCTTTAGGTATGCCGAATCGAGTAATGATATTTTGCCAGACGAACTTCTTCACATCTTTTTCCTTGATTGATGCCAATGCTTCTGCTTCTACCCACTTTGTGAAGTAGTCTATTGCTGCGAGAAAGAACTTCCTGTTGCCGGGTGCTGTTGGAAGTGGTCCTACTATGTCCAAGCCCCACATTGCGAAAGGCCATGGGCTAGTCAATGGTAGGAGTTCTCTAGCTGGTTGATGTATTTGGTGTGCAAATTTTTGGCATTTCTCGCATTTCTTCACATATGTCTCTGAGTCTGCCTGCATGTATGGCCACCAGTATCCTTGCGAAATGGCCCTGTAAGCTAGCGATCTTCCTCCTTGATGGCTTCCGCACACCCCTTTCGTGTATCTCGTATAAGAATGCTTCCACTTTGCTGGGGTGGACACACTTTAGATAGGGTCCTGAGAATGACTTTTTGTATAATGCCAGAGATGGGGAGAGCCAAAATCGCTGTGACTTTGCTCTAATTTTGTTGGCTACTTTCTTTTCTTCCGGTAGGATGCCATCTTTCAAGAATAGTATGATGGGATCCATCCATGAGGGGCCTAGATCGGCGCAGCATACTTCTTCTGCTTCGGGGTCTTCGATGTTGGGTCTTGGTAAGTAGTCGATGAGTAATGGATGAGGGATGGATGTATCTGCCATTGAAGCAAAGCCTGCTAGTTCGTCTGCTCTGCCGTTCTCTTCCCTGCCTATCTGTTCAATCCTTACTACTTCAAATTTTTTGATCTCTATTCTGACCAATTCTTGGTACATGGCCATTCTATCATCCTTTGTTTCATAGTCGCCAGAAATTTGGTTTACCACCAGCTGTGAGTCGCTGTAGACCATTAGTTCGGTGGCCTTCATGTAGAACGTTGTTTTGAGACCTGCAAGAAGTGCTTCATACTCCGTTTCGTTGTTTAATGCTGGGAAGCCAAGGTTGATTGCTTGCTCCATAACCAGGCCGTCTGGTGAGATGAGGACTATGCCAAGTCCTGCACCATGCCGGTTGGATGCTCCATCCACAAAGAGCTTCCACATCTCTCCAACGAACAACTTCCAGCAAGTGGAGGGGTCAGACGATGTCGTGGGGTCAAGAATGTTGCTGGTGGTTTCTTCAAGGTCCATGCTTGCTGTTTGCCCCTCGCTATCTGATTGTACCAAGTCTTTATTTGTTAGTGAGTCTTGGTTCGATGTAGCTTGGTTTGCTTCTTCCTTGCTGTCTTTAGTCTGGTCTGCCATGGGATCTGGTTGAGTGTCCTGCACCAGGGGTTACTCTATTCCGGCGTCAACTTCTATCCCTGGTTTGGTTGTATCAATCAGGTCGACTGGGCAGATATGATGACTTTCTGGGGTGAATTCTGCGACAAAGTCTGCTAAAGCTTGGGCCTTTATCGCGGTTCTGGGTTGGAACTTAATGTCAAATTGTCCCAACTCTACTACCCACTTTAAGATTCGCCCAGAAAAGTTTGCCCTCTCAAATAAAGCTTTTAATGGGAAAGCTGTGAGGACGACTATAGTGTGGGCGTGAAAGTAGTGCGACAACTTCCTTGAGGCCATCATTAAGGCCAATGCTAATTTTTCCAGTGGCAAGTACCTTGTTTCAGCTCCCAGCAATGTCTTGCTGACATAAAAGATGGGCAGATGTTGGATTCCTTCTGCACGAACCAACACTGCACTAATTGCGTGCTGGGAGACTGCCAGGTACAAGAAAAGTTCTTCTCCAGGTACTGGGGTAACAAATAGTGGTGGGGAAGACATAGGCCTTGTTTGGTTTGTGTTTCTCAAAAATTTTTGGAAAAAATTCTCTACAAATAAGTTTTCAAAAGTAATCAAACCAAACAAATTTTTCCAAATTTTTTTTCCAAAACTTGTTTGGTTTACAAATTTTTCAAACAAATCTCTTTCTCATACACATCAAATCAATCACTTTTTTCAAAACACTCTCTCAAAATAATTTTTCAAAACATCTTTTGAAAAAAACCAAACCAAACAACTTTTCGTACTTTTTATCTTTAAAACTCATCTCCCAAACTCAAACCAAACATACCCATATATTCCTTTAAGCTTTCCAGAGCTCAGTCGCATTCTTCGTCCCACTCGAACTTGACTTTTAATGCTTGAAAAAATGGTTGTAATCTGTCTGACGACCAGCTGATGAATCGGTTGAGTGCAGCCGCCATGCTGGTGAGATGCTGTACTTCTTTCACTGAGTTTGGTCTCTCCAAATCCTGGATTGCTTTGATCTGGGAGGGGTCTGCTTCTATACCCCGGTTGGTCACAAGGAAGCCCAGGAATTTGCCAGATCCTACTCCGAATGCACACTTGGACGCATTGAGGCGCAACTTGTGCATCTTCAGGATCTCAAACATCTCGCCTAGGTCCTTGAGATGGTCATTCTCATCCTTGCTCTTGACCACCATGTCGTCGATGTAAACTTCCATTGTTCTGCCTAACAACGGTTCAAACATCTTGGTGGCCATCCGTTGGAATGTCGCCCCTGCGTTCTTTAGGCCAAAAGGCATGACCTTGTAACAGTACAGTCCTCTTGGAGTTGTAAAGGATGTGACCTCCTGGTCTGGTTCATGCATGGCGATTTGGTGGTAGCCTCTGTATGTATCCAGAAAGCTAAGTCGGTTGTGCCCCGCCGTTAGGTCTACCAGTTGATCTATCCGTGGTAGAGGAAAGCTGTCTTTCGGACATGCCTTGTTGACTGTTTTGTAGTCGACACAGACACAGACACGCCACTTGCCATTCTTCTTTGGCACCACAACTGTGATGGAGATCCATCTTGGGTAGTGCACCTCTCTGATTGCTCCTGCCTCCAGCAGGTTTCCTACTTCTTCCGCCACTATCTCGGCATGGTGGAGTGCCGATCTACGGGTGCGTTGAATGATTGGTCTAGCGGATGGGTGGACATTGAGTTGGTGACAGATGAAGTTGGGATCAATGCCTAGCATGTCGTATGGTGTCCAGGCAAACACTTCGATATTAGAGGTTAAAAATTCCAAGACTTCTAATCTCTCAGTGCTGGACAACGATGAACCGAGCAAAAAGAACGTATCCAGGTTCTTTTCATCTATTCTTACCTCTACCAAGTCCTCCATCGCTTTCTGATTAGCCGCTTTGCCGACATCTGCGAATAGCTCATTGCTCTCAGGTTCTTCCACAGAATGAACGTATCCTTTGGCAGCGCGGCTGCCATTCACCGTGACGAAGCATTGCTTCGACATGATCTGATCTCCATAGACTTCTTCAATTACCCCGATATCGTTGGGGAACTGCATTACTTGGTGGTAGGATGACGCTACCGATCGCATGGCATGCAGCCATGTTCTGCCCAAGATGATGTTGTAAGTGGAGGGGGCCTTCAATACCCAGAACTCCACTTGTTTCGTCATGCTTCCTACTATGACTGGAAGAATTATTTTGCCGACGGGCCATTCTGGCATGGAGTTGAATCCAATTAGGGGAGATACGGCAGACGCCAAGTCTTTGTCTTGCAGCTTCAATTGTTTAAATGTTTCGTAGTACATGATTTCACATGAACTACCCTGGTCAATCAGAATCCGCTTGACGTCAAAATCCTTGACTCGGAAAGTGACGACCAGGGCATCATTGTGAGGGCAATATATCCGTTCCAAGTCTTTATCCGAAAAAGACATGACGTTTATGGCCTCTGTCTTTCCCTTCTTGATGGCAGATTGGGCACTTAGTACCTCTCTTAAGTGTTTAGCCTTTTTGATTGATCCTCTGAGCTCGCATACACGCTCAGGTTCAAAGACTCCATGTATCACATTGATAATGCCTTGAGGTGGGGTGTCGACTGGCATCCCGTTGGGGTTATTATGGTCCTGGGGGGCTGGTTGCGTCCCTCCTTCAATGTATTTATCCAAGTGCCTTGCTGCCACTAACTCCTCCAGGTGCTGTCTCAATGGCGTGCAATTTTCAGTGCGATGCCCCTTTTCTTTGTGAAAGGTGCACCGTGATCTTTCGTCATAGTCCTTCTATGCTTCCCCTAGTTTGGCTGGCCATCTGACGAAAGGCTCATCTCTTATTTCACTCAGAATTCGGTAGATTGGTTTCTTGAATACCGTGGTTATGGTCGTGCGGACCCTCAACCATCTTTTATCTTGGTCCTCTCCGTTGTCTCGTCTGCCACGTCCATTTCTGTTCGGTCGATCTACCGCGTTGACCTTTGCTGAGGTCTTCTATTCTGGTGCTGTGGTCGCGCCAGATTTTGTTTTGGCACGTGCGCCATCCTCTTCTACCCTGATGTGCTGATACACTCTTTCCATCAAAGCTTCCATGGTGAGGGGTGGTGTCATGGTGATCGAGTCCCTTAGTCTATTCCCGACTGGAAGGCCTCTTTTGTATTGTGCAATGGCGAGATTAGTGGGGCAGTCCCCAATCTGGTTGAATGTCTCCCAGTAGTAGCTATTGTAGGACCTTAGTGTCTCTTTTTCACCCATGTCGATGGAGAGTAACTGGTCAATCTCCACCAGGGTTTTGGTGTTTGTTCTGAACCTTATGATAAACGCCTCCGCCAATTGCGCCCAGGAGGCTGTGCTACCTTTTGGAAGTTTTTCAAACCAAGTCAAGCCTAGATCGCCAAGGCTTAACGGGAAGATGATGCACATTAGAGCCTCGTTTCGCCGATATACCGCCATAACCTGGCGGAAGTGGCTTAGGTGAATGTAAGGGTCCGTCTTCCCCTCGTATGTGGTGAATTTGGGCTGAAGGAAGCCTGAAGGTAGGGGCGCGTTTTCGATTGCTGGAACGAACGACGAGGTCTGCAGCCTCGCTAATGCTTTGTCCGTCGGTTCGTAGGCAGGGCGTGGTAATGGCATTCCAACCTTGACGCTTCCATGCGATCGAGGAGCCAATTGTTGAAGGGCA
Organism: Camellia sinensis; assembly: GCF_055761805.1. NCBI lineage: Eukaryota > Viridiplantae > Streptophyta > Magnoliopsida > Ericales > Theaceae > Camellia > Camellia sinensis. The sequence goes on from NC_138971.1 coordinate 7,339,831, forward strand.
GAAACTCTGCGTGGGTCGCGCGCCCTGGTGTCCTCCTTCCATCGTGCCTTTTCTTCCAGCATGATCCGCAAATCAGATGATCTGGGCAACTCCGTCTGTTTGGATGATGTTTGGTGCGAGTGTGAGGGTCGGTAGGTACTTCCCTCTGTGTAAGACCTCAATGATTTCGTTCTCTCAGACCTGGAGTAACGAGTTCTGGAGGTTCTAGACTGAGTATCACCTGTCCTGAGGCTTCTACTCTCTACTTGTGATGGTGTGGAATACCTTCTATGGTCTTCTGAGCGGCGAGGGGGCGTCTTGTTTTTGCGCCCCTCTCCTATCGCCACTCCTTTTCCCTTCATCTGGCGCTTCAAGGTCTCCATGTCCGCCGCCATCTTCCTTATTAATTCGTCTTGCTTCTTCACGCGGTCCTCCAGAACTTGAGGATCAATCCTCCGCCTTTGCCTGTCAGGACTTTGTGAACGAGAGTGATGGGGGCTGTTAGTCCGCCTCCCCCTAGTATCCCTCCTGGAGTTATGTCGTTGGGGCTCCAAGTCTGCCATGGGTGGGATAGAAGGTAGTCCTTCACGTCTTGCACCCCCATCTGGTGTTTGCCCGTCGATGGCGGATTGTGGTAATTCTTCATTGTGTGCCATTGTTCTTGAAGAGGTAAAGCTCGATCAAGAGGTTTTGTCCTGTCTGTTTTTCCCATAGACGGCGCCAATTGTACAAGAAAGAAATAAACCTTCTCGTATAATCCTGTTGATCAAGTCTGCGCTCCTCCAAACGTCGTCGCTTTACTCCCTAAAAACACAAACGTGAGCTAGCCGGCGGGTGTGTGCCGGAAACCTCTCCGATGCCTAAGTCAGTAAGCTTGACAAATAGACAAAAGCTCTGTGTATCCAGAAAACAAAGTTGTGTTACCTCTCCATAGCTGATGTTGTGAGCTTTTATAAGTTTCGTGTGGCACAATCCTAGTAGGACTTTTACTCCTCCATGTAGAGTCCTCTTAGGATTCATACTTCTGAAAGATAATGCTTATCCTTCAACACCCCCCTCAGTGCTTAAACCAAGTGAGATGGTTCTACCATGGTAGGTTTCTAATAGGACCGAGGTAATTATGGCTATGCTGAGCCGCAGAGTAGGCCGAACTATCCTTAGTTTGGTTCTTCCTTTCACTACACCTTATCTCGGTTCTCTCATGTACAAACCATGGTGTGATTAGATCGAGCTACCGAATAGTAAGGTTCTGACCGTTCTAACCACAATACGCCATGACCGGGCTAACTCTGAGACTGGACTAACTTCAAAACGTCTTTAGACCGGACTAACTTCAAGTCTCCTTCGGACCGGACTAGCTTCGGGGCTCTAGGACCGGACTAACTTCAAAGCCTTTTTACTCAGCCCTTCGTATTGTGGCCCATGACGGCCCATTACCCAGCTCGGCCCAATTTTCATATAAATTACCCTCTCAATATGCATGCTGCTGTGGTTTCTATAATACATGTCATCAAATTTATTTTTATTATGGGAAAAGTGTTACTGTTTTGTTTGGAGAACCTGGTGCTAATTTTTCCAAAAAGACCATTTGGTTTTATATATAAAACCAAGGCTCATGTTCTAATTTTGGTTAGCAAATTAAATACTTGTTTTATGTTGTTTGGTCCTAGTAGTGCTTTTCAGTGTAGTTAAATTTTGTGAGTCTAGGATTTAATTTCCTACCATGGTGTACATGTTTCTAATGTTATAATATGGTTTTAAATTCTAGATTTGTAAAATAATTTGCATGATTTTAATTGCAAGAATTATTTACATGTTTATTGTGGATTAAATTCATATGTAACTCTTGCCTATTAATTTATTTATTTGGAGTTATAAGTTTACATGTTTATTGTGATTTAAATTCATATAACTCATGACAATTAATCTTAATTTAATTTTGGAGTTATAATTTTTTTGTAACTTAGCTATATTTGTTTATATGATTATTGTGTAATAATTTCCTATAACTCCTTTCATTTAAATTTTAATTTAATTTTTAGAGTTATAAAGTTTGTTATTTATTTGGGAGTTATAAGCTATTAAATGAATTTATTATTTTTCCAGTTTTTTTAGATTATTTGTTGTGTATTTTGGTGTGGTTTCTGCTAACTTTCTTTACAGGAATACCTATGCGAAAGAGGATGGGAAAACATATACAAAACCAAATGAATAAAATTTGGAATTGGACAAATTTTTGAACTACTAACCTTTTTTGTTGAACAAAAATGCCTAAGTATAGAAAGGATTTTTGGACTAAATAGAATCCTCTGTTGGATTGGTTTCATTTCTTATGATTTGAAGCAATTTTTGCTTTTGTTTAGTAGTGGTTAATTACCTAAGTGTAAAAGTAAGTTTTATTTGCTTGTATTGTTAGAAGAATTTTATTTGCTTAATCATTGTTGTAGCAATTTTTTACATTTCTTATAATTTGGTTAGCAATTTTAAAAATGCTTGTAAGTTTGGAACTTGGTTTGGTTTTCTGTAATAGAAACCAAAGTGTTTAGCCTTGGCTAAAAAGTATTTCTTATTTGTTCAGAAATGACAGCTAAGACGGATTTGGTTTCAAACCTTTGGGGTTTGAGGAAGTCTTTGGGTTTAATCATTTTATTCCCAAAGACCAAGTTTGGAGAAAATCTTTGGTTATAATCTGATTATTTCCAAAGTGTTTTGGTTTTGAGAAAAGAAACCAAATTTTAGCATTAGCTAAAATATTTCTGATTTTATTCAGAAATAATGAGCTTAGTTTTGGGAGTACTGGTTAACTTTTATGAGTGGTGAAATTTTGGTACCAAATTTTATTTGCGTGAGAATTGGTTTGTTTTAACCTGGTTTATCCCATGGAAAACTTAATTATAAATTTGTTTCTAATGGACTAGGAGTCAATATCCTCTTGAAAGTTTTGTCTAAGGTTAACTGGGTTTTAAGTGAGACCAGTGTGACCCCCCTAGTCTTCCTGGAAACTTTCCTGACCATGTTCGATTCTAAGGTAAGTGGTGAGATTAGTTTTGAATTAAATTTCAAACTTTGGATTTTCTAGTGTTAAGTTTAGTGTCTGGAAAAACAGAATAGTGAAATTTTATTGTGATTTTTTAAAAATGGCTTCAAGAGGTGACAATAGAAATGTTGTTCCACCTGCCAACCTTAAGCCTTGTGAGGTTCTTAAAGGAAAATCTAGAGAAATTAAGTGTGATTAAAGCAAATCATAAGATTGCATGATAATATCTTTGAATTAATCAGAGGCGATTAGTATGTTATCCTTGTGTCAATTATAACATATATGATTGCTATGTGACTTTGTTTGAAAGCAAAGATGAGACAATCCGTTAGGGTGGGTGAATATATTTTTGAATTTTTAAATTCCAAATATATTCTTAAATTGGTGGCTCCTGGTGAGTATAATATCACTGATCACAGAGATAGAAAGCTGGTGGTTCCTAGGAGGTGTTAGACCACTGGCTACACAGTTATGAGATTGTGGTTCCTAGTAGTGAATAGATTACTGATCGCATGTCAAGACATGATGGTTCCTCGTAGTGGAGAGGCTACTGATCATATGTCAAGACATGATGATTCCTAGTAATGAAAGAGTCTATTGTGTCAGGACGTTGTGATTCCTAGTAATAAAGTGACTACTGATCACAGGTTAAAACACTGTGATTCCTAGTAGTAGAAAGTTTATTGACCACATGCTGAGAAATTAGTGATTCCTAGTGATAAGACTACTGGTCATGTTATGAAGTTCCAAATATTAGACTATTGAACACTGGGTTTGTGTTTCCTAATAGTAAGACTATTGGCTTTAGAGTGATAGGTTGAACCAAATATGTTTGGGTGCCTAATTCGGTTAATGATATTCTGAGAATGTATTTAGTATGATATGATTTTGAGAGTTTCATAATCATTGTGACACAAGGAATTGTTTAAAGACCCTGTATGAATTTTTTGAAAAGGCCAAAAACCTTTGTATAAATTCTACAACTGTGAGGGTGTCATGCAAAAGGTAGGAATACCTAAACCCAAGAGGGTTAGGATAAGCCTAAAAACCTTTTGACTTTGTATTCAACGGTTATGCACAATATAGCAGTGCATATAGATTTCTTGTGTTTAAGTTTGCTATTCCAAATATACACAAGAATACTATCATGGAATCCAGAAATGCATCTTTCTTTGAAAATGCACTTCCTTGTCGTATCCAAAACGAGGTTTTGAGTTCCATGAAAGAGGTTAAAGGTGACAATGATCACATAAATGATCAAGTTAAGGAAGTAGATGAGCCAAGAAGGAGTAAAAGGGCTAGGACCGCAAAGTCCTTTGGTCTGGACTTCTTGACTTATATGTTAGAGGGAGAACCTTGAACTTTCCATTAAGATGTGACTTCATCTGAAAGTCTTTTGTGGAAAGAAGCAATTAAGAGTGAGATTGACTCTGTCTTACAGAACCATACTTGGGAGTTGGTTAATCTACCCCTAGGCAGTAAGGCCTTGGGAAGCAAGTAAATCTTTAGAAGAAAGATGAAAGCAGATGGATCAATTGATAAGTATAAAGCTAGGCTTGTTATCAAAGGATACAGGCATAAAAAAGGCCTGGATTACTTTGATACGTATTCACCTATTACTAGGATTACATCCGTTTGCATGGTGATTGTGATAGTATCTTTACATGGTCTGGAGATACATCAGATGGATATAAAGACAGCTTTCTTAAATGGAGATTTGAATAAAGAAATCTACATAGAGCAACTTGAGGGTTTTCAGCTCCAAGACAAAATAAGAAAGTCTGTAAGCTCCTAAACAATAGCATGAGAAGTTTGACAATGCTATGCTATCAAATGGGTTCAAAATCAATGAGTGTGACAAATGCGTATATGTCAAAGACACTAACAGAGGTTATGTCATTTTGTGTCTATACGTTGATGACATACTCATTGTTGGTAATAATGATGCGATGATTAGAACTACCAAGAGATTGTTAAAGTCTAAGTTTGACATGAAAGATATAGGCCTTGCAGATATAATTCTGGGTATTAAGATTACCAAAACATCTAGTGGTATTGTATTTTCTTAGTCTCACTATGTTGAGAAAATACTTGAGAAATTTGGTAAATCAAATACAACCGTGTCTAGGACACTGGTAGACGTAAGTCTACATTGACCAAGAATAATGATGAGAGGGTCTCTCAGCTAGAATATTCTCGGGTCATTGAAAGTTTGATGTATCTGATTAGTTGTACAAGGTCAGATATAGCCTACTCTGTTAGCAGACTTAGTAGATATACGAGTAATCTAAATGCTACTCATTAGAGGGGCATTATGTGTGTATTAGGTTATCTACGCGACACTCGAGATTATGGGCTGCATTATACCAGATACCCGGTGGTACTAGAAGGGTATAATGACACTAATTGGATATCTGATATAAAGGACTCCAAATCCACTAGTGGTTACGTGTTTACCCTCAGAGGGGCATCTGTGTTTTGGAAATCATCCAAGCAAACGTGTATATCGAGATCAACCATGGAATCTGAATTTATTGCTTTGGATAAAGAAACCGAAGAAGCTGAATGGCTTCGCTAGTTCATTAAGGATATTCCACGTTGGTCGAAACCTATGCCTACTATCGGTATTCATTGTGATAGCCAATAGACGATTGGATGGGCACAGAGTAATATGTATGATGGAAAATCTACGTATATCTGTCGTAGACATAATTCCATACGACAACTAATGGAGTTGTCCCTCTAGACTATGTAATGTCTAAGGACAACATTGTGGATTCGCTAACCAAAGGGTTAACTCAAGAGTTAGTAGAAACGTCGTCAAGAGGAATGAGGTTAAGGCCTTTAATAATGTTACCGGAATAGAAAACCCAACCTAGTTGACTGGAGATCCCAAGATCTAGGTTCAAAAGGACAACCTAATTTCGTGTAACGGGTGAGTCACTGAAGAGGTAAATCGTCTTGCCCATTCCTTTGTACAATGATACCTGGTGGAGGTGGAAGGTTAAGCTAATGCTTTTAATGACCTAAGTGATATGACTAATCAACTGTGGTATAATGAGATACCTTATATAGGTCACCTATGTGAGTGCGAAGTGGGGCCGTTTCTTTAAGAATTGGTAAAGGCTGAATTCTTTAAAACTACTCACTGAACCATGCTAGTGTTTTAAGCCCATACCGGACACACCAGTGAGAACAAGAACAATGGTTAGACTAACTCATATGTGAAGTCTATTGTCTCGGTTTACACAAACAGCAAGACAGTTCATGACATCACGTTCATTAGTCAGCTAGTTAATCTGATAGACTTTTACTACGAAAGGTTTAAGGCCAACAAGTACCTTTTCTGATGCAGGGTTAGTCTGTGTGCTCTCTCTCCGAGTCTTTGTTGTAAACGTTGTCCGTTTTCTTTATTTGGTCAATTTTTATTCATGTGAGGGATTGTTGGAAAAATGGTTTTATGATGACTTTAATGTGAAATTAAAGTAGGTCTCAACCATTGGTAGAGGTGAAATTATATGAGTTTAGATTCTTTGTAACAAGATCTTTACACCACAAAGAGAATAACCAAAAACTATTAAGATTTGAATGAGAAATTGACTCATTAAGTTGACCTCATGAAAGAGGTGTTGAGAAAGGTGGTTGTAGAATTAAAACTTGGTAACTCCTTTGTATTCATGATGGATTAAAGCCATCAATTTTGCAATTTATGTCTTGGGAGTTTTGTAAAATTAAAACCTGCATTTGTTACAGGAGCCTTTTCCTCTCTCCCTCTCTGTGTATAAAAGGAGACCCTCTTCTTCTTTCTTCTACACTAGAAAGTTTGCTCTCCCTTTGTGTTCAAAATTTTCCTCTAGAATTTTTATTCTTCCTGTGTGAGAGAGTGCTGCTATTGTCGGTTCGCCAAAGTTAACAGAAGGTGCTTCTGCGTTAGCCGATCTAAACTGTCGTATCCCGAAACTGTCGTATCTCGGGAGACAGAAGTTGACGTACCTCCAGCACCCATGGTGATGTGGCTAATCTGTTTTAAGGGGACTGTGGTACCACACAGGTTTCCGTTTGATTCATTGTCTTTCATTATTTTGGTTCCATATGTGTTTCTATTAATCATATTTCATGTTCCGTAATTTAACTGATTAAATATGAATCTATTTGTTTTATTTAATTGCATAATTTATACAAAAAAAAAGCACCCTGATTTTTCGAGATAATCAAAGGGAGCTTTTAACCAATTTGCCAAAACCTTAGACACAACTTTGTATATCACATTACAAAGACTAATTGGACGGAATTGGGCAAACCTTTTCGGATTTTTAACCTTTGGCATGAGGAAAATGAAAGTACTATTCAATGATGCAATTCTTGACCACCATTCAAAATAACCAAAATTGCAGAACACACCTACTTCCCAACAATACCCCAGAATTTTTGAAAAAAAGTGCAGGCTTACCATTCAATCTTGGTGACTTCGTAGGATGCATTTGGAACAAAGCTTGACGGACTTTATCCTTCGTAAACGACTTACTCAACTCCAAGTTCATCGCAGGTGTCACCTCGCATCAATAGAACTAAGCACTTCCTTTGAAATAGTAGGACTAGAACTAGTAAACATGTCATGAAAATAACCCATAGCCTCTCTTTCGATATCGTGGTGCTCGGCCACCCAAGATCCATTGGTTGCCTCAATGCTCGTAATCATCTTCTTCTTGTGTCTTTGGGAAGCCTTGGCATGGAAAAAACCAGTATTTCGTTCCCCATCTCGAAGCCAATTAGCATGGGCTCGTTGAGACCATAACACCGACTCACATTCCAAGAGTTCACCAATCTCATTTTAAAAACTTTTATCACGTGTATATATACTAGCGTATGCCCGTGCCTAAAGGCACGATGTAAATAATTTTAAGATGAAATGCAGTTATAATTTATACGTATTATGTTGAAATTTATGAAGTTTGTGTCATTTTTTGATAAAGATACTGAAACATTTTTCTTCTTAAAGAACTTATAACAATTTTGCTTGCATTACACGCTCTACAAAACTCAAATAAAATAACAACTTCCCCTAATCTTAATAAATATATTACACAGCAAATAAAATGTTAAATAAATTTTTTTGAGTGTTAATTTAATTTTTTTGTTGCGGGAAGATCAACTAAATAAATCACCCTTATTTTCTTTTTAAATAGCTCCAAACAAACAATCCCTTCCCCCTCTCTATGTCTCTCTCTCCCTCTCTCTCTCTACATTTTTTGCGAAACCCATAATCAAACTCACATTTTCTGAGTCAACCCAGCATTTAGAATAGATGTTTTTTAACAATCACATTAAAATGATAAATTAAAACTGGAGCACAATATAATCGTCTAAATTTGAACTTTTTTCTTTGTTAACTGACTTCAATTTTATAGAAATGAAATTAAAATCAAAATCACACAACAAATATATTACATTTGAATGGTACAACAAAATAAATAAAATGTTAAATATTTTTTTTTGAGTGTGAGTTTAATTTTTTTGTTGCAGGAAGATCAACTAAATAAATCATCCTTAATTTCTTTCTAAATAGTTCCAAGCAAACAGTTCCTTCCGTATCAGACTAATTTATACAACACAGAGCACTAACCACAAACCAAGTCCCAAATAACCTCTCTCTCTCTACATTCTTTGAGAAACCCATAATGAAACTTACATTTTCTAAGTCAACCCAGCGTTTAGAATAGATGCTTTTTAACAATCACATTAAAATGATAAATTAAAATTGGAGTACAATAGTTGTCCAAATTCAAACTTTTCTCTTTGTTAATTGACTTCAATTTTATAGTGATGAAATTAAAACCAAAATCGAAATCCATTATAATCATAAATATTTTGAAGTTCACCATGTATGACTTGGAAAGTCGAAACATAAATTTATGCCCAAAAATAAAAAATAAAAAAAAAATTTCACCATGGAACAAAGCCATTTTATAAGCAATAATGAATAATTATTTCATAAAGGCAACTAAAGTAATACACACACATATACATTCACCAGAATTTTTGAAATACAACATAGAATATTATACTCCCTTAAAAAGGTGTCCAAAAAAAAAAAAAACACATAAACTCTCTTGCCATATTACACATAAATGTTAAAATGCTAAGTCTCTGAAATTTTTCTTTTAATCAGGAACTCTAGATGTTCAAAAAAAAATTATATGAAAAATATTTATCATTTGTACATTAAAATCACACAGCAAATATATTACATTTGAATGGTACAACTAAATAAATATATTACACAACAAATAAAATGTTAAATGATTTTTTTTGAGTGTGAGCTTAAATTTTTTGTTGCAAGAATCACTCTTACTTTCTTTTTAAATAGCTCCAAACAAACAGTTTTTTCCCTATCTGACTAATTTGAACAACACAGAGCACTAACCACAAACCAAGTCCCAAATAGCCTCTCTCTCTACATTCTTTGAGAAACCCATAATCAAACTCACATTTTCTGAGTCAACCCAGCGTTTAGAATAGTTGTTTTTTAACAATCACATTAAAATGATAAATTAAAACCGGAGCATAATAATTGTCCAAATTTGAACTTTTCTCTTTCTTAACTGAATTTAATTTTATAGAGATGAAATTAAAACCAAAGTCAAAACCCATTATAATCGTAAATATTTTGAAGTTTACCATTTATGACTTGGAAAGTCCAAAATAAATTTATGCAGGAAAAAAAAAAAATTCACCAGATAAGAAAGCCATTTTATAAGCAATAATGAATAATTATTTCATCAAGCAACTAAAGTAATACACACATATGCATTGACCAAAATTTTTGAAATGCAACATAGAATATTATACTCCCTTAAAAAGGTGCAAAAAAAAAAAAGAAAAAGAAAAAAGAAAAAAGAAACATAAACTCTCTTGCCATATTACACATAAATGTTAAAATGCCAAGTCCTTTAAATTTTTCTTTTAATTAGGAACTCTAGATATTCAAAAAAAAAAAAAATAAATGAACAAAACAGTCCCTTTCGTTTTAAAATCACACAACAAATATACTACATTTGAATGGTACAATTTTTTACATTTTATTTATAATAAAATGTTAAATATATTTTTGTGGGTTAAGTTAGATACTTGGTGAATTTGATTCAAAGCAAAACGGATTATGTTAAATACTTGGGTTAAGTTAAATACTTGAAATACAACATAGAATACTATACTCTTTAAAAATGTGCCAAAAAAAAAAAAAAAACATCAACTCTCTTGCCATATTACACATAAATGTTAAAATGCCAAGTCTTTGAAATTTTTCTTTCAATTAGGAACTCTAGATATTCAAAAAAAATTATATGAAAAATATTTATCATCTGTACAACACAGAGCACTAATCACAAACCAAGTCTCAAATAACCTCTCTCTCTCTCTCTACATTCTTTGAGAAACCCATAATCAAACTCACATTTTATGAGTCAACCCAGCATTTAGAATAGATGTTTTTTAACAATCACATGAAAATGATAAATTAAAACTGGAGCACAATAATTGTCCGAATTTGAACTTTTCTCTTTCTTAACTAACTTTAATTTTATAGAGATGAAATTAAAACCAAAATCAAAACCCATTATAATCATAAATATTTTGAAGTTCACCATTTATGATTTGGAAAGTCCAAACATAAATTTATGCCAAAAAAAAAAAAAAAATTTCACCAGATAACAAAGCCATTTTATAAGCAATAATGAATAATTATTTCATGAAGCAAAAGGTAAATATAAAGATCACTTCACTCTAAATGTAAAGATCACTCTGTTGATTATGTTTATTGCTATCACACGAACTCTTCACATTAAGGTAAAGACTCTTCACATTAAGATTAGACAAAAAAACACTTAGGCCTATCGAAAGAGATAAAATTCCATTTAATCCAAAAAGAGAAAAGTTGAAAATATTTATGGGATGAAAGTTTAAAAATTTAAACTGATCTTTTAAAAAACAATTTTAAAATTTTAAAAATTAAAAAAAAAAACAATTTGAGCCCAAATTTCACTTTCTTTACTATTTCCTATACTTATTCACCTACCAAAAATTGATCACTTTCTTTATGGGCTGATAAAAATCTAATGAAACTACTGCCATATGCTTGACATATGCTCAATTTGATCAATTTGATCAGAAAGAGAATAAAAGATCTGTATAAGGAATCCAGCCTTGTGAAACTACCAAACTCCTATCATCAATATGATAATAAAGAATAGCAAGCAGTTTATTTGGGCATTGGGGTAAGGCTGCCTACAAATTTCAGTTTATCTGTGCTTTAGGGTAAGGCTGATTAAAAACAGAGTCAACTTGGTGATCAAAAATAGAGGCAACTTAAATGTAGCCTTTGCAACTACTCTTTAATTTTTATTTTTAAATTGATGACTACCCTTTAATGTAGTCAACTTCTTCTTCTTCTTCATGCCTACCAAACGTTACCAAAGCAATAACAAAAGAAAAAAATAAGAACCAAAGTAATAAATTAATCGAGCCATCAGCAAAACAGAGAGAAAAGAGGAGAGACAAAAGCAAAAACAAAAACAAAAACAAAAACAAAAAATTATGCATTTTCAAATGCTTATTCTAATCTCATTTCATGTGTTTGGTTGCCACAAACTCTTTTAATTCCCAAAATTTGTGGTCCGTTTTAGGAATTAATGCAAAATTCTAAGTATTTGTCCTTATTGGAATATGGGAGGCCAAATATTGTTAATTTTAAGAGTTAAATTAACTTGGGTTGTTATGGGTAGTAATTGTTATATCAGCAAAAAATCAAAATTCTACTATTGGTTTTCCCCCCAACTCCATTACCAGCCATGTCCCGACCTTTGCCACAATGGGCTCCCATTTGGCAAGTATTTTTTTTGTCATCCTCTATGCCCTAAACAACTCTCAATAAATTAAGTAGGTCATTTCTATACACTTTGAACGAATAGATCAGAATGTTGATTCTTGTCAAATATAAAAATTGATTATTTTTCACCCATTATGAGAGTTTTTCATTGTATTAAGTTGCTTATTTATTCTAATGAGGACTCTTTATTGGGTTGGTTTTGGGCTCCTAGAATTGTATTATTGGAGTTGTATTTGATCTAATTCTTCTCACATTTATAAAAATAATAGTTTCATATTCTTCTAGAATTGTTTTGGACTCATATTTACCCGCTGACACTAAAAAAAAAATAATAGGAGAATAATATTGACCCACCTTATTAGATAGCTAGTTTTCTTCTTTCTTTTAGAGAGCAGTTAGCAAACATTTATATAATTATTTTATTTTAATAATTAAAAAATCTTAGTGTAAATAACTTAAATAATTTATTAACATGATATTAATGGCTAAATATTGGAAGTAAACACAATGTGTATAACTTTACCATTAAGAAGGAAAGGAGGTTACACAAAATATTGACCAAAAATAGCTTGAATTACTAATGAAAAGCTTTTATTTTCATGAATTTTTAATGGAAAATACTGATGACTACTCAAAATTTGGTGATAAAAAATATTTAATTTTTATCACCATGAGCACAGAGCCATGAGCACAAAGCCAACTAATAAAAAACATAGCATACAAAGATTTTGATGATAAAAAACAGAGTAAACTTGAGTTTTTAGAGAGAACTTGAATTTTTATTTGCAACTATTGTCTCTCTATACAAAGCTTTGGTGATAAAAAATTTAATGTAGTCAACTTCTTCCGGTGATAAAAAAACATAGCATACAAAGCTTTGTAACTACTCTTTAATTTTTATTTTTAGATTGATGACTACTCTTTAATGTAGTCATGCCTACCGAATGTTACCAAAGCAAAATCGAGAGAAAGGAGGAGAGAAAAAAGCAAAAACAAAAAAATTACTGTAATGAAAGCAGTCGAAGTGATGTTGCAGCCAGAGTGAACAATGGTGAGAGTGATCCACAGTCAAAGTAAGCTCTGATGAAGGCAAAAGCTAAGAACATAAAAATAGATCTTCTCTTGAACCCAGCAAATAGATCTTCCTGGTTGGTTAGCTTCAACACTAAATAATAATACTGAATTGGTTCAATTTCAATATAAAATAATAATACTAAGTTTTTCCAACTCTATTGAACCCAGCAGTTAACTTTTCTATATACTTTAAAACATGATTTTTTGTGAGTTAACTTTTCCATTGTTACAGAGAGGTTTGATCAAGACTCACTAATCAGATTTAAGACTCTTTAACTTTTCCATTCAATATTGAACCCGACAGTTAACTTTTTAATGAAAAGTTTGTAAGTTTTTCCAACTCTATTAAACCCAGCAGTTAACTCTATCAAAACATTACTTTTCCATATATATATCATTCAAAATCCAAACCCAACATACATCACACCAATAATAAATCTGTAGGAGTTTTCCAATATGGGTAAACCCAAAAACACACCCAGAGGATTGAAACAGAGCAAGGAATAAAACCAAGTTTTTCCAACTCCATTGAACCCAGCAGTTAAAAATACTTTTCCATATCAAAAAATTAAACTTTGAATATATATTATTCAAAATATATATCAATATATATAATTTGCATTGAAACAGAGCAAGGAATAATACTAAGTTTTTTCAACTCCATTGAACCCAGCAGTTAAAAATATAATCATTCAAAATATAATTTGCACACACAACATACAAAATCAACATACTAAGAGAGATCATAGTGAGAGTCAGCGGTGAGTAAAATGGGTGCTCTGGATCATCTCTCAGATATCTTTGATTGTTCCAAAGGGAGTTCCAAACTCAAAAAACGCAAGCAATTGCAGGTACCCCTTTCTACTTTTCATGCATCCTCTTCTTTTAATATCTCTATTTTTGTGTTTGATTTCTAACTTTATATTTTAAGATTAATTACACCAAAGATCTCTCTTTTAACTATTAAGTTAATTTTGTAACTTGTATGTTTCGATTTCTCAACTATAAATACAACCAGATACAAATATTTTAGAAACATGAATTTGGAGATAGATTTAGAAAGAAAAAAGAAAAACACGTGTCAAATGTAAATGTAAGTGAAATGCATTTATTCACATTTCAAATCTTTTTTTCAAATTCATTACACGTGTGAGGGTAATTTTTGTATGGAAAATTGCGCCGAGCTGGGTAAATGGGCCGTTTCAGGCCGCAATATGAAGGGCTGAGTAAAAGGGCCATAGAGTTAGACCGGCCTAGGGGAATCTTGAAGTTACACCGGTTCCGAGGTAAGCTCGGTTGTCGCACAAAGTTAACTCGGTCATAATCTTGCGTAGGTATCTCGGTTACCATAGGCGTGGATAGCTCGGCCGCACTATTTGGAACCAAGGCATGATGAAGAGAGAGCAAGCCTCACTCTTAATTTAGCTCGGTCTCGGCAGGGAAACCGAGGTATAAACTGCGGAGTAAAAGACCAGGCTAGTTGAATCCCGGCCATGTGGTAGCTAGCATAGCATGGTCATTTTACTTCGGTCGTGGTAGCCCGGCCATAGAAGAACCATCTCACTTGGTTTAAGCAGTGAGGGGGGTGTTGGAGGATAAGGATTATCCTTCAGGAGGTTAAATCCTAGGAAGACTCTGCATGGAGAAGTAAAAGTCCTACTAAGATTATGCCACACAAAACCTATAAAGCTCACAAATATCACCTGCGGAGAGGTAACACAACTTTGCTTTCTGAATACACAGAGCATATTGTCTATTGTCTAGTTACTGACTTAGGCATCAGAGGGGTTTCCGGCACACACCCGCCGGCTAGCTCACGTTTGTGTTTTCAGGTGATAAAGCGACGACGTATAGAGGAGTGCAGACTTGATCAACAGGATTATACGAGAAGGCTTATTTCTTTCCCGTACAATTGGCGCCGTCTGTGGGAAAAATAGACAGGACAAAACCTCTTGATAAAGCTATACCTCTTTAGGAACAATGGCACACATTGAAGAATTACCACAGTCCGCCATCGACGGGCAAACACCAGATGGGGGGGCCAGGCGTGAAGGATTACCTTCTATCCTTCCCATGGCGGACTTGGAGCCCCAACGACATAACGCCAGGAGAAACACTAGGGGGAGGCGGACTCACAGCCCCCGTCATTCTCGTTCACAAAGTCCTGACAGGCAAAGGCGGAGGATTGATCCTCAAGTTCTGGAGGACCGCGTGAAGGAGCAAGACGAATTAATACGGAAGATGGCGGCCGACATGGAAGCCTTGAAGCGCCAAATGAAGGAAAAAAGAGTGGCGACAGGAGAGGGGCGCAAAAACAAGACGCCCCCTCGCCACTCAGAAGACCATGGAAGACATCCAACGCCATCACAAGCAGAAAGTAGAAGCCTCAGGACAGGCGATACTCAGTCTGGAACCTCCAGAACTCGTTACTCCAGGTCTGAGAGAACGAGATCATTGAGGTTTTACACAGAAGGGGGTACCTACCGACCCTCACACTCGCACCAAACATCATCCAAACAGATGGAGTTGCCCAAATCATCCGATTTACGGATCATGCTGGAAGAAAAGGCACGATGGAAGGAGGACACCAGGGCGCGCGACCCTCGTAGAGTTTCTGCCCTTCAACGATTGGCTCCTCGATCGCATGGAAGCGTCGAGGTTGGAATGCCATTACCACGCCCTGCCTACGAACCGACGGACAAAGCATTAGCGAGGCTGCAAACCTCGCCGTTCGTTCCGGCAATCGAAAATGCGCCCCTACCTACAGGCTTCCTTCAGCCTAAATTCACTACGTACGAGGGAAAGACGGACCCTTACATTCACCTAAGCCATTTCCGCCAGGTTATGGCGGTATATCGGCGAAACGAGGCTCTAATGTGCATCCTCTTCCCGTCAAGCCTTGGCGATCTAGGCTTGACTTGGTTTGAAAAACTTTCAGAAGGCAGCATAGCCTCCTGGGCGCAATTGGCAGAGGCATTCGTCACAAGGTTTAGAACAAACACTAAAAACTCGGTGGAGATTGACCAGTTACTCTCTATCGACATGGGCGACAAAGAGACCCTAAGATCCTACAATAGTCGCTACTGGGAGACATTCAACTAGATTGGGGACTGCCCCACCAATCTCGCCATTGCGCAGTATAAAAGAGGCCTTCCAGTCGAGAACAGAGTAAGGGACTCGATCACCATGACGCCACCCCTTACCATGGAAGCTTTGATGGAAAGACTGCATCAGCACATCAGGGTGGAAGAGGATGGCGCACGTGCCAAAGCAAAATCTAGCGCAACCATAGTACCAGAAAAGAAGACCTCAGCAAAGGTCAACACGGTAGATCGACCTAACAGAAACGGACGTGGTAGACGAGACAATGAAGAGGACCAGGATAAAAGATGGTTAAGGGTCCGCACGGCAATCACCACCGTATTCAAGAAACCGATCTACCGAATTCTAAGTGAAATAAGAGATGAGCCTTTCGTCAGATAGCCAGCCAAACTAGGGGAAGCGCAGAAAGACTACAACGAAAGATCGCGATGCACCTTCCATAAAGAAAAGGGGCACCGCACTGAGAATTGCACGCCATTGAAACAGCACCTAGAAGAGTTGGTCGCAGCAGGTCACTTGGATAAATACATTAAAGGAGGGACGCAACCAGCCCCTCAGAACCATAATAACCCCAACGGGATGCCAGTCGACGCCCCATCTCAAGGTGTTATCAATGTGATACATGGAGTCTTTGAACCTGAGCGTGTATACGAGCTCAGGGGATCAATCAAAAAGGCTGAACACTTGAGAGAGGTGCTAAGTGCCCAACCTGCCGTCAAGAAGGGGAAGACAGAAGCCACAAACGTCATGTCCTTTTCGGATAAAGACTTGGAGCGGATATATTGCCCTCACAATGATGCCTTGGTTGTCACTCTCCGAGTCAAGGATTTTGACGTCAAGCGGATTCTGATTGACCAGGGTAGTTCATGTGAAATCATGTATTACGAAACATTCAAACAACTGAAGCTACAAGACAAGGACTTGGCGTCTACCGTATCTCCCCTAATTGGATTCAACTCCATGCCAGAATGGCCCGTTGGCAAAATTATACTTCCTGTCAGAGCAGGAAGCGTAATGAAATAAGTGGAGTTCTGGGTATTGAAGGTTCCCTTGACTTACAACATCATCTTGGGCAGAACATAGCTGCATGCCATGCGATCAGTGGCATCATCCTACCACCAAGTAATGCGATTCCCAAACGACACCGGTATAATTGAAGAGGTCTATGGAGATCAGATTATGTCCAAGTAATGCTTTGTCACGGTAAACAGCAGCCGCGCTGCCAAAGGATACGTTCATTCGGTGGAAGAACCTGAGAGTAATGAACTATTCGCAGATATAGGCAAAGCTGCTAATCAGAAAGCGGTGGAAGACTTGGTAGAGGTAAGAATAGATGAAAAAAACCCGGATAAGTTCTTTTTGCTCGGTTCGTCATTGTCCAGCACTGAGAGATTAGAGGTCTTGGAATTCTTAACCTCTAACATCGAAGTGTTCGCCTGGACGCCCTACGACATGCCAGGCATTGATCCAAACTTCATCTGTCACCAACTTAATATCCACCCATCTGCCAGACCAATCATCCAACGCACACGCAGATCAGCACTCCACCACGCCAAGATAGTGGCGGAAGAAGTAGGTAACCTGCTGGAGGCAGGAGCAATTAGAGAAGTGCACTACCCAAGATGGATCTCCAACACAGTCGTAGTGCCAAAAAAGAATGGCAAATGGCGTGTCTGCGTCAACTATAAAACAGTCAACAAGGCGTGCCCAAAAGACAGCTTTTCTCTACCACGGATAGATCAACTGGTAGACCTAACGGCGGGGGCACAACCGACTTAGCTTTCTGGATGCATACAGAGGCTACCACCAAATCGCCATGCATGAACCAGACCAGGAGGTCACATCCTTTACAACTCCGAGAGGACTATACTGTTACAAGGTCATGCCCTTTGGCTTGAAGAACGCAGGGGCAACATTCCAACGAATGGTCACCAAGATGTTTGAACCATTATTAGGAAGAACGATGGAGGCTTACATCGACGACATGGTGGTCAAAAGCAAGGATGAAAATGACCATCTCAAGGACCTAGGAGAGATGTTTGAAATCCTGAAGAAGCACAAGTTACGCCTCAATGCATCTAAGTGTGTATTCGGTGTAGGATCTGGCAAATTCCTGGGCTTCCTTGTGACCAACCAGGGTATAGAAGCGGACCCCTCCCAGATCAAAGCAATTCAGGATTTGGAGAGACCAAACTTAGTAAAAGAAGTGCAGCATCTCACCGGCATGGCAGCCGCACTCAATCGGTTCATAAGCCGATCGTCAGACAGACTTCGACCATTCTTTCAAGCTTTAAAAGCCAAGTTCGAATGGGACGAAGAATGCGACCAAGCTCTGGAAAGCTTGAAAGAATACATGTCCTCTCCACCATTGCTGGTCACCCCAATACCAGGAGAAGAACTCTTCCTGTACTTGGCAGTCTCTCAGCACGCAATTAGCGCAGTGTTGGTCCGTGCGGAAGGAATTCAATATCTGCCCATCTATTATGTCAGCAACACATTACTGGGAGTCGAAACAAGGTATTTGTCACTGGAAAAACTGGCATTGGCCTTAATGATGGCCTCCAGGAAATTGGCACACTACTTTCACGCCCACACCATAGTCGTCCTCACAGCTTTCCCACTAAAAGCTTTGTTTGAGAGGGCGAACTTTTCTGGGCGAATCTTGAAGTGGGCAGTAGAGTTGGGACAATTCGACATCAAGTTCCAACCCAGAACCGCAGTAAAAGCCCAATCTTTGGCAGATTTCGTCGCAGAGTTTACTCCTGGAAGTCATCATATCTGCCCAGTCGACCTAACTGACACAACCAAACTAGGGATGGAAGTTGACGCCGGAATAGCGCAACCCCTAGCAGAAGGTACTCAGTCAGACTCCAGGTAGACCAGACTAAAGACAGCAAGGAAGAAGCAAACCAAGTTACACCAAACCAAGACTCACCAACAAATAAAGACTTGGTTCAATCAGATAGCGAGGGGCAGACAGCAAACATGGACCTTGAAGAAAAAACCAGCAACATTCTTCACCCCATGACATCATCCGACCCCTCCACTTGCTGGAAATTGTTCGTTGGTGAGATGTGGAAGCTCTTTGTGGATGGAGCATCCAACCGGCATGGTGCAGGACTTGGCATAGTCCTCATCTCACCAGACGGTCTGGTTATAGAGCAAGCAATCAACCTTGGCTTCCCAGCATCAAACAACGAAGCGGAATATGAAGCACTCCTAGCAGGACTCAAATCAGCATACTACATGAAGGCCACCGAATTAATGGTCTACAGCGACTCATAGTTGGTGGTAAACTAAATTTCTGGCGACTATGAAGCAAATGATGATAGGATGGCCAAGTACCAAGAATTGGTCAGAACAGAAATCAAGAAATTTGAAGTAGTGAGGATAGAATAGATAAGCAAGGAAGAGAACGGCAGAGCAGACGAACTAGCAGGCTTTGCCTCAATGGCAGATACATCCATCCCTCATCCATTGCTCATCGACTACTTACCAAGACCAAGCATCGAAGACTCCGAAGCAGAAGAAGTATGCTGCACCGATCTAGGCCCCTCATGGATGGATCCCATCATACTATTCTTGAAAGATGGCATCCTACCGGAAGAAAAGAAAAAAGCTAACAAAATTAGAGCAAAGTCACAGCGATTTTGGCTCTCCCCATCTCTAGCATTATACAAAAAGTCGTTCTCAGGACCCTATCTAAAGTGTGTCCACCCCAGCAAAGTAGAAGCATTCTTATACGAGATACACGAAGGGGTGTGCGGAAGCCATCAAGGAGGAAGATCGCTAGCTTATAGGGCCATTTCGCAAGGATACTGGTGGCCATACATGCAAGCAGACTCAGAAAAATATGTGAAAAAATGCAAAAAATGTCAGAAGTTCGCACATCAAATACATTAGCCAGCCAGAGAACTCCTACCATTAACCAGCCCATGGCCCTCTGCAATGTGGGGGTTGGACATAGTAGGACCACTTCCAACAGCGTCCGGAAACAGGAAGTTCTTTCTCGCAGCAACAGACTACTTCACAAAGTGGGTGGAAGCAGAAGCTTTGGCATCAATCAAGGAAAAAGATGTGAAAAAGTTCGTCTGGTAGAATATCATCACTCGGTTTGGCATACCAAAAGCCCTAATCTCAGACAACGGCACTCAATTCGACGGCAGAATCTTCAGAGGCTTTTGTGAAGAGTACAAGATATAATTCTATAATTCTACACCGGCATATCCCTAAGCAAATGGACAGGCAGAAGCTTCAAACAAGGTAGTTTTGAATGGGTTGAAGAAAAGATTGGAGAAAGCCAAAGGCAAGTGGGCGGAAGAACTTCCTCATGTTTTGTGGGCTTACCGCACCACACCTCGACGATCAACAGGAGAAACACCATTCTCTTTAGCCTACGGAATGGAAGCAGTAATCCCACTGGAAGTTGGCCTCCCCACAATTCGAAACGAAAATTTTGATCCCGACTTGAATGGAGAAGCCATAACATTGGAGCTCGACCTTGCGGAAGAAAGAAGAGAAAGAGCACTGGTTCACATTGCCTCATACCAACAAGAGTTATCCAGGAAATACAACAAAATGGTGCATCCAAGACAATTCAAGATCGGAGATTGGGTACTGCGCAAAGTGATGGGAAACACCATGATACCAGGAGATGGCAAGCTAAGGCCTAATTGGGAAGGTCCTTACAAAGTGCTTGGGTTAGGAGGCAAAGGAGCATACCACCTAGAAGACAAGGATGGCAAAGCAATCCCTAGGCCATGGAACATCGCCAATCTCAAGATATTTTATTTTTAGCTTTCCTTTTTCAAACATGTGTAATTTTTTTTTCTTTTCCTCAATAAAACAAATCGATTCTTTTCAGCATAAGTTGTTTTCTGACAAAGTTAGCTTTAGTGAAGTCAGGTACATTGCAAACATTTTTTTAAAGTTGGCTGGAAAAACTAACTTAGAGGTTGGCTGGACTAAACCAACACCCCTCCTAAGCCCAGGATAAGGATCCAGGCTGTAGGACGTTTGGTCGGAATAACCAAACATTTTATTCTAAGTTGGCTGGATTAAACCAACTTTTGTTACTCTTCAGCCGAAGTAAGGGTATGGCTGAAGAGTGGTTGGCTGGATTAAACCAACTTTTGTTACTCTTCCGCCGAAGCAAGGGTATGGCTGAAGAGTGGTTGGCTGGATTAAACCAACTTTTGTTACTCTTTAGCCGAAGTAAGGGTAAGGCTGAAGAGTGGTTGACTGGATTAAACCAACTCTTGGTACTCTTTAGCCGAAGTAAGTTTAAGGCTGAAGAGTGGTTGGCTGGATTAAGCCAACTCTTTGTTACTCTTTAGCCGAAGTGAGGACATCGGCTAAAGAGTGGTTGGCTAGCCTAAACTGGCTCTTACTACTCCTTAGCCGAAGTAAGGACATCAGCTAAAAAGTGATTGGCTGGATAGCTTAGTCAGATTACTCAGCTGAGACCAGATTAAAGTATCTCGGCCATAATACTATTAAGAAGGCAAGCCCAAATAGGAATTTAAACCGAGATAACAGTTGGAAGTGAAAAGATCATGGAAAAGTCATTGCAAGCACAAACATGCAAATCAACCGAAATAAGAGTTCAAAACAGGAAAATTTTTCATTCATCAAAGGGCAATTACATGGGGGGGCCATAGCCCGGTTACAAGAGCAAAAAGCAACAAAGAAAAGAAAGAACAGAATCAAGTAAAAAGGTCTTCAAGGTCGGCGTCAATGTCAACTTGAACACCGGTTGCAGATGGAAGATCAGTCTCAGTAGCAACTGGTAGAACGATGTCAGTCGACGGCTCAATAGTCAGGTCTTCAACCGTTGACTCCAACTGAGCTGATTGATCGTTGCCTTGCTCGTTGACTACCGGAGTAACAGTTTGTTCGTTTTCTTCATCTTCATCATCTGAACCCTGCAAAAATTTTTGTTGGACAGAAGCAGCATATTCCGCTAGTGAGGCTGGAATGAAGTGTTGCGGAGCATTGTAGACCTCGGTTTCGGGCCCACAGCCGAGCTGTTCCACAGCACTTCTCCAGCCGCACTTAAAGAATAAGTCCTTCGCCCCCTCACATTGTGGAATGTAGAGGCCCTCCGCCTCTTTGAAACCTTCAGCGTTGGCATCACCGACCTTCTTCTTCAGCTCGGCGATTTCGGCGTCCTTTTTCCCTTCAAGCTTGACTAGCTCACGAAGGTACTTGTCTTTCATCACAATCAAAGCCTTCTGTTTGTCAGCCTCAGCCGAGGTAACCATTCCGGTTAGACGAGCTACCTCGGCCTCTAGCTCGGCCGTCTTTTGATGGGATTCCTTCAGCTCGGTTGTTTTTTCTTCAACCTCTGCCAAGGCTTGCCTAGCCGTTTTCCTGAGCTCCAATACCTTTTGGTGGGCAATTTGGCTCTTCTGAAGAGACTGAAATGAATGGAAAGAAATCAATGAGGAAATCGAATTGAAAGTTAGAAAAAAAATTTTTTAGATAAGGGGCATCATACTAGGATCATGGACTTGGTGGCCGATCGAATGGCCTTTAGCTCGGTCAAATTCTGGTGGTGTTCCATGTCTGCTGGAAGGCACACACTTTTGGCAAGATTGAAGGCCATCAAGTGATCCTTCTCAGCAACCACCGAATCGGTATCTTGAATAAGGCGGTTCTGAAATTTCAGCTTCGGTGCCCACCTGGAAGAGCTAGCCCGGTCAGAAGGCTCCGGCTGTGGAATTGGTGGAGGGATGGATTCGTCGTCATCCACAAGACGCTGTTTGGTCGGGGTAGATCGGGCGCGCTTGGATGGGCGTGATGAAGAAGGCTGTTGAGAAGGAAGGGCCACAATAGCAGGTTGCGTTTGTCTTGGTGGCGGTACATCGGGCCTGTTAGTCTCGGTCAATAGCGCCCTGACTCTATTTCTCTTTGCCATTTCTTCTTCAGCGGTCAGTGGGATAAGTCTAATTTCTGGCAAGGTCGGGTCCGGTTCTGGGGCCTCCTCTAGCAGAAAGTTGATCACTCTCGCTTTTCGGCGGCCGCTGTATCTATAGGTCGGTTCGAACTTTAGCAGCTTGGCCCAACTACGTTCTGGATACCGTAGTGCGGCGCGCAAGGTCGCTAGATTTGGGTAGCTGTATAGAGAATGGAGGTGGGCAGAATCTGCGAAAGAAGACAACTATTAGTTCGGCTGAAAAATTGAAAACCGAAATATAGTAAAGCACGCAAGAAAACCGAAGTAATTATACCAGGTGTTCCTTTTTTCCAATTGATGCTTCGGCCAGGAATCTGGGCTTAGTGATCCTCAAAGTTCCCAGACACCTAGAAAAAATCGTCGTCATTCAAGTCTTTATCCGGTGTGCTTTTTTTTTTATTTTCTCACGACGACGGCGTATTCTAAGATAGTACACCCAGCCGTCTTCCTTTGAACCAATGGAGTATTGGTGAAAGATTTCGGCCAGACCAAGGTTGAGACCGGCTTGGCGGTTTAGTTCGGCTATTCCCATTATTATACGGTATGAATTGGTGGATAGTTGGGTTGGGCATAGTTTGGTTTGCCTAAGAAACTCACAAATCAAGGGTTGGACTGGAAATCGTAGTTCAGTTTCAATTATGGACAAAAGGGTGAAGGGGACAAAGCCTTCATTCCCCCAGGGTATGACATCTTTTTCGGCTAAGATTAGGTGGACGTCGTCAGGTATATTGTAATCTTTTTGGAATTCGGCTAGACCACCTGGCGTCTCTACTAGAAACCTATACTTCCCCATTTATTGTATAAATTATGAATAAATTAGTTCGGTCCAAAAATTGTGCTCAGTAGCTCAGTTGAGCGTGCAGAGGAGTGCCTGGGCAACCTAGGTCTGCAAAGTGGAAAACAAAGGTGTTAAGCACAGATCGTTGACCGTGCTACAAAATCAAAGTAAAGATAAGAAGTCCTACTTCGGCCTATGAGGGGTGCTACAGGGTTTATCTCGGTTCAGCAAAGTATATGGTAGCTCGGATTGAGCAAGGGGTTCGATAAATCGGTTTGTGTTTGGGATTGGTTTTATACGGTTTGAATTACGGGTTTTGTTACCTCGGTCAAACCTATGGGGGCAGCTTTCTTAGTTCGGTTTAAAAACTAGGAAAGCTGGCTTAGCCCCGAAGACTTAGCTCGGTCGAAGGCAAAGGTTTCCAGTTTGCTTAGTTCAAACTTAATTCGGTTCGTTTATCTCGGTTAAAGTAAATCAGAAGGTGGTTTGACTTGGTGAAACTACTAGTTTTGTATGAGGTGTTAGTCCGGTGGGTAGCCTGGCTATGCAGGCACCAGCCACAAACAACTTTTTAGTTCGGTTATGTTGGGGTTGTGGATCAAAAGTGATGTTCTACAGGTTTCGTGAAGTTGAGTGGTTCTATTACATGTTTTTGCAGAAAAGACGAAGGCTAAACAGAAAAAGTGTTTGCAAAAAGCACACAAAACAAAATATGGATTGAACAAATACGAAAACAAACAGAGCAAGAAAGATGGATTTGCTTACCAGATTGAAGTAGAAGACCTGGAAATGGAAGCAACGGCAGTAAAAGAGGAACACGAAGCAAGCTTCACAGTTGTGAAAGTTGGAGAGCAATGGAGCTTGAAAGAGAGAATGAGGGAAATAAGAAATGCAGTGGTGAATCCAAAAATGAGGAGATTGTTTTGTGAAAAGGACGAAAGTGGAAAGGCGGGAACTGTTCAAATTTTGCAAAGTACGAGGGCAGCGGGACAGCTGCAGAGGGCCAATCAGGACCGGCCACGTGCCATTAGAATAAGAATTGATTCAGTAGCTGTGATTGAAGGGACGTTCTGACCGAACAAGTACGGCCCGGTATGAATTTAGTTCGGCTGGAACAGAAGAGGAATCTTAGCTCGGCTGGAAGTCAGGTAATCCCTATCATGCTTCGCAGATGGGATTAAGGGGCAATTGTGAGGGTAATTTTTGTATGGAAAATTGGGCCGAGCTGGGTAAATGGGCCGTTTCGGGCCACAATACGAAGGGCTGAGTAAAAGGGCCATAGAGTTAGACCGGCCTAGGGAAATCTTGAAGTTACACCGGTCCCGAGGTAAGCTCGGTCGTCGCACAAAGTTAACTCGGTCATAATCTTGTGTAGGTATGTCGGTTACCATAGGCGTGGATAGCTCGGCCGCACTATTTGGAACCAAGGCATGATGAAGAGAGAGCAAGCCTCACTCTTAATTTAGCTCGGTCTCGGCAGGGAAACCGAGGTACAAACTGCGGAGTAAAAGACCAGGCTAGTTGAATCTTGGCCATGTGGTAGCTAGCATAGCATGGTCAATTTACTTCGGTCGTGGTAGCCCGGCCATAGAAGAACCATCTCACTTGGTTTAAGCAGTGAGGGGGGTGTTGGAGGATAAGGATTATCCTTCAGGAGGTTAAATCCTAGGAGGACTCTGCATGGAGAAGTAAAAGTCCTACTAAGATTGTGCCACACGAAACCTATAAAGCTCACAAATATCACCTGCAGAGAGGTAACACAACTTTGCTTTCTGAATACACAGAGCATATTGTTTATTGTCTAGTTACTGACTTAGGCATCGGAGGGGTTTCCGGCACACACCCGCCGGCTAGCTCACGTTTGTATTTTCAGGTGATAAAGCGACGACGTATAGAGGAGTGTAGACTTGATCAACAGGATTATACGAGAAGGCTTATTTCTTTCCCGTACAACACGATAGTTCGAACTTCCAATGCCACTGATGATATCAAAAAAAATTCACAAAAAGCATCTTACAGTAGTGGCTGTTTGATTTTGGAAACAGTTTTGTACAACACTTTGCATATCACTTTGCAAATCACTACAAAGTTGTTGCATATCAATATATATATCATTCAAACCCAACACAATAAAATAATTTGCACACACAACATACCTCACACCAACAATAAATCTGTAGGCAGTTTCCAATGTGGATAAACCCAAGAACACACCCAGAAGATTGAAACAGAGCAAGGAATTCAGCAAACAATAGGCTCTTTAGGGGATGAGAGTGATTGATAGAGGGTCTGGGGAGAGTCAGTGCAGAGTAGGAATGTTTAGGCGAGAGAGAAGGATAGATAGAGGGTATGGAGAGGCAGACAGTAGACAGAGGGTATGGAGAGACAGAGGGTAGATACTGATACTGAGGGAGAAGAGTGGGAAGGCAGAGGCAGGTCATTTGGGCGGGAACATCATTAATTCTCAACCATAGATATTTATTAGAATTCATCTGAGCCATCCAAATGAATTGTGTGTCTCATACATTCTATACATTTTCAAAAACCTTTCTCCCTTATTATATAGATATATATATATATTTAAGTCCAAGTTTATTCCCTAAAGCTTTTGATAAACTTGTTTTTGCTTTGATCTGATAAAAAAATTGATAAAAACTTAATTTGATTCAAGTTTAATGAAATGATTGAATGCCATTTTCATGAAATCTAAATTTGATAAAAGATTAGATAATGCATTATATATGCTCTAATATCAAATTTGTTCTTAAATTTATCATAGACCTCGTTTGGGAATAGGCTAATTTAGTAACTTTTTGACGTTTTATCTAAAATATGAATTAAAAAATACCAATATATTTGAGATGAATTTTTTGACTTTTTGTGAAAAGATGTGTAAAAGAATAATATAAAAATATAAAAGTTGAAAACTTTACAATTTTGCCCTTTGGTGGAAATCGAAATGTGTGAGATTCGATCTTTCGTTCCAGTCGTGCAAAGAAATGTTAGTTCATGTCGAATGGCCGTTACTAATTTTGGTTTTTTTTTTTGAATTTAGAACTACTGTGGACTTTGACTAATGTAAAAGGCCTGTATACTAGCAGACGTGGCATATACATATATCCATGTTTCCGATCGTTTTTTGTGTTGTGTTTTTTTATTATTATTATTATTATTATTATTTTTTTTTTTTTTGAACTTATTGGACTTTCACTCCAAAACATGTGACAATATATACTCCCTTCCTCTTAAAAAAATATTGAGTTTTATTAGGGACTCCAAATAAATTATTAAATTTTTTACTAAACTTCTCGCATGGATGTAAGACCCACCCACACGCGATATGTGTGGGTCTCTTAGCCATGTGAGAGGTTTGGTAGAAAATTTGGTAATTTATTTGATATCCATAGCATTTTCCAAAAATATTTTGTAATGAATAATTCACCTTTTTTTAAAAAAAATTTGTGGATGTTTTTTTTTTTTTTTTTTTCCAAGTTTTTTTTTTTTTTTTGAACAAAAATGGACTTTGACTAGAAACATATATAACAATATATACTCCATTCGTTCGAAAATAATATTTTTTAATGAATAATTCCCCTTTTTTTACGGTATAATAATAACGCTTGAAATTTTTTTTGTCATCCAAAATTATTCTCTGATAGTATATGTTTTAGAAAATATCAATTATTATAATTATACTTTAATTGTTGGTAATGTAAAAGCAAGGGCAACATAACAAGTTTATGTTAATATTTTTTCATTATTTTTTTGAGGAAGGAGATATAGTTTGGGACAATAACAAAATAGAATTCAGTACGTTTTATTTAAATTCCGATAAAATAGTGATGTGGAATGTAATTTGTGTGCTGTAATAATGTTGTCAAATTATTATTTTAAGGTGTTGTTTCAATACACAATCATACAATTTGTAAAAGTCTGCATTCCAATGTCATCAATAAATCATAATTAAACTCTATACAAAAGTTGATTAAATGGAAAAAATTGAATAGAAATGTAACGCTCAACTTTCGGACCGTTAATAAATCAAACAACCTTAAATTTAAAATTCTAACTAATTAATAACTTCAAAAATACAAATTAACTCCAAAATATTTACCCAAATGTCTAGAATTTATAATTTATACAAATCTTCAAAAAACAGTATATAGTGGAGGGCCCAAACATCTCCAACTCAATAATTCTTTGAATGCTTCAACTCCAATCGTCATTAGATTTGCTCCACACCTGAAAAATAAATTAATTCGGGAAGTATACAATACAATAGGAATAACAAGGTTTAGGCAAAGAATAAATCAATAGGGATCCATCAATTACATAACCAGATTAGATAATCAAGCAATTTACCAAATTGCACATACAAGTCAACTCGATATATGATAATTTATCCAAGACCAAATACTCGGTCTTACTCGGTACATGACCAGTGACTGGCCTTACCCACCTCACCCAAGCACAAACGCTTATCCAAACTATTGGTCCAAGCTATTGGCAATGTCCACCCGATCCATGTCTGGAGTATTTCCACGTTATTTAGCTAGACAAATCAACACTAACTACACAAAACAACTTCACAGAATTTATCAAATGACTAGAATAATCAAACGTATCAACGTGAATGATTCCACAGAATTTAACATATGACCATGATAATCAAGAGGACTACAAATGTGAAGTAATTAAGATAAACACTCTTTGCAAAGAAATTTAGAGAAAGCAAATTGTATGCCACTTGAATTACCTCAAATCAATCTCCTCCGTCGTCGCCAACACTTGAATCTCGATATTTCTCTATAGATCTCCAAATTCTAAGTCATAAGGTATGTAAGGTTTCACAAAATCTATAACTCTCTTCCTATATGAAAATGCTTGCTCTTACTCTAAACACTCTTAATCTAAACTCTAAATCTATATAACAAATAGAGAGAGAGAGATGAAGCAAAAATAAAAGGATGAAAGAAGAAGAAGAGAATGATAGAAATAGTTGAGAGGTGAGCTCAATTTATAGGCAAGGATACTTGGGGCAAAAAAAAAAAAAAAAGAACTTTACTTGGTGGGTTGAAGAGAAAGGAAGATTACAGAAATTAAAAGAAAATAAAAGATTACTTGGTAAGTAAGGAAATAATAAAATTTACTTGGTACTCAAGAATAATAAAAAAAAAAAAATAAGAAAACAAAGGAGATGAATAATAATGAGGTGGAGATAAAAACAGATAAAATAAATAGAGAAAATAAGTTAGATTCTCATCTAAGAATCTCACCACCAAACTACCACCAATATCTCTCACTAAAATATTAATACCTAAAAAATACGGGTTTCCAATCTATCCCCCTTAAATAAATTTCATCCTCGAAATTCATAATCCTTAATACTCCAAAGTTTAATAACTACTAACTCCTCAAATAACACGCTTTTGCTACGCACTCTGATATAAACAACGATTTTTTTTTAATGTCAAATATCAATTCCCCCCCCCTCCAAATATCAACCACCCAACAGATCCCATGTAAGACCTAATCCATACGCTTTGATACCATTCTATAACGCCCCAACTTCCAGGCCGTTAATAAATCAAAACAACCTCAAATTTAAAATTCTAACTAACTAATAACGTCAAAAATACAAATTGGCTCCAAAATATTTACACAAATGTCTATAATTTATAATTTATACAAATCTTTAAAAAACAATATATAGCTCTCAAAATTTTAAGCCATAAGGTATGTGAGGTTTCACAAAATCTACAACTCTCCTCTTATACGAAAATGCTTACTCTCACTTTAAACACTCTTAATCTAAACTCTAAATCTATATAACAAATGGAGAGAAAGAGATGAAGCAAAAACAAAAGGATGAAAGAAGAAGAAGAAGAATGATAGAAATAGTTGAGAGGTGAGCTCAATTTATAGGCAAGGATACTTGGGTCAAAAGAAAAGGAAGACTTGGGGCAAAAGAAAAGGAACTTTATTTGGTGGGTAAGAAAAAGGGGTTTACTTGGAGAGAAAGGAAGATTAAAGAAATTAAAAGCAAATAAAAGATTACTTGGTAAGTAAGGAAATGATAAAATTTACTTGGTGCTAAAGAATAATAATAATAAAAAAAGAAAATAAAGGAGATGAATAATAATGAGGTGGAGATAAAACAAGATAAAATAAATAGAGAAAATAAGTTAGATTCTCATATAAGAATCTGACCACCAAACTACCACAAATATCTCTCACTAAAAATTAATGCCTCAAAAATATGGGGTTCCACAAGAAATCCAATACTTCACAAAATTGTAATGCGGAAAAAATTCTCATCACCAGAAAAAGTGTTAACAGGTTTTGGGATGAAATTTTTTTTATTGTTATTTGTCACATGTAACCAGCTGGTTTGGTGTTACGGATGAAACTTTTATAAGAAAATTGAAATTATGTTCAAGTGGGCAATATTGTAAGTAATTTTTATTTTTATTTTCAAATACATCTAATTATATTGCTTTTTTATTTTATCTGTAAATTAATAATTTTATTTTTTTGAGTTGGTAAATTTTTTTTTTGGTCCACATTCTTTATGTTATGTAGTTGGAGACTATTACAAACTACACATCAATGCCATATTAGCCGATTTTTAAAAAACAAAAAAAAGAAAAGAAAAAGAAAAGCCTTTCTCATATGAATTGAGTTGGTGAATAAATTATGTGCATTTCAATGAATGTTTTTTATTTGAGTATAGTGTTTTTTTAGATATATATTTAAAATATAACTTTAAAAGTTGGTGGAAAAACTTTTGCTATTCACCTATTTTCATGTTGTGTTGTAAGTCACCTAGGTGGACGATGGTAAAATTGTTAGCCAATTTGTAATTTTGAAATACATCTAAATACAGTTAATGCGTGTAATATTTATAAAGAAATTCTTTAGAACAATCCGTAAAATATGGAATTTGCATGAACCATACGAGAATGCAAAATACGACAATTGCATAACACGTTTGTGAATCTGGTACGTCATCTTAAAAAGTGTAAACAGTTTCCTAACATGTTCTTTTTATCCTCACAAAACAAGAAATTAAAACCAAACATTCCCAAAAAAATTTTATGAACAAAATTTAAAAGCAGTCATAGTGAACAACCTTGTCCAACTACCTAGCATTTCGCCAAATTTGGTATAACTCTGCCCTTATTCGATGACGCACTTGTGCTATTTCAACGTTCTCGTTCGTAGGCATCATGGCATCGTCTAGGGCAGCCAAATCTACGTGATCGGGAATATCGTCATATGTCCGCCGCATTTCTGACAACAACAACTATCATCATCCTCGCAGTTTCTGCGTATGAAATTGTGTAATGCCATAGATACAATCACCAACGGCACCTGCATTTTACGAAAATCAAACTGAGGCATGTTGTGTAGGAATCTCCACCGCGACTTCCAAGCGCCAAATGTTCGCTCAATCACACTCTGCAAAGAAGAGCGGGCGTGGTTAAACAACTCATCACGATTCCTCGAATTGTGACGTTGAAAATGTGGTTGGTGGTAGTGGCTGCCTTGTATGGTGCAACAAATCACTTTTTATTACTGTATCCACTATACACCAGATAATATCGACCTATCAATGTCCATATGTTAATACATATTTCTTTGCAATGAAACTGAACATATTATGGCATTGAAAAAAAATTAACAACTATGTATAAAAGTCATAAATGGGGTATTTATTTGTGTTGCATTTGTTACATTTTTAGTAACGTTTAAATATTTTTTCATATCATAACTATTCATTCAACGGAAATGATGTTGAACAAGCAATCCTACACAATAATAAATTATATAATTGATTGGTGTGTGTTTGTTTGCGAATGTGCTGGGGTACACATGACAGTCGTTACCTATTGTTGGAATGGTTATAATTTCTGGGTAAAACTAGAATTTTATCCTAAGTTCGGTCTATTTTTTAGGTGGGCCTCATGCGCCGATTTTCACGGGTCAAAGTGGTAACGCGTTCTATGCCGCGTTGTGATTCACGTGGTATATTTGGTTGCTCAAAACCATTACCGAGTGAATGGGAAATTGAAGCCAAAGTGTGCTCCATGGAAATGAAGTTTTGGTGGAAATTCCTTAAGGTTGTAAAATGGTTTGTCCTACATTGATTTGGTGGGAGATTTTAAATGGGTTTATAAGGCTTGGGTTTGGTACTTGGGCTGTGTCCTAGGGGTACCCAAGTGTTTTAGAGGGAGAGGTTATGGGCAAAATGTGCTAGACCCATTGGACCCAAAAATCACCACACACGCGCGCGTCGCCGTCCGTCCGGGCGGGCAGGCTGGGCTGGATGCGGGTGCGTGGTGTGAGGTTGGGTTGGGCTTGTTCGGCCCAATACTAATCTTTTTGGGCAAAAAACATTTGAATTTAATTTTATTTTGTTAAAATAAAATTCAGAATTCAAATTAAACCGAAATAAACTGGTTTGGTTTTACTATACATCCAAACAGGATCCTTCTCGAAATAAACTAGTTTGCTTTTTAACGTACATCCAAACAGGGCCCTTTCCGTTTTTGTATCTGTTTAAATTATGAACCCAACAGATTCAAATTTGTTTGAATTCAAAACCAACAGGTTTCATACCTGTTCAATTCAAAACCAATAGCCACCTTTACATCTATAAATAGATTAGCCTCCCATTTGGATTAAACTCTAAATTTTCGTACACCATCATCTGCTATAAATCTCTGCATTTTGCTGCATTTAATTTCTAAAAGAAAGAGTGTAAACACTTAGTGTGTTCGTAAGACAAACAATTTGTAGTGCTGCTATTGTTTGTAGTAGATCATTTCATTCTGAGAGATAGACATCCAAATTTTGAAAGTACCATGGAGAGGACGAATCTGTCTTAAGGACACAGTGTCAAACACTGGACTTGATCAGATTATAATTCAAACAAATTAAATCAAGTAAGTTATTTAATTTATTTTCAGTGTTATTGTTATTTATTTAAATCAGATTTTAATTTTATTTTTGTAACAAAATAAAATCTGTTATTTATTTATTATTTCGAGTTTGATTTTTGTAATCAAACAAATTCTCTCCTTTCCTTTATTTCTTTATATTCTGGTTGTTGTTTAGTACACAATAGAATTTAATTTATTTAAATACAGTGAAGATTGTCCAACAATTTTAAGACAGATTCGTATTTTGTTTTTGGTATCTTCATTGTATTTAATTTTCTGTGTTTTCAAAGTAATATTCTGGTTGGAAAAACAAATAGTGATTTATGCTATTTGACAGATAGTAGTAATATACTGTCTCTTTTCTTTGACAACTAGTAGTAATATACTGGTGTCATTAACAATAGCAGAATATTATTTGGTGTTACAGAAAATTATTTTGGTATTTTATTTTTCTAGTTTTAGTAACAAGGAAAATAAAATTATATTATTTTTTAGTTTTAGTAACAAAGAAAATAAAATTATTTTGTGTTTTAATTTATTTTCTGGTTTTGGTAACTAGAAAATTATTTTGTGTTTTTTCTGATTTTTGTAATAAGATAGTTTTGTGGTATTTTATTTTCTAGTTTCAGTAACAAGAAAAATAAAATTGCAGTATTTTCTAATTTTAGTAACAAGAAAAATAAAATGATTTTGTGTTATAATTTATTTTCTGGTTTTAGTAACTAGAAAATTAATTTGTGGTTTGTTTTTCGGATTTTTTGTAATCAGATATTATTTCGGAATTTTATTTTACTAGTTTAAATAACAAGGAAAATAAAATTATTTTATAATTTATTTTCTGGTTTTAGTAACTAGAAAATTAATTTTGTTAATTTATCATAGTTCTTTTGACTTTATCGTAGTACATGGGAGAATTTGTTTCTGGAGTAAAAAATTAATTTACAAACAAATTTCATTTTTATTACAAAAAAACCTTTGTGGCAAGTTTAGTTTCTTTATTGGTTTTTTGAATCATTTTTAAATTTCTGTGTGTGGATTTGTAGTCGTGAATAATTTCTGCATATGAATCGGAATAATAAATATATATATATATATATTCACAAGGACTTTTAGTAGCATATTTAATTAGTTTATTTATGTACAAATCAAACTTATTAAATGAAGGTATGTTTTGTCTTTTTGGAGTTTAAAATTCAAAACGCATTGAATTTTATTTATGAGTTGAGAATCTTTTTATTTCATGATGCAAATTTTGGGATCATGCATGATTAATTTATTTTGTTAATTCATTATTTTTAGTTGATGCGTTTGATATGCATGTATGATGTCAACTCAAGTTATTTCTTAACAAAAATTTCATGTGATTTGGAATGTTAAATTGATATGTTGATTAATTTGAGTTTTTTCAATCAATTTTGAATGGGTGTTTAAACACCAGAGAAATTTAAACATGAAGATGTATGTAGTTATATCGTTCCATTTAATTGGAAAGTAAATTTAAGAAATCTTTTATGTTGATTTTTTGTTTATTTTGAATTATGTGACATGAGATGTTATTAATAATTATTTTACTTGCGTAGTAGAATTTGTTAAACCATGAACCATTTTATTAATATGGGGGTGTATCTCTTGCATTAGTTGAGATAATTTAATTTTCTTCTGTCACAAATTTTTTTACGACAATGACATTTATTTTTTATTGAGTTATAAGAATATATACAATCAAATGGGTTTTTGAATTGTTTGATTCTTAGGCAAAATTTTTTATGAGGATATGATTTTGTCAAAATATTAATTCTGACTTGAGTAATCATAATTATTTTGGTTTTTTCTTGAATTTGTTTTGAAATTCATTGATTTATATTAGAAGTGATAGGGGTGGTGAATATGATGCACCATTAAATGAATTTTGCGCACAACATGACATTATTCACCAAACTACAACCCCTTATTCTCCATAGCAAAATGGAATTGCTGAAAGGAAGAATAGAACCCTAAATGAAATGATGAATGTCATATTACTAAGTTCAGGCTTACCACAGAACTTGTGGGGGGAAGCAATATTGTCTGTTAATTATGTTCTTAACAGAATACCCCACAAGAAAACAGACAGCACTCATTTTGAATTGTGGAAAGGTCGACCACCTTCCTACCAATACTTAAAAATGTGGGGGTGTTTGGCAAAAGTTGAAGTTCCTGTTCCTAAAAAGACTAAGATTGGACAAAAAATAATAGACTGTGTGCTTATTGGTTATACTCAGAATAGTAGTGCATATCGGTTTCTGACTTATAAATCAGAAATAACTGATATAAATGTGAACACTATTATAGAGTCAAGGAATGCTGTGTTTTTTGAACATGTCTTTCCTTACAAGAAAGGACATGAATTAAGTTCACAGAAAATAACTTATGATTGTACACAAAGTCAAGAAACTAATGACAATCAAACACAAGAGACTAGTAATAGTCTCGACCAACAGGATTAACTGATGATGAACCAAGACGCAGTAAGAGAGCGAGAACATCAAAATCCTTTGGTCCAGATTTTTTGACATACTTGTTAGAAAATGAACCTTAAAACTTTAAGGCAACAATGACAGGTCCTGAAACACCTTTGTGGAAAGAGGCTGTTAATAATGAAATTGAATCCATTACGCAAAATCATACTTGGGAATTGGTGGATCTTCCACCAGGTTCTAAACCTCTTGGATATAAATGGATATTCAAGAGAAAAATGAAAGCACATGGTTCAACTGACAAGTATAAAGCAAGACTTGTAGTTAAAGGTTACAGACAAAAGGAAGGTCTGGACTATTTTGACACATATTCCTCTGTGACAAGAATAACATCCATTCGCATGCTTATTTCTAGAGCAGTGTTGTTTAATTTAGAAATACATCAAATGGATGTTAAGACAGCTTTCTTAAGCGGTGATCTAAATGAAGAGATCTATATGGAGCAACCTGAAAGGTTTGTAGTATCAGGACAAGAAAAGAAAGTTTGTCGACTTGTGAAATCCCTTTATGGATTAAAACAAGCATCTAAGCAATGGCATGAAAATTTTTGATCATGCAATGCTTACTAATGGGTTTAAGATAAACAAATGTGACAAATGCGTCTATATTAAAAACACTGACCAAGGATATGTCATAGTTTGTCTTTATATGGATGACATGCTTATCATTGGAAGCAGTCAAACACATGATCAAATCAACTAAGCAAATGCTTAACAAAAGATTTGATATGAAAGATATGGGGGTCGCAGATGTAATATTAGGAATGAAAATTACTAAAACATCTTACGGTTATGCATTATCTCAATCTCATTATATTGAGAAAATTCTTGATAAATTTATCAAGGATAATATGAATTTAGCTAGAACACCTGTAGACGTCAATCTTTATTTATCAAAAAATAAAGGTGATGTAGTGTCTCAGTTAAAATACTCTCAAATTATTGGAAGCCTAATGTATCTAATGAATTGTACTCGTCCTGATATAGCTTATGCTATCAGTAAATTGAGTAGGTACACTAGTAACCCTGGAGAAGACCATTGGAAAGCGATCATTTGGGTTCTTAGATATCTAAGATTTACTCGTGATCATGGTTTGAACTTTACTCGATATCCAGCAGTACTTGAAGGTTATTGTGATGCCAATTGGATATCGGATACTAAAGATTCAAAATCCACAAGTGGATATGTCTTTACTCTGGGAGGCGCTGCTGTTTCTTGGAAATACATGAAACAAACATGCATCACACGATCCACAATGGAATCCGAGTTCATTGCTTTAGACAAAGCAGGAGAAGAAGCCGAATGGCTTCGTCACTTCTTAGAAGACATTCCAATGTTGCCAAAACATGTGTCAGCTATTTGCATTCATTGTGATAGTCAATCTGCAATAGGCAGGGCACAGTATCATATGTATAACGGTAAGTCATGACATATTCGTCGTCGACATAATACCGTAAGGCAATTGTTGTCAAACGGAATAATCTCAATAGATTATATAAAATCTAAAGAGAATATTGCAGATCCGTTAACAAAAGGTTTGACAAAAGAGCTAGTGTATAGTTCATCAAAGGGGATGGGATTAAAGTCTATTATATAAGAGTCGTCATAATGGTAACCCTACTTATATGACTGGAGATCCCAAGAACTAAGTTCAAAGGGAAAACTAAGTTATGTATGGCTCGCCAGAAATCATCAAAGGGATTAAAATTCCCTACTCATTCTTATGGTGAGAGTGATATCTGCAACATATGTTGTCTGCAGGGGTATAAGGATAAGCTTTGCTTTCAATGATTACTTATATCTTGATTAAGGCATAAAATCAAGATGAGTATAAGGAGATACTCACAATAAGAATCACCTATATGAGTGTTGAACTGGGGCCAGTTCTATGAGAATGAAAGAGGCTACATTCTCTAAAAACACTCATGAAAACCAGGAGCGTTCAAGGCCAAAATGAACACAACAGTGAGAACCACGATGTGTTAGAAGATATTTTGTATGAAATCTATTGTCTTGGCTTACACAAACGGCTGAACAATTCAAGGCATCGTGTCCATTGGTTAGCTAGTAAGTCCGATAGGTTATCACTAGGGAAGGTTCAAGGCCGAAAACTACCTATCCTGATGCAAGATATTTTCGACTTATACTCTTTCGATAAATCTGCATATTGTTGCATTTCCGTTGTCATCAAATTCCATTCATGTGGGGGATTGTTGGAAATGGTTATAAATTCTGGATAAAACTAGAATTTTATCCTAAGTTCGGTCTATTTTTTAGGTGGGCCCTGTGCGTCGATTTTCAAGGGTCAAAGTGGTAACGCGTTCTATGCCGTGTTGTGATTCACGTGGTATATTTGGTTGCTCAAAACCATTACCAAGTGAATGGAAAATTGAAGCCAAAGTGTGCTCCATGGAAATGAAGTTTTGGTCGAAATTCCTTAAGGTTGTAAAATGGCTTGTACCACATTGATTTGGTGAGAGGTTTCAAATGGGTTTATAAGGCTTGGGTTTGGTACTTGGGGTGTGTCCCAGGGGTACCCAAGTGTTTTAGAGGGAGAGGTTATGGGCAAAATGGGCTAGACCCATTGGACCCAAAAATCACCACACGCGCGCGCGCGCCTCCGCCGCTGCCATCCGTCCGGGCGGGCGAGCTGGACTGGACGCGGGTGCGTGGTGTGAGGTTGGGTTGGGCTTGTTCGGCCCAATACTAATCTTTTTGGGCCAAAAACATTTGAATTTAATTTTATTTTGTTAAAATAAAATTCAGAATTCAAATTAAACCGGAATAAACTGATTTGGTTTTACTGTACATCCAAACAGGACCCTTCTCGAAATAAACTAGTTTGGTTTTTAACGTACATCCAAACAGGGCCCTTCTTGTTTTTGTATCTATTTAAATTATGAACCCAACAGATTCAAATCTGTTTGAATTCAAAACCAACAGGTTTCATACCTGTTTAATTCAAAACCAATAGCCACCTTTACATCTATAAATGGACTAGCCTCCCATTTGGATTAAACTCTAAATTTTCGTACTCCATTATCTGCTATAAATCTCTGTATTTTGCTGCATTTAATTTCTAAAAGAAAGAGTGTAAACACTTAGTGTGTTCGTAAGGCAAACAATTTGTAGTGCTGCTATTGTTTGTAGTAGATCATTTCATCCTGGGAGATAGACGTCCAAATTCTGAAAGCACTGTGGAGAGGACGAATCTGTCTTAAGGACACAGTGTCAAATACTGGACTTGATCAGATTATAATTCGAACAAATTAAATCAAGTAAGTTATTTAATTTATTTTCAATGTTATTGTTATTTATTTAAATCAGATTTTAATTTTATTTTTGTAACAAAATAAAATCTGTTTTTTATTTATTTATTTTTTATTTCGAGTTTGATTTTTGTAATTAAACAAATTCTTTCATTTCCTTTATTTCTTTATATTTTGGTTGTTGTTTAGTACACAACAGAATTTAATTTATTTAAATACAGTGAAGATTGTCCAATACCTATATCTAATTTCACATATGTCATAAATTTCTTTTTGACAATTCAAAAGTAAATAAAAGTTGTAGAAGGGTCTAACAATGTATGCACATAATTTTTTTTGGTCCGTACATACCATCCACTACAATTGGAAAATTATATTGTGGATCCTCGGTGACAACGTTTAAAATCCAACTGTCATGCATGCAACCCTCCTAACCGCATGACACAAAGACGAAACACATATTGAAATCACACACTGCCAAAATATTTTGAGTGTAGCAACCCTTTCGGCTGAAATACGGGGCTACTTTTGACTCTCTTATGCATGTTGGCACGTGTGTCCCATCCAAGGCATCTAAACAATCCTATACAATTCCAACAAGTAGGCAAGTGAACAATAATATCAAGTTATTCATTATAGCCTTGAATTTTGAAACTCACATCTTTGTACAATAACAATTGTAATTGATTTTAAGCTTAGTTTTGTGCACCTTGAATGACAAATATTATGCTTGGGACTGCAGATGGGGATCCCTCCAGTTTTGGAAATCTACGGGCGGTCGACAATGAGCGATGGTGAACTTTTTCATTGCTTTCAAAACATTATGAAAATGGCATGATATTGTTTCATCAGAGTGTTGGAATCGTTCTTAGAGCTCTCGGTTAGGCAAGGTTTTGAGAATATGAATGAAGATTGCAACACTCTCCTGAATGTGTAGCCGTGGTCATGCTCGGGTACATTAAACCTGAAGTCATTCACCAATGTCGCACATAAAGGCGTGAACACATGTTTCGGCATACACAGTTCATAGCGAAATCGGCCACTGTGATCGTTATATAATTCCACTATCTATGCCCTCCTCGTTAAGATGGACGTGCGACATGGGACTTTAAGTACATGCGCCTTGTAATAGTCTGCGGCAATTTTGTATGCTTCAACATAATTATTGTTCATTTTATTCTACCACTCTATTGCGAGTGCAGTGACATCATCACACATTTTCTACATCCGTGCATCGCTATCATCGGTGCCTTCCATGGCTAAAAATAATACTACAAACAAATAGTTAGCAGAAAATATGAAGTGAACAAATACGGTAAAAACGTAAATTTCGTATAACAACCTAACATTCAGTGGTTAACCTGTAAGGATATCTAATTTTGGTGACAAAAATTATGGGGTAAACATATGTATGCAAACAGCTTAAAAACACATAAATTCCAATGGTCAATGTTATCCTATTCAATGCAAAGAAAATGGACATTCCAAAAACAACTTAAAATAATAAATTCCAATGTTATCCTGTTCATTGTGGTCATGTTCCTAATGGGGTAAACATAAACCTATTCAATGTTATCCTGTTCCTAATAGATGTTGCAAACAACAACATCAATTAATAAAAAGTAAATGTTATCCTATTCAATGCAAAGAAAATGGGCAGTCCACAAACAACTTAAAATAATAAATTCCAATGCTATCCTGTTCATTGTAGTTATGTTCCTAATGGGTGTTGCAAACAACAACATCAATTAAAAAAAAGTAAACATAACCAATTAAATTAAAAAACTACCTATAACCAAACTGAAGCAAACAACAACCATAACCTGTCCACTTTAATTTTAAAAAAAAGTAAAAGCTGTAATTGCATAACCAACTTAAGCAATTATGGTTAAACAAACTACAAATAAAAACAGGTCCAAACACAACATATTTAAAAAAGCACGTCTTTAGGAAATAGAAATAATCATATTTAAAAGTGAAGTCCTTCATTGCACAATATGCTCGCAAGAGTTGGAACAGTTGCAGTACTCTTTTTGTCCTGTTGCTTCACCTGGAGCCAGCCAATAATGCCTTCATCGGAAGGAATACTCATCACCATCTCCCTATTATTTGGCACCTCCATAAGCAAAATTCCGAAATGGAGTAGTGGATTAGTTTGGTCCATTCCCTGAATTTCATAAAGACGTCCAATTGCTTGGGCCATAGTGACACTATGCCCGCCGACAACATGGTTTATAGTGAGTTCCTTACTTTGGAACTTCACCAAATTGACCAAATCATCCATGCTCGTTGCCAATGTTGCTGCCTTGGTCATTCGCTTTTTCTACATCACTGTGCCTGATGAGTGTCTCATTTTACTGCCACTACCTGATGTTTTTATGGTTGCAAATTTCATCAAGTCAGTTGTTTTTGATGTTGCCAATTCGTTGCTGTCGGTAGAAAAGTCAGCATTGTCGGACTCTCTTTCCATCTCCACTTGGTTTCGCGTCTCGGCAGGCGTCCAGGCATTTTTACCTGTTGACACAAACCTAGTGAATACACGACGCATCAACTCCTTATGATCCAACGGCTTCGTTCTAAACTTGCAACTTTCTTTATCAACCTGTAACATGACAGAATGAGAATAGAAAATTAGGAAAATGTTAACATCTGTTTATGGAGTTTGTACAAAATGGATGAATAGCAGCAGAAATGTACATAATTATTTTATGCATGACAGTGAATGAATGTACATAAGTGGCATTAGATGTTTGAAAGTGGTAGCAACAAGTGGAATGTGGAATGTGTAATTATGCATAACAGTGAATAAATGTACAAAAATTGTTTTAGTTATTTATTTATGTATTGGTTTTATTATCTCAACAACATTTACAGTAGTCATTGTAGTTTGTTGTGCTGGTGTACTCTAATTAACTTAATTTTTGAATCATATCGTTAGTGTAATAGTCAATATTCATAATTTTAATACCTAAATTTTTTGGGTATCAATAACCATCATCCTATAAAAAAAATGAAAAACAAAAACAAAAACAAAATAGTGATATGGTGGCATAGTTAAACTTAAACATACCAGCCAGAAGCAACCAATGTTGTTGTACACAAAAATAAGTACAAAAATATAATTACATGATCATATTTGCAAATAAATTCCATAATCAGTTGTCCGATGCATAACAAAAAAACGTAAACATAAGTTGAAATCGTTACCTTCTCCATTCTAACCCACCATTCATCCGACGCATTGAACAACCTAATCTCTTGGTCGAACACAATTGTAGATACCCTATTTTTGACAGTCCTCAAGCCTTGGACATCATCACTTGTGCATATGGTGATTGTGATTGCGATTGCATGTGTTCGTTTTGAGTGCTCGAAGTCCTCGGCAGAGCGCCTTGTCTTTTAAGCCTTTAAACCTTATCTGTTTTGTGCCTTGTTTTGGACCAAAACCTTGTTATTTCTTGGCTGGAGCTTTTGGTGACCTGTCGGCCACCACCATAGACTATCGGCCATGGATAATGATTGTCAGCCATGGGTGTGGCCGGTCGGCCACCAATGCCTTTTTCCAGATATTTGTTGACAGCTATGTTAACTGTTAACACAATGAGCTGCATCTCCCTACACGTGTATGGTGGGATGTTTCTAAGCTCCAAGAGTGTTTTTCTATATATAGGGGGGTTCCTCCCCCATTTTTGAGGGTTAATAATTTTGGAGCAAAATTCTCCCTCTCTCTCTAGATTTCTCTCTCTCTCTCTCTCTCTCTCTCTCTCTTGCAATTTTGTATATCTTTGCTCACAAATCCTTAGCTTTTGCCTATACCTCCTAAACCAAATCTCCTTACCTTTGAGCTGAGATTCTTTGAGACCTTCTTCGAGCTCTAGCAAGGGGTTTTAGCTTGGTTTGATGCCTAAAATTGAGCTTTGCTTTAAAGGTATAAAACTTATCTTGTTTGCTTTGTTTCAAGATACTTGTTTTGCCATCTATTTCAATTGTTTTTTTCCTGGTTTTGAAATGTTAGAAGCTCAATTTTTGTGACTTAAAAGTGGTGGCTTGAGCCTTTTTTTTGGTAAGGGGTGGTTCAACCTTCTTACTTCTTTGCTTGCATAGCTTTTGTGCCTTTTATTCATCACTTTCAAGTTAACTTTTTTTGGGCCTTCTAACCATTGAATTTTAGAGGTCTTTCAGTGGCAAAAAACTTATTTTGAGGTCCAAATTTGGAGGGGTTAGCCTCCCCTCCTTGTGTCTTGTTTGCATGCCTAGTTAGCTTCATATGTTAGCATGTTTTTTTGGCTTAACTTAACTGAGTCCAGCATGTTTTACACTCTATTTTGAACTATTTTGCCACTGTTTTGGCTGTTTGGTACTTTTTAAGCCTTGCTTTGCATGCCTCTAGTGAAATAGTTGGTGTGTTAAGGCTTTAATCCTCATTGGTTTGAGTTGGTTACATGTTTTAGTGCTTTTACCACTCATTTTCAGCACTTATAATCTCTGCAATCTCCCTCATTCCTTCACCTTTTGGTTTTGCTTTGAAAGTGGTTTCAAGCCACTTGTTTGCATAAGTGTGAAATTGAGGTGCTACACCTAATGGTTTAATCCCTTAGGGGGTTCATTACCAATAGTGTCATGCCTCTTTCATGCCCAAAGCAACTTGGGGTTTGAGCCCTCTTTCCAATAGAGGACACTCACCAATGGACTTAATGAATTAATGAATGGTTTGGTCATTAAAATGAGTAAACAAAATTGGCAAGTAAAAGAGGCAAGATAAGTATCTTTTGTGTTGCATTGCATGTGTTCGAATCGGACGTTAATTTGAACACAAGGAAAATGGGACATTTCATACTCAAAAGTGATGAAATGTGCCACTTTCCTTGGTCACCATTGCCCTTGATCATGCATGATAGGGTGATGGACATTTTGGTCTTGTTTTGCATTTATTAAACTTGCACAATTGGTTTCACAAGCCATCATGCAATGAAATTGCTTGATTTGTGGTTTTGTGAACCAAAGTTTGTCCCTCCTTTGATTTCCACATGAAAAGGAGAGGCAAAGTGTGCAAACAACCCTTGAGAAGTGCTCTGTTTTGCTCTCTGTTGTAGCAAGGAAGCTCAGACCATCAGTGGCCGACAACCATCACCAGTGGCAGATCGGCCACCAATGGTAGCCGACCGGCCCTCTGTCGGCCACCAATGAAATTTCCACAGTGTGTTCCTGAGGTGGAG
Organism: Camellia sinensis; assembly: GCF_055761805.1. Classification (NCBI taxonomy): domain Eukaryota; kingdom Viridiplantae; phylum Streptophyta; class Magnoliopsida; order Ericales; family Theaceae; genus Camellia; species Camellia sinensis. Next base: position 7,383,589 of record NC_138971.1, read on the forward strand.
CAGGGGTGTTCTGGAAGTGGAAAGCTTCTTTGTTGTTCAAATGTGCAAACAGAGACATGCAATAGCAAGACAGTCCCTTTTCGGGTGAAAATTGAGCACGTGTATGAGCCTCCTTTGCATTTCAAGTTTATTTATCACTTAAATATCTAGGTTAGGTACATGTTGTAATTAATTAGTTGTAGCTAATTAAGTGTTGTAAATAATTAGTTAGTTTAACTAGTTATTCATTTTCGGTTTGTAATAATTAGTTAACTAGAATAGTTAATTAGTTTCAAGTTTTGTAATAATTAGTTAGCTTAATTAGCGTAGCTAGTTGGTTAGCTGATTTATTCGGACCCTCTTTTTCAAGGGCGTAATGTTGTAATAAGTGTGCGTGCGTGCGTGTGTGTGTATGTCTTCCAACCCCACGTCTTTCTCCTTTTTATTTAAGCGCATTTGATGGTTAGACTAGGGACATGTTTTGATTAGCCTACCTTATGCTTGCATCCATTCATCTTATCTTGCATGCACTGAGGCTCGGCACATCATTTAAACTGCATTGTCATTTCAATATCTTATTTGAATACGTGTTGACTGCATGTTATTTAATCGATCCATACATCATATTAGTAGCCGAGCCTATTAATTGCATATTGCATATGTTGTATTAGACATCTTGTATAGTTAGGATCATGCATCTTTCCAACCAGTTTCTGTTTTGGCTTGGAGTACTAGGTGAGTTTTTATACTTTAGCATACTTGCATGAGTTTGAATGTTGCCATGAGTAGCATGCTTGCCATGAGGCTATGTGCTTAAATGCTAAACTGTTTGAATGTCTGTGGATAAAGGCTTGTTGTTTGAATTGGAACGATTTAACAAATCTGCATTTTAAGCCTGCTTTGTTGAGTGGCAAATCATGTTTTAAGCCCAATGTGTTTGGTGGCAAATTCGCATCTTTAAGCCCACTTGAGGTGGCAAATTCCAACAATTTTCGTAAACAAACATGAATTGAATTGTTACAAATTGAGCAAAGTAGTCTGTACTTGCTTGTGCGCATCATATAGTAAAGCTTGTTTAATAATCAATAAGAACACATAATGTTCATAAAAAATCATATCATGATTAGTAGAGGCCAATTTTTGATCGGGCGAGCTGGGTGCTCAATTCATGACCTTCCCCCTTCGTACCCAAGTTCTCGAGCTGAGACAACTTTGGTGATGACGGACACGTGGCCTTCGGCATGATTCAGGGTTTCCTAAATTTTCCCAAAATAAAAAAAATTTAGGTGGCGACTCTGTATCTGGCAAAGCAGTCCAATTTTGGCATTATTTGATTTAAAATCGATTTTCCAAAAAGATTTGTCGGATTTGGACTCTTTGGTGTTTATCAGTTTCACATTGCACTTGTGAGGTTAGATTCAGAACCGCGGGAGTTCGAATTGTGAGGCCTTTCTTTTCAAACCTTTCCGAAAGAGGGGGCGCGGAAATAGGCGAGTCCATAGTTTCTGGCAACTCTGTTGGGGATTTAGAGAATTTGACTCGAACTCATGATATGATATTTTATCTACACTTATGTGTCTCTTTGCATTTGCATTTGTATTGGTGCGCCTAAGTCACAGTGTTTGTCATCTACTATTCCTGAGCGGTTTGGGAGAGGCTTCGGTTACAGGCTCTGCCACAATGGGAACACAACCCTTGAATCTGGACTACCGTTTTACCGTTTGATCCTCCTTTCACTTCTTGGTGTTAGGTGTGAGAGATATATAGGTAATCTTGCTGAGGTACCCTTTTTGACCAATTGACCTAGTTGCATATCAGAAACCATAGAGACTGTTCCAAACTAGGACAGGTTGTTTACCCGAGTGCAGGAATTGTGTGAAACCGCTTGTTTTGCATAGTGAACCCCTAGCCCCTAACGAAATTAGGACAGGGTAACCCTACCCCATCATAAGGGTGTGTTGGCTTTCACTTGCTTGATATGTGCTTTTGGAGTGAAACTCAATAGGAATGTATGTATTAGTTGCAAGTCTGGTATCAGTTTTGGGACAGAAATCAGTGTTGAGTACAGTTCTCCAGCTTATGTTTGCAACTGCGTGTTGTTTGTGTTTGAGCCGAGGTGCTGTGCGGTTTTTGATTTTCTGTTTCTTTTGCTTTATTTTCTTCTTTCAAGGTAGTTTTTCACCATTGCTTCAGACGATTTTGTTACCCTCTAAGCAGTTTGGACCCGAGTAAGGCGACTTCACCGATCCGGGGATCTTGTAAGAGGACATCCAATGTTTGCTTCACTCCCACCGGTTACCAGACGGAGGAGGGTTAGGCATAACTCACTAGTTCCGCAGTCACCAGTCCAGCAGTCACCTTTTCAGGCCCAGTCGTCTACTTCTACTCAGCAAAGAGAGTATATCCCAGTTCTGATAACTCAGCATTTCCCAATCAGCATGGAAGATATGCTTTGTCAGCTCCAACAGGTTATTAAGAACATGCAGCTAGATATTGCCCGCCAAGTGAAGGTCATAACCCGCCAAGTAGAATTGATAGACAGGCTTCAGCAACAGCAACTGCAATCAGCAGTAGCCTCTGCGTCCCATGCACCCCCAGTGAGAATTCTAACACCCGGGGTTACAATTAATGTCCAGGAAAATGCGGGCATTCTGGTAGATTCTATCCCACCTTAGACCTCCAAGGCACCAGTTTACCAAATGGAGGCGCCGTTTGAATTCGAGGTTGACACCACTTCACTGAAGGTCAACAAGCTAGAAACGCTCTTCAAACGGGCGTAGGGTGGGAATTCAATCCCTGATATTGAGGATGGATACACAGATTCTGTAGTAACTCTGCCGGATAGATTCAAGATGCCCTATATAGACCGGTTTGACGGCTCCGGGGATCCTATGGTCCATTTACGACTATTCTCTGACATCCTACGACCAATGGGTCTCACCAGACTACAAAAGTTGTCGCTCTTTGGCTGGACCCTGTCTGGTATAACGGCCATCTGGTATGCCAAGCTTGAAGACTCTGTGAAGAGAAATTGGGAGGAAATGGCCGAGGCCTTCATAGCACAGTACTTGTACAATACCCAGATCGAGGTCACTACTCGTGATCTCGAAGCGACTAGTCAAGAGCCGAATAAGGGTTTCTTGGATTTTGTGACTCGATAGAGGGTCAAGTCCTTTATGATAACTATCTGGCCTTCTGAAAAGGACCAGATCAGAATGGTGGTCCATAACTTGCAAGGAAGACTATTACAGAAGATGATAGTCTTACTTTTGTTCACATTTGCTGAGCTCCATGAAATCGGGGTGCAAATAGAGGACGCGATGAAGCACGAGAAGGATGGGGGTGCACGGGAAGGAACATAACTTGCAGGGTCTGATAGACCACAAGAAGGAACAGCCCAAAAGGCCCTTTACACGCAGCTCCAATGTAGCCACGACTGGTGCTACCTCTGCATGGCCTTCAGATGTGAGCATGGTCACCACCATACCCAAGACTGCCAATCCCTTTGCTGACATATCCAATACAACTTTCCAAACCTCCAACCATCAGACTTGAGGCCAGAGGGACTTCACGTCGCTCTATATGTCCTTATCTATAGCCCTGAGGGTCCTAATCAAAAGGGGGCATCTGAAGCTATTAGAATAACGCCCACTGCCCGATCCTCTCCCACCTAAACAGAACCTGTCCAAATACTGTGCTTTTCACCAACAGCATGGTCATGATATTGATCAGTGCTTCAGATTGCATCATGAGATTCAAGATCTCATTAACAATAAAGTGATAGCACCTCCTGAAAAATCCAACGTCACTACAAATCCTTTCTCACCACATAACCAAGCCCTTCCATCGCGGTAAATAAACCTCATCCATACACTAGTCGTTCCTTATGACCCCAATATATATATCACCCCTTCCCACCTGCCTAACCGGCGTTGTTCATCCCTGAGAGCACAGACTTGTGCATGATGAATACGTCAACAATCCAAACTGAGCCCGTGGTAGTGATAGTGGAAGATGAAGGGAGATCAGCCTTGACGGAGAATACCAATTCGTTGCCCAAGGGCTTTAAGGACTTATCTGAAGAGGTGTACGACCCGTGCTGTTATGTTGTGCCAATCAATCAAGCTAAGCCAGAAGTGGTGCTGCCGATTGTGATGGAGGTCAGTGTAGTCCGAGAAGATGGACTAAGTCAAGGATTAGATGATCTAGCCGACCTGGAGAAGGATATGGACAATTTACAGTTCTTTGATGAGCAAGATCAAGGAGACGTGCATATTAATTGGTTTGATTTAAATGGGTCAACAAACAATTCTGGGTGGCTAAGTAATGAACCCGATGTAGATGAGGGAGCTGAATTGAAGCTGGAAGAGCAGAAAGCGGGAACCATTGCAATGGCCGGAACGACTGAGATGAAGGGTAAGCTACCGCAAAGCACTGGTAAAGAACAATTGGCTCAGGAATTGGGTATTGTTAGCACTGTACATACAGAATAAGAAACCACACTGGAGTGGTTTGGGCAGGAAATGAGTGAAAGTTATCAGAAAGCTGGAATAGTTTAACGCCTCTTGGGGAATGTTTTTGCTGAGGGAACATTTAGACCAGAATCAGACAATTGCTTGTCAGTTTCGGGAGGTATGTGGTAGGAAGATGATGATCTTCATCTTGCCCACACTAATGAAGATTGGGGTGAGGGTATTCCTGACAACACCTGGTATATGGAAGAAGTCGACCACATGACACGAAGTGGCCGATATTTCAAACCTCTGCATCTGGACCAACCCGAGGCATCTGGGAAGGACAAAGAAGTAGAGAAACAGAAGGAAAAGCTGTTGGAAGAAGAAGCTGTGCTGAAACAGTTGAAGAAGATTCAAGCTGACATATCTATCTGGGGGTTGCTTATGGCTTCGCGAGTGCACAGACAAGCTGTATTGTTGGCGATGGATAAAGCCAAGTTGTCTATTGAGACTACCTCGAAACAACTGGTGGGATTAGTCTTCCCGGAAGGCGCTGTGCCAACTTTGACCTTTTCCGACAAGGAATTGCCGCCAGAAGGCTCTACACACAATAAGCCTCTATACATATCCGTAGAGTGTCGGGAAAAGTGGGTACCATTCATGTTAGTCGACATCGGGTCAGCAATCAACGTCTGTCCATGCCGCACGACTTATGCTATTGGCATGAAACCGGTAGATTTTGTGCCTACGGCCCAGGTGATTCGGGCGTATGACAACACAAGCAGAGAGGTGATGGGGATAGTGCAGATTAGAGTACAGGTTGGCCGGGCTCAACAGGATATCAAGTTCCACGTCCTGGATATTTTAGCCACTTTCAATCTACTACTTGAGTGACCCCGGCTGCATCAAGTAAAAGCTGTCTCTTCCACTGCCCACCAAATGCTGAAGTACTTCCATGGAAAAGGGGTGGCCATAGTTTTCAGGAATTCATCTATACATCCTCTGCCAGAGGTTACTACACCTGTGCTGGAGATTGTACATGGTGACGAGGATGTTTTTATTTCGGGGTTTACCTTGGCTGAGGCCTGGGTAGTGCAGAATATTTTGGCTGTTGATGAGAGCCTATATGTTAGCGCTCAGTCTGTATATCTCATGAATAAGCTACAACACATGCTTAGAATGAGATTAGGAAGGAGTGGCCGGAAGGGCGTTACTGCATTGGTTGACATGCTACATAACTTGCATGCCTTTAGTCTCGGCTATACGCCCACCAAAGAGGATTGGGTGAGGAAAGGGAAATAAATGGCCGGAAGAGCCAGAGCAAAACAAAGTAAAGTGGGAAGCGCTATGAACTTGTACACCGACCTATCTTGGGAACCTTGAACGGCTATTTTGTTCGGGAGGGTGAAGGCTTCCCATTCTGTGGTTTTCGTTAACCATGGTTTAACTCTGAGAAGTAGCGGGTTCCCGGCTTTGAGATTTTCTTTGACTTGCAGCCGCAAGAAAATGATACAAAGGAACAGAATGAACAAACTGCTAAGGCTGCAAAGAACACAGAAAGTGATTCCAACAGCAATGAACTTGAGGTAGGAGTAGCACTGGCATGTCTCCTTTTGGATCCTTAGATCAACTCAGAAAGCTTGGGGGATGACCTAATTATTTCCATGATCGGAGACCAATCGGGTGCTAACCCTTCTAGCGGTATTCTGGATGCATCTGACAAACCGTCCTTCATTTGGCAGCTGGAGGAGGCCTTCTTGTCCAATAGTTCTGAGTCGGGTAGTGAGCCAGAATCTGATTCTATAGAGTCTGTGGAGTCAGAATCAGATTCCAGTTCTTCTGAGTCAGAGTCCGGTATTTTTGGGGTTCATAACCCGGATGCCGAAGTTTTGTCCAGGACGTCTTTTTCTTTTTCTTTTGAGTCGGTTGTAACCAAGGAATTGGATGAGTTGAACCTTTTGAATGTGAATACCACTGCAGATTTTGAGTACTTCTCTGTGCCTCTTGTTTATTGCATTGATCATGATTTTCAAAATTTTGATGAAAACGATGAGGAAGGAATTCCTCTGGTTTTGAAACATTTGATTGATCGAGAGGATGAGAGGTTTGTAAAACCCCTTGTTGATGAAATCATTCTAATTAATGTGGGTACTGAGAAGGATCTACGTTTGGTCCAGATCAGGTCTACGTTGTCTTCGGAGGAGTGCGAGCACTTAGTTGCTTTATTAAAAAATTTCAAAGGTGTTTTCACGTGGTCCTACGAAGAGATGCCTGGAATCGATCTTAAGATTGTACAACATCGGATCCCTCTTGACCCCGAGGCCCGACCCATCAAGCAGAAGCTGTGGAGAATACACCTGGATTGGGCTTTGAAGATTAAATAAGAGGTCACCAAGCAGATAGGCGCAGGTTTCTTGCTAGTATCTAAGTATCCGACTTAGTTGGCCAACATTGTTCCGATGTCGAAGAAAGATGGCAGAATTTGGGTGTGTGTGGGTTTCAGGGATTTGAACAGAGCTAGTCCGAAGAACGACTTTCCTCTGTCGCACATCGACGAATTGGTGGACTTCACCGTAGGCCATGCGTTGCTCTCCTTCATGGATGGATTTTCCGAGCATAACCAGATTCTGATGGCACCCGAGGACAGAGAGAAAACTGCTTTCACTACGCTGTGGGGAACCTACTGCTACAGGGTGATGCTGTTTGGGTTGAAGAATGCTGGGGCTACCTATCGAAGGGCTGTAACCACAATTTTGCATGACATGATCCAAAAGAGGTCGAGGTGTACGTGGACGACATGATTGTCAAATCCAAGGAAAGAGAGGGCCACTACACCTCCTTGAAGAAATTCTTCCCACAGATCAGAGAGTATAGATTGAGGTTGAATCCGCAAAAATGTACTTTTGGCATAACAGCAGGAAAAATGCTGGGGTTTTTGATCACATAGAAGGGCATCGAGGTAGATCTTTCCACAATTAAGGCTATCCTAGAAATGCCACCACCAAGGACTGAAAAAGAGGTGCGAGGCTTTCTAGGTAAAGTGCAATTCATAAGATAGTTTATTTTAAAATTAACCTCGACTTGTAAACCACTATTTGGTCTCCTGAAGAAAGGAAAGAAATTCTAATGGGATGGCCGATGTTAGTTTGCTTTTGAGTAGATCAAGCAGTACCTTCAAAACCTGCATGTGTTATCGCCGCCAGAGCCAGGGAAGCCCTTGATTCTGTATTTGTCAGTAACGGACAGGACAATGAAATGCATGCTCGCTCAGGAATCTGAGAATAGAGTAGAGGAGGCCATCTATTACCTGAGTAAGAAGATGCTGGATTATGAGACCCGTTACACCCTGCTGGAGAAGGCTTGCTTGGCCTTGGTATGGGCTACCAGGAAGTTGAGGCACTACTTGTTAGCTCACGCTGTAATCCTAGTTTCGAGATTAGATCCCATCAAATATCTCTTTGAGAAACTAGCGCTTACAGGTAGTCTACCCCGTTGGTTGCTTCTTCTTTTCGAATTTGATTTGAAGTATATTCCTCTCAAGTTTGTCAAGGGAAGAGCGGTAGTAGAGTTCCTAGCAGATCACCCAGTGGAAGGGGATGAAGCGGTAGAATACCTGTTCCCAGATGAAGCTATTCTGAAAGTCGAGGAAGAGATTTGGACAATGTACTTTGACAGAGCGTCTAACCAATACGGTTATGAGATAGGGGTGTTGTTAATAGCACCTGACAATTCCCATATACCCTTAGCCTTCAAACTCCGGTTCAAGGTATCCACAATGAAGCAAAATACAAGGCGTGTATCGCTAGTTTGGAAGCTGCCCTGGAACTAGGGGCAAAAAGGTTAGACGTCATTGGGGACTCGAACCTGGTTATGTCTCAAGCAAATTGAGACTGGAAGGTCAAAGAAGAAAAGATGAATATCTATCACCAGACCCTGGACGTTCTGATTCCTAAGTTTGAGAAACTGACCTTCACGCATCTACTAAGAGAGGACAAAAAGTTCGCTGATGCTTTATCAACTTTATCTTCTATGATAGACATCCCGTTGGGAGTCCGGATGCGTCCGATTATCATTGAACAGAGATATACGCCGGCCTACGAGACTATTTCCACAATAGATGAAGTACAAGATCAAAACCCCTGGTATTATGTGTAGACGTCCCCGAACGTCCCGGGAGGAATGAGGTCCCGTTCTGTTCGTATTGGGGTCACTACATGTTCGGACTCAAATTGTCACGGTTCTCAATCTGAACCAAAGAGTCCAAATCCGGCAAATCGTTTTGAGAAAATAGATTTTTTTGAAAGAAGTGCCAAACATGGACTGCTTTGCCAGATACAGAGTCGCCACCTAAATATTTTATTTTGGGGGAAATTTAGGAAACCCTGACTCGTTGCCTAAGGCCACGTGTCCGTCATCACCAAAGTTGCCTCGACTCGGGAACTTGGGTACGATTGGGGAAGGTCACTTCGTGAGCACCCCCGCACGCCCGATCAAAGATCGGCCTCTACTAACCATGATATCTAGTTTTGAAGACATTAAGCGTTCTTATTCCGGTTATTAGCCTAGATTTACTATGTGATGCGCACAGCATACAAGTATAGACTGGGTCGCCTGAATTGGAACAAAACATTTCATGTTTGTTTATTTGAAAGCGGTTTGCTACTCGCAAGTAGGCTTAAAATGCGAATTTTGCCACCCTCGGGTGGGCTTAGAAAAACATGATTTTGCCACTATCTATTGGGCTTAAAACTCACAGTCAATGCATTTATTCCAATTCAAATAATCCAACCTTCACCCACAGGCATTCAGGCAGTTATATCACATAAGCATATAGCCTCATGGTAAGCATGCTATCATGGCAGTCACTCACACACATGCAAGGATGCTAAAGCATAAAACTTACCGAGTACTCCAAGCCAAAACAGAAACTAATTAGAAATCCATGCATGATCCTAACTATACAGAAATGCCTAATGCAACGCATGCAAAAATGCAACTATAGAAGGCTCGGCTATTTTAAAGATGGCATGCGAAATGCTACAACTAACATGTATTCAACTTGGAATTGAGATACAAATGCAGTTAGTATGATGCGCCGAGCCCGGTGCATGCAAGACAGATGAATGAATGCAAACATGCTATCATACTGTATGCTAATTGAAACATGCCCTAATCTAACCATCATAAGCTGATAAATAAAAGGGAGAAAGACGTGAGGTTGGAAGACATACATCACACACACGCACACTTATTACAACATTGCCCTCGCGCAGAGAGTCCGAATAAATAATACAGTCCCAAATAAATAAATAATACAGTCCCGAATAAATACAAAATCTTAATTAATTAACACATTAATCTAGGAAAGCAATAAATTGCACGCAAATCCATGGACCGCCTCAGCTCTGTTCCAAATGATAAATGATGCATGCTCGGGTTGCCTTGTGCGGAGAATCCCTTGCGATGCCCCGGTTTGCCTCTGTTTGCAATTATTCTTGGGATGCGTGCCAGGCTCCGGAAGGTTGTTGATCTCTGATTTGCTGCAACAGAGAGCAACAAAAGGGCATGGCAAAGTATTTTCACATATGTATGCATGACTACTCTTCAAGGAGTGTAGTCTTCGATCCTCGTGCCACCAATCACGCATTTCGATGCATGATGGCCGAGAAGTCGAATTGCATGACGCAATATGAAATGAATGCACATATGGACATAACAAGGCCTAGACTCCATCATGGATAATCCGGAGTGTCGGCGATCGGGAATTGAGACGCGTTCCGTCACTTGGAGTACGAAACGTCCCTCGTTTCCCGTGCTTGGGCTAACTCCTATCCCAAGTACAATGCAATATGCATGACATGCATGAATGCAACCGTAACATGCAACCTAGCATACACAATGCTATGAAGTGGCATACACAATGCACGATGTAACGAGGCATACACAATGCTCTAACATACAACCTAGCATACACAATGCTATGAAATGAAATGGCATACACAATCCATAATAAACTTACACTAACATGAGTGGACCTCAGCCATACTCACATCAGAAGCCATTAGGTGAAAATGAGACTCTCGAAATGCGTGCACGCATGCACGCAAACCGAGGACCAAACCTAAGGCATAACATGTAACTCTAACAAGGCATGGCAAGGGATGCAAGATGGCATGTAAACTCACAAATTCCAGCACTGAAATATGATGCTAAACAGCCCCGAAACGTGGAAAAATGGCACCCGATGCATGAGATGAAACCTGAAACTCGAAACTAGGCACATGGAATGACTTATAGCTATACAAAGCATGCATTATTTGATCATGAAGCATGAAGACAGAGCCAAGGCAGTCCCAAAACATGAACATTTCCAGTTCAAAGCATGGCCAAAAGATGCTAGCATGGTGGACAAAATAGCATGCAATCTTGACTAGCAATCATGGTTTACATGGAAAGTATATGAAGCAAATGTAATCTCACCAAACCAGCAAAAATCAGTGAACAAAACACGTGAAAATAGGCCCAAATAACCACTGATATGCAACCATGGTATGCAAAAATAATGAGTTACTTTGGAGGGCCATGCAAGGAGTTATTAAGCACATGCAAGGTAGACATTTAGCATGGCATAAAAAACTATGAAAATCAAATATGGTAGTCCTAAAACTCACTAAATTGACCCTGGAAAGTGACTTCGAAGCATGCAAGGTAGGGTCTCTTTGGAAGGCCAAAAAGGCCACCAAACAAGAGAAGGAGAGAGGGGGTCACCCCCCTCTAATCTTGGCTCGCAAAATAGTGTTCCAGCCACTGAAAATCCACTGGATTTCAGTGGCTAGAAGGCCAAACAAAGCATGCAATTGGGGCTTAGGTGTAAGGCTCAAAACAAGGGACAATCAAGCATGCAAGGAAGCATGTGACCTCAAATAAAATAATGCCCTTAATAAAACATGAAGATGATGTCAAAACAAGCCTTTTTCTAGTTTACAACAAGTCTAAAAAATGAACATAAATAGGGCTAATCTATCATGCAAAAATGGCCCTAAAAGAGAGAATAGAGACAAGGGACAGCAGTTGGCCCCAAACAGTGAAGAGCCCTTCAACAAAGTTGAAGAGGGGCTCAAAAATGAAGCACTTTATAGTTTACATCAAGTCTCGAAAATGAACAAAAGTGAGGCTAAAACAACATGCAAGAAAAAGGCCTAAAAGAGGGATAAAGAGACAAGTGGTAGCAGCTGGCCTCAAACAGAGGAGAGCCCTTCAACAAAGTTGAAGAGGGGCTCAAAAAAAGACATTTTAAAGTTTATGACCAAGTCCAAAACAGCTCACAAATAAGACTAAAATACCATGCAAAAATAGGCCTAAAAGAGAGATAAAGAGGCAAGTGGAAGTAGGAGACCTCAAACAGCAAGAGGTCCTTGATCAAACATGAAAAGGAGCTCAAAATATGACTATTTTCAGTTTGGGTTGGAGTCCATAAATGCAAGCAACAAAGGCTAAGAAAGCATGCAAAATAGAGCTAAAAGAGAGGGAAAGGAGACTTACCCTTGAAGACCAAACTTCAACAGCTCTTGGACCAAATTTCTGAGCTCTCAACCTCTTCAAAACAGTCCCAAAATGCTGGAATGGAGGATGGAGGCCTTGTGCTATGGGTTGGTGTGTAAATGGCCAAGAACCAAGGGTGTTTTAAGGCTTTGAAGAGAGGGAGAGGGAGGATTGTATGCAATGGCCTTAAACAATTTTTGTAACCCTTCAAAATGGAGCTGGGGTGCTGGTTTGATAGAGGGAGAGAGGCAAGGAAAAGGGGGGGAAAAACCAATTCAAATTTCCCCCCAAAAGGCAGCCCCCTGGATACAAAATCTGGGGGGAAACAAATTGCACAGTTGGGATACACTTGGAGAGAGGATCATGGCCGGCCAGGTTCAAAAGGTTCAGGTGGCCGGCCGGCCACCCCCCATGGCCGGCTGGCCACCCTCCATGGCGGGCCAGTCAGGGGTCAAAAGGGTCAATGAAGATTGCTGGCAGGCCACCTCAAAAAGGTGGCCTCCCATGTGTGCACAACACAACTATGTGGTCAAAACCCAGAAAATGTGAACCAGGAGAGAGAAAAGCCAACTTTTTAGAAGGGTTCAAAAGGGTCAAGGACAATTACTGGCCGGCCTATACATATTGGTGGCCTCCCAGGTGTGTACAACACAAATATGGGGTTTAGGGCTAAAGAAAGTGGCCCCGGGGTGGTTAACATTAGCTTTTTAGTGAGGAAAACGGGCGACGGAGAGCGATGAAGAAATAAAGCTGGCTTTTCAGAACAATTGTTGGCCTCCCACCCTCCTACAAGCTTCCTAACAATGAAAATAAGGTCTCCACCAAAAATGAACCAAAACGGATGCAAAGCGAAGGTTCGGGGACCGAAACACGCGGCCTGGGGGCCCTGAAAACAGGCTGTTAAGCACCGGAGGTGGCGTTCGACCACAAAGTTGGTCTCTCGGGCCACAGTGTTCCTCAAAAGGGAGGAAACAAGGCGTGTGCCAAAAACTGGAGCAAACGGAGGTGGTTAGGCGGTCCCGAACCGAGGCACACGGCCGTCGGCTCTGAAAAAATAAAAACTGGGCTCCAAATGGAAAAAATGGCCTACGACCACAAAACGTAGCCTACGGCCACTGAGAGATGATCTATGAGACCTCTCTCTCCCTTCGGGAAGAGAAAATAGAGAAAATAGAGCCTGGTTCGCAAACCGAGGCGAGGCACGAAAGAGTCCGGAAGTCCGGAGGCAAGGCTTGCAGCCGGGACTCTGAAACTTCTGAACGAGCACAATATGCAATATCACCGAGCGCTCAATCAGTGACATCTGAGTCTTAAGGTTGGTAAAAAATGGGGTGTTTACATTATGATATTTGGAACTTCTTGGAAAATGAGGTTTATCTACCAGGGGAAAACGCCAAAGATAAGAGGGCAATAGAGCAAATCGCCATTCAATTTATCATTTGTGAGAGTAAGTTGTATAAGAGGGGTCATCTGGGAATGCACAAGTTATATGTCGACACAGTGGAATTGAAGGGCCTAATGGAGGCCATCTATTGGGGAGAGTGTGGAGCACACATGAGCGGAGTAATGTTAGCTCGGAAGATTCTCAGGCAAGGTTACTACTGGTCTACTATGGAGGAAGATTGTATTGGTTTTGTTTAGCGATGCGACAAATGCCAAATCCATGCAAATCGCATGAATATTTCGTCGTCGAAGCTGTACAACATGACTTCACCATAGCCTTTCTCAGACTGGGGAATTGACGTCATTGGGGCAGTTACACCGAAAGGATCAAATAGGCATGAGTACATTCTGGTAGCAATTGATTATTTCATGAAGTGGGTGGAAGCTCAGTCTTATGCAGTGTTGAAAGCATCGCATGTGGCTAAGTTCATCCGAAACAACATTATTTGCCGTTATGGAATCCCGAATAAGATCATTTCAGACAATGGCTCCCATTTCAAGAAAGAAGTGATCGACTTGTTGGAGAAATACAACGTGGCTTTTCATAAGTCATCTACATATCAGTTGCAAACCAACGGAGCTGTTGAGGCTGCCAACAAGAACATCAAGCACAATTTGCAGAAAATGGTTGAGACCTATAGGGATTGGCTAGACAAATTGCCATTTGCTCTCTAGGGCTACAGAACTTTAATTCGGACATCTACTGGGGCAACTCCGTACTCTCTGGTTTATGGGATGGAAGTTGTTTTTTTGATTGAAATAAAGGTTCCGTTGCTGCGAGTTATGGTTGAGTGCCACATAGCAGAGGCAAATTGGCAACAGAATAGGTTCGAGGAACTGATGCTGTTCGATGAGAGGAGGTTAAAAGCACTGTACCATGTTCAGGGTAATCAACATTAGATTGCCAGGGCTTTTAACAAGAAAGTTAAGTCTCGGAATCTTAAGGAAGGGGATTTGGTATTAAAAGACAATCGAGCTCCCATCCATGACCTAAGGGGCAAGTTCAGACCGAATTAGACTGGTCCTTACATTATCAAAACTATTTGGTTGGATGGAGCTGTTATTCTCATGGACCTAGATGGCCTAGAATTTTCCCAACCAATCAACATGGACAAGTTGAAGAAATATTACTCTTGAGAGGCTCGCTAGGCCAAAAACCCGAAAGGGCAACCTAGGCAAAAGTTAGAGCACAAAAAATTGGAAAAAAGAAAAACTAAGCTCGCAAGGTTGAAAACCCTAAAGGGTAACCTTGGCAAAAGTTAGATCGCAAAAGGAGACCGTTAATACTCGAGTGAACCCAAACCGAACTACGTAAGGCCTGATTTCTATCTTTGGAATACGTAGGCAATTTCATCTCGAAATTTGGCCGTAAACACCTCCAAATCAACTGTATCCATGTGTTTGATCGAGGCATCCTTGTCTATTTGTTATTTGAAAGTTCGGTTGTGATCCGTGCTCCGAGAAAAGAGTTGACTACAATGCTGAGCAGTGCTATCCAGTCAAGGGGCAATTTTCCATTTCTGGATTCGGGGTTGTACATCTCAAGGATAGATTCCATGTGTGTCAAGTTGTGATCCCTATCAAAAATGGTTTTGAAAAGTTTTAATAAAAGTTGATTTTGTTCAAATTAATCTTTTTACAACTTAGATTATTTTTGGACCAAAAGAAAAATTTTCAATGCTCACAACTTCAATTTCATTGATTTCAATACAAAGTTCTTCAACTGTTGATACAAATCAAAGTTGCTTTTATTACATTCAAAAAGAAAACTTGAAAAGTAAGATCAAAGCAATAAACTTGGGGTATAGCTAAGTTAGGTGTTCTTACGTCCTCCGCTTGTGCTTGTGAAAGCTCTTGACGCTAAAGTGGGCCCAGCTTGTGCCTCATCTTCAAGCCAAGTCAAGCACTCGCCAAAAAGTGCGCAGTTGAAAACTAGAGGTGGGAGCCAAAAGTCCTCTTATCCTCCAAGCATTGGAATGTCGAGCTAATTGTGAACCTCAAATTAGAAATGAAGCCGGGTACCCTACCCCCTCTTCTTGGCAAGTCTGGTCATGTCCAAACTGGCGCCTGAATCAGAATGGAAAGTAAAACATATAGTGTGTCAAGACAATCAGCTGAATGCTAACTTGTCATGCTGTAGCTTATCTCAGGCAGATCAAACCAGAGGCAGTGCCAAGTAATGTCAATAGCAGACTTGTTGCATATCCAATGGCACCACCACTCCTCGTTCAGGAAATTCACTAGCCGTTGGCAAAAGAAATAGCCCCGTGCTGAATATGCAAGGCAAGAATCCCCTACCTTCAGCCTGTCCATGAGCCATATTTGGAGAGGGATGAAAAAAAAGAGAGATCAAAGAATAGAGAGGTGTGTGTTGAGAAAAAAAGTGAGAAAAGGGCTTTGAGAGAAAAACAGAGCATGAGTGTCGAGAGATGTGCGAAACACATATTAGAAAGGGTGGGAAACATTACCTGAAGAAGTAGTGGACTTCCCGTGAATTTGGTTGTTTCTTGCCGATGAAAGGCGTCTAAGCCCATCAAAGTCTCGGCCAATGCCAAGCCAATATAACTCTTGCCCTCTTTCAAACCATGCGCCACTTCAACTAGCTGAATGCTAGACCCGCCGAAAGTAGGGGCAAGAAGGAAATACGCTAACATGCACAAACAAATGGCGTGTTGTCGAAAACCCCGCCAAAGAAGATCGCTTCGGTCACCGACATCAGAAAATCGATAAATCAAACTTGGGATGTCTAGCTTAGCTCTTGTCCCCCGATGCTAAACACGTGCGTAACCAGGTTCCAACATCTAGCTGTGGCATGTAGAAATGGAAAACAAAGCGGAGAACCACTCAGCGGGAATAATGCATTTATGCTAAAACCCCAAAAATTCACTTTTTTCGAGCCATCTAAAGTTGTAATCCAATTTGAGAGTTTTTCGATGAAGAATGGCTCCATTTTTGAAGAATTTGCAGCTGAAATGAAGAAATCACAAGGCTCCAATCTTTTGTAGAAGATAGGACAGTGAGTGGAAGCTAGGTGGCAACAATCTAGAGGTTCCTCACTTTGTTGGCCGACTGGCCATTAGTGATGGCTGACAGGCCACTTGGGTAGCCGACCGGCCACCACTAGTGGCCGATAAAATCCATTCATGGCCGACAACCCTTTTTGCAGACCTGCTATCCACCTTTATGTTAAGAGTGCTGAGAACCTTTGTTTTGTTCTACTCTTTATATATGTTAAGGTTTTGTTTTAAGTCCTTTTTTTAGTTTTGTTGAGTTTGTATTTAAGTTGTTTATCGAGTTGTTTTTATTTTGTATATTGAGTTGTACCTTGTCTTTCTTTTTCGGTCTTGGTCGTTTCATTACCTAATTAAAAAAGTTCTGCCAACACAAGTGTTCAATTTTCATTATCAATTCAATCTTGGTTCTATGCAATGGGCTGCTCGTGATGCAAAATACAACTTTTGTCAAAAACCCAATTTTCATTCCGATCATGGTTTGTTTTTGTTTTTTGTTACAAAACTGCAAGTTTTTCAAAAAAAAAAAAAAAACCTATCTGAAGCTGTACAAAGTGCTAACATTACTAACAAAAGAAACCAAGCGAAAATACAGATAGATCAACGCCAGCTATCTCAAGTTCAAGAGGCCCTCTTCGTCCTCTTCTTGGGCGGGGACTCAGAACTGGATGCCGAACTGGAATCGAAGTCATTGCTGCTCTCTGCCTCAGAACCTGGCTCAGTAGTATCGCCACTAGTAGAACCTGAGCCGGCGTCATCGTCTCCACTCTCGGATGACTTAGCGTGCTGACTCGCTGCCTCTTTAGCCTCACTACTCTCAGTGTCGTCGTCGCTCAGAATGGTCTCTGAAGGACCATTCTCGCCTTTGGTGCCCCTAGGTCTGCCTCGGCTGTGTGCTGGAGCCTATCTCTCTCTCTTCCCTACTACTAAAGGAGGCACTGATGGTCCTGGTGCTGTTGTTACCGGTGCTCTCGGTATAGGTGGGACTTGAAAGATAGTTGTTATATGTCAGCCACAGTATGTGTATCAGATGCAAGTATGGTGTACAAAATGAGTATATGCAAAAGTCAGGTACAGTGTATGAAGTCAGATGCAGTGTATCCGTGTAGTGTGGGGAAATTTTCAGTTGAAATGTCAATTTCAGTGTGCCAGTGGAAATTTAATGACTGGAATGTAAGGAAACTGAGGAAACGATGAATGCCGTGGAAGCCGAGCAGTGCCTCCCTCCTCAATATCATGCCCTCGAATGAGGCTAATAGTTCTAGCAGATCCTCAGTGTATCCTGGAGGTGCCTACAAATGCATTGGAAATGATCAATGTCTAGAAGGAACAAATATCAGAAAGAAATGACAAAACTAAAGAATGGAGTACATATCGAGGGTGCATTAGGAGCTCTAATGTATCTATGTCCTGTTACAGGAGGCTCAATCGGACTCTGATATGCCTCCCTAGTATACCGCCAACATGTGAGTGTAGTAGGCAGCTGTGGCCAGCCGGTTCTCTGCCTCGTCTGGGTGGCCCCTCTACCATGCGCCTTGGTCGCCCTGGGTACTGTGGCTCTCTCTCTCTCTCTCTCTCTCGTAGTTGGAGCTCTCACCCTCACACCTCTGCGTATACTGGTCAAAGAAGGCATGAGGTGTGTCTCAATGAATGTCGTTTAATCACCCTCCCCTAAGAAGTAATCGGCGTCCAAGCCCCTAGTAAACTAGATCATCTCGTGGGAGGTGAGCTGCTCTGTAGCTCTCATAGATGGTGGGGGCGCCATGTGAACTATCGGTTATGGCAAACCCAGGGTCTGGTGTATGAAACACTCTCCTAGAAACCAGGCTTAGCAAATCGGACCCTCGAATAGGAGTCGAAAACGGGTGGCCCCCTGAGCTCCAACAAACTAGTCTCTGACTCCCTCAGTTAATGTCACGTGATCTGTAAACAGAGAATGCACAGTTTGTTAGTTAACATTAGAATATTACAATATGAGTCAGAACTAAAGCAGAATGACATTAACTGTGAATTTTGAGTCACCTCTGTTGCAATTACAGTGTCGAAGTACTGGCGGAAGAATGAAAAAGTCTCTTGGGTCCCCCGCAGGCATCTCCTGTCATACCGGCGAGAGTACGGCACGACAGGAGGCATCTCCACCTTTGGCTTTGGGGTAAGGGTCGGGAAGTAGGCATATACCCAAAGCTACAAAACGAAAAGGGCCATATTGAGTATATAACAAAACACAGGGAATGTAGAAAGCAGAATGTGTGTATAATGTCTAGAGAATGCAGAATACAGGGAATGCAGAGAATGTAGAATACAGAATACAGAAAGCAGAATATGTGTGCAGTGTATAGAAAGTACAAGTGTGAGTACAGAAAGTAGAATGTATATGTAGTACAGAAAGTAGTGCAAAGCAGAAAGCATGGTAGGAAATGCAAAGCAAAAAGGTAAAGCATACCTCCCAGGCTCTTCAGTAGCCGCCGACCCTGTTCCCGCTCCTGCGGTATGCTGAGCTCATATATCCGTACAATGTGGCAAGGTCAGCACCACCCCAATCATAAACACGGACCTAAGACAAGTCCACCAGTGCACTTAGGAGATATAACCCTACAGTGTTCGCTCTATCTGCGAACAAAGTGGTGCTGAAGAGGAACATCAAAAAGCCTCAGACGTAATGCTTGGTCTCCTCTAGGGTCTCTGGCTCTCTCCCGCGAAACTGTTCTACAAACCAGCTGTACCGTACCATCCCCGATCAGAAGAGGGTGTGGGTGTGCTCTTAGCAGGTAGATCCATGCAGCCTCCCACTCACCGATGTTTGTATCATAAGGGATCGGACAACCACCTACCTTTATTCCAGTGAGCATAGAGAAGTCATAGGGAGTCATCATCATCTCTCCCGCAGTAGAGAAGTGGAAAGAGTTGATGGTATCCCACCACCCCTCTACCAATGCTCCAAGTAGAGGTGTGATAGCCCCATGCAGAACAAGCCGAAGCCGGCCTCATCAATAATGAGGCGGACACCATCGGGGAGCTCCATATACCACTCCCTCGCGGATGTGGCTCCATAGCCTCTGATAGAGCGGGAGTCCTCCTGTGATCAAAACGAGCAGGTGTAAGAAATACAGTGCTCAAATGTGTGTGGAACGAGCAGGTGTAATAAATACAGTGCAAGAGTGTGATTTAAGCAAGAAATGCAAGGTACATTGAGGAGCCGTAAGATAAATGAAAGGTAGTGTATACCTCAGTGTCACTGTAAGATAAATGGGAGGCCAGCTTTCGCAGCAAAAGGTCCTCTAGTGCGCCTCGCTCAAACCCTCTGAAATGCTAGACACTCTCGGGTGGTAGCACATACATCTAAGGATGATATGTCGTCAGGTCGAAGGGTCGAACCTTGGGTGGTAGTAGCACAGGCTCGGGCTCTATTTCCATCTCTGTGGACAACTGGGGTGGAATCTCTGGGGATGCTCCGTCATGAGGAACATCGTCCGTCATCTGGAAAGAAGATGAGAAAGTGGTCGAAAATGAGGAAAATAGGTGAGAAATGCCAAAAGTCAACCCTAAGAGAGAGAAAAAGTCAAAGCCAGGGAAAAGGCACAGAACCCAAGAAGAACTCGAGGGAAACAAGCCTCAAGCGGTGAAACTCCAAGAAGAAGCACCAAAATCGAATTTCAATCGGTTCAAAATGGAGTATACAAAGAGGATTTAGCGAATCAAATGTGCATGAGGTGTTGGAAAACGCGTATAAAGTTCGAATCTAGAGGGGAAAACTATCTAGAGAGAGAGAGAGAGAGGGTTTTCGAGTTTGGAGGAGTGAGGAAATGAAGTTTGGGATGGTGTACTTAAAGACCCGTAGAGAAAAGACCGAATTGGCCCCAATCTGCCATCGATGGCCGACAGTTCTCAAGGGTGGCCGACAGGTGGCCGACACGCTCATCTGGTGGCTATCCAGTGCCCAACGCCCCTAAATTGAATCTTGATGCTGTTTTGTGTCCTTATTCCTCAAGAAGTGCAAGGAAAGGTCATTGTTGAGTTCAAGTTCTCTCTGTGGAAGCTTGAAACCGTGTTTTCAAGTGGTCGTCATCCGTCTCATTGCACGAGGTGTATCCTTTTTGCGTATTGCAACTCTTCTGAGAGATAAATCTGAAAGTTGCTACTGAACTTGTTTCAATAATATTCACTTTCATTCTTGCATAGAAAATGCCTTCTGCACTATGCATAGAACATGATGTTAATCGTGCATAGAACATGCATTTTGTACTGTTGCATTGAATATGCATTCCAATGTGGCATAGAACGTGCTCTGACTTTCGTTGTATAGAATATGTTTTTGTTTTGTTTCTCGCATGTTTCGCATAAAACATGCCATTAACATTGTATCTTGGTTATTGTCTTGCGTAGAACATGCATTCTTACTGTATTGTACCTATTAAGTTTCTTTCTTATGCAGGCACAATATTGTATGTACGGTTCATTCAGAGGAGTTCCAGCTAAGATCATTCATGTCTCGGTAAGAGAGCCTCTTCCTTCACTTTTGTGCATCTATCGCACCTGTTCACCTTCGTGCATTTATCGCGCTTGTTCACCTTCGTGCATCTATCGCACATTTTTCTGTGGTTTTACCTCATGACATACGAAGTACACGCTCGTGTGGTTATTTTTCGGTTACCTTCATTCGGTTAAATACATTTGTGTGCGTCCTGATGTTTATCACGTCCTTCGATTACCTTTCTTCGGTTAAAAACATTTGAGTGCGTTTTGATGTTTATCACTTTAGTTACCTTCCTTCGGTTACAAAACATTTGAGTGCGTCCTGATGTTTATCACCTCATTCGGTTACCTTCCTTCGGTTAAAAATATTTGAGTGCGTCCTGATGTATATCACCTACTTCGGTTACCTTCCTTCGGTTAAAAACATTTGTGTGCGTCCTGATGTTTATCACCTCCTTTGGTTACCTTCCTTCAGTTAAAAACATTTGAGTGCGTCCTGATGTTTATCACCTACTTCGGTTGCCTTCCTTTGGTTAAAAACATTTGTATGCGTCTTGATGTTTATCACCTCCTTCGGTTATCTCCCTTCGGTTAAAAATATTTGAGTGCGTCCTGATGTTAATCACCTCCTTCAGTTACCTTCTTTTGGTTAAAAATATTTGTGTGCATCCTGATGTTTATCACCCCCTTTGGTTACCTCCCTTCAGTTAAAAACATTTGGGTGCATCCCGGTGTTCACACCACCCCCTTTTTCCTTCTGTGTGTAACACATTAGGATCTTGGTTGAGACCTCGGGTGCACTCGACGGTCACGCTACACCTTTCTTATGCATCGCATAGTTAAGTTTGCATAATTTTCTTATATCCTTTCTGTATGAAATGTGGTTTGGTTCGTAATTCCCACGTGTGGTGTGCTTACTTACTTTTGTGTTTAAGGTTGCTATACCTTGTTTTGGTTTGAATGTGGCATTTTCATTGCATAGTATTTGCATCTAAGTGTTTCATTATGGCCTCATTGCATGATCATAAGTTATGTTCTTACATCGTGCATATTACTTGCATTTTGCCCTAGAACTACGCTGATTTGATTCCTTGCAAAGGGATACGTAGGCAGTCCGCGGGCACAACCATTTTTGTCTTGCTTGTTTGTTTGTCCAAGTCTTCGGCCTTGTTAAAAATGGGTCGTCTCTAGGCTTTGACAGTCACTCTTGTCACTTCATGACATTCGAGTTCTGTCAAGGAGGGGTAACTGTAGATATCCCATTTTTGACCGTCCTTGGACGTCATCACTTGTGCATATGGTGATTGTGATTGCATTTGTTCGTTTTGAGTACTCGAAGTCCTCGGTGGGGTGCCCTGTCTTTTGAGCCTTTAAACCTTATCTATTTTGTGCCTTGTTTTAGACCAAAACCTTGTTATTTCTTGGCTGGAACTTTTGGTGACCTATCGGCCACCACCATAGCCTGTTAGCCATGGATAATGGTTGTCGGCCAAGGGTGTGGCCGGTTGGCCACCAATGCCTTTTTCCAGATATTTGTTGACAGCTGTGCCAACTGTTAGCACAATGAGCTACATCTCCCTACACGTGTATGGTGGGATGTTTCTAAGCTCAAAGAGTGTTTTTTTTATATATAGGGGGGTTCCTCCCCCATTTTTGAGGGTTAGCAATTTTGGAGCAAAATTTTCCCTCTCTCTCTAGATTTCTCTCTTTCTCTCTCTTGTAATTTTGTATATCTTTGCTCATAAATCCTTAGCTTTTTCCTATACTCCTAAACTTACCTTTGAGCTGAGATTCTTTGAGACTTTCTTTGAGCTCTAGTAAGGGGTTTTAGCTTGGTTTGGTGCCTAAAATTGAGCTTTGCTTCAAAGGTATAAAACTTATTTTGTTTGCTTTGTTTCAAGATACTTGTTTTGTCGTCTATTTCAATTGTTTTTGGCCTGATTTTGAACTATTAGAAGCTCAATTTTTGTGACTTAAAAGTGGTGGCTTGAGCCCTTTTTTTGGTAAGGAATGATTCACCATTTTTGCTTCTTTGCTTGTATAGCTTTTGTGCCTTTTATTCATCACTTTCAAATTAACTTTTTTTTGGGCCTTTCTACTGTCGAGATGGGTCGCTCGAAACCAATTGCAAAAGATCTCTTGGCCAGCATCCCTTCTGATGTTGATGCATAACCAATACAAACCCTGCCTCCTCCAAAGCCAAAACGAATAAAAAAGGCTCAACCAAAGGCAAAGGTGCCTCAGATCGATTCTGAGGATACCTTGCCAACCTCCAAACCGGCTTCGAGTGAGAAAACTGCCTCTGTTCCTGCGAAGAGGTCCGCCGAACGCTTCCATCCGATTCTGCAACGACCTCGGGGTCTAAAAAGCTTGCTGCCCTCTAGGCCCCCGAAATTACCTTGGAAGATAAGCCAGTCATGGCCAACGATAGCTCCGAGGACATCAATGTCGGCGTAGCCCTCAATATCGCTCTGCTTCTCCCCGGCGATCTTGACCGAAATGCTGGGTTGAGCGAGTATGAAAATTACGCTCTGATGCTCCAACGTTCTGTTCAAGTCAGTGTCTTTCATTTGGCACTTTTTTCTTTCTTTCTCATACTTAGAAATTTTCTAATAACTTCTGTTTTGTTCAATTTCAGGCCATCCAGCATGCCCATTCTTTCTCTGTTCAATCTTTCGAAAATCGAGAGAAATTGGCCGAGATGAAGAGAGAGTTCTCTGCTCTTCAAAAAGCCAACAAGAGTTTACAATCAAAGATGAAAAAGTTGGAGGACCAAGCCGAGGCTGCAATCAAAGCCCAAATTGACGCCGAAGAGAAGGCTGAATCTGCCGAAGCCATCAGAAAGGTTTCTGAGTCCCAAAGAAAAGAGGCCAAGGAGAAGATAGCCCAAACCGAAAAAGAGCTTCAAGAAGCCTTGGCCACCAAAGAGGCTGAAATCAAAGACGCCGACGAGAAGGCATATGCTCAAGGTATGGCCGACGTCACGGAGGCTTATGAAATTCAAGTGAAGCAGGCATGCAACAAGGGTTTCACCCTTGGTTGGATATCTCTTCTAAATAAGCTTAATGTCCCCGAGGACTCGCCCTTCAGAAATGCCGACCTCATTCCTCTTCCATTCCCTCCGGCCCCAACTCCAACTCTAGGTCAATCTGACAGTGACTCTGAATTTGAGGAGGAGATTTTGGTGAGGAAGCCAAAAGATGTTATTGGGGTCAAGTCCCCTCCTCAGAATGAGCAAGTCCTAGACTTGACTCAAGATGAGGAAGGTGATGCGGTTCCCAGAGACACTGCTCTTGAGAAGGCATCAGCTGACGTCACCATTACCGATAAGAGCCCTGATGAAACTTTGCAAGAAATTGATGCTGAGCTTACGACAGAAAAGGCGGCCGAGGTGGCTTCTCAACAGCCTTCCGAGGACCAAACCCAACCTGTTGCTGATGTTGAGGAATCTTAATTTCGATGTCTTTTCTTTTGTACTTTGTTTTTCTTTATTTTTGAAACAATGTAAGCCCTCCGTATGGCCGATGTGCCCTCTCTTTGTTCAATGCTAATATAACTTTCCTTCACTGAGTGCTTGTACCTTTGTCTTCTTTTGACTGCTTTTGCGTGATTCTATACTTAGAATATTCTGCATGTCTTTAACATACACTTCCTTCTTTGTGTAATCTTCTCGGGGTGACACACCTCAGATAGACAAACTTCTCAGTTTAACTTAACTTGAAAACTTTTAACAAGTGTTGAACATCATACTGGTTTAACTCAACTTGTAAATTACTACAAATTTCAACAGGTGTTTAAACAATAATCTAGGTTTAACTTCGGCTTGTAAATTGCTACGAATTTCAACAAGTGTTTAAACAATAATCTCGGTTTAACTTCAACTTGTAAATTGCTATAAATTTCAACAAGTGTTTAAACAATAATCTCGGTTTAACTTCAACTTGTGAATTGTCCACAAATTTCAACAAGTGTTAAACAATGATTTCGGTTTAACTTCAACTTGTAAATTGTCCACAAATTTCAACAAGTGTTAAACAATGATTTCGGTTTAACTTAACTTGTAAATTGTCCACAAATTTCAACAAGTGTTAAACAATGATTTTGGTTTAACTTTAACTTGTAAATTGTCCACAAATTTCAACAAGTGTTAAACAATGATTTCGGTTTAACTTCAACTTGTAAATTGTCCACAAATTTCAACAAGTGTTAAACAATGATTTTGGTTTAACTTAACTTGTAAATTGTCCACAAATTTCAATAAGTGTTAAACAATGATTTCGGTTTAACTTTAACTTGTAAATTGTCCACAAATTTCAACAAGTGTTAAACAATGATTTCGGTTTAACTTAACTTGTAAATTGTCCACAAATTTTAACAAGTGTTAAACAATGATTTCGGTTTAACTTCAACTTGTAAATTGTCCATAAATTTCAACAAGTGTTAAACATCTTTGTCTTCGCTCTGTCCCCTAATGTGAACATGAGTTCCACTTGGGTTCTCATTATTTATGCATTCCAGAAAGAACATTATGTATCTTTATCAGTCACAAGTGTTGAAGAATCTTGCTAAAATTTTATTTATGACGTCGGCAAAAAATAAGTCATATCTCAATGATAGAAAAATTTCAGGTTACAAGTGTTTCAGGGTCTTGGCAACTCTTTGCCCTCATTATCTTCAAGCCAATATGCCCCATTGCCCAGCACCGAGATGATTCTGTAGGGTCCTTCCCAATTTGGGCCAAGTTTGCCCTCTCTGGGATCCTTCTTGTTGCCGACGACTTTTTTTAAGACGAGGTCACCAATTTGAAATTCCCTTAGGTTAACCTTCTTGTTATAAGCTCTGGCAAGTTGTTACTAGTATGCTGCGAGCTGAATTGCAGCTTTCTCCCTTCGTTCTTCTAGAAGATCTAGATCTCGGGCTAAGAATACATCATTAGTCCCGTTCTCTACCCCCTGGGTTTTGGTCCCAGGGATGCCGACCTCCAGTGGAATGACTGCTTCTGTGCCATAAGCTATGGCAAAGGGGGATTCCCTTGTTGATCTTCTCGGCGTAGTCCGATATGCCCAGAGTACATTGGGTAGTTCGTCTACCCACTTTCCTTTTGCTTCCTATAGCCTCTTCTTTATCCCATCCAAAATTACTTTGTTGGATGCTTCAGCTTGTCCATTGCTTTGTGGAAAGCTTGGGGTTGAAAAGTAGTTCTTGATCTTGAACTTTGCACAGAAGTTCTTGATTAGTTTACTGTCAAATTGAGTTCCATTGTCTGCAACAATTGCTCTTGGAATCCCAAACCTGGTGATAATATTTTTCCAAATGAAGTTCTTCACGTCCACATCTCGGATCTTGGCAAGAGGTTCAGCTTCTATCCATTTAGTGAAGTAGTCCGTTGCTACCAGCAAGTACTTCCTTTGTCCAGTTGCTTGGGGTAATTGCCCAACGAGATCCATGCCCCATTGGGCAAATGGCCAAGGACTGGATACAGGGTTCAGGTCAGCAGCTGGCTGGTGTATCAAAGGTGCAAACCTTTGGCATTGTTCACACTTCTTCACGTAGGCTTCTGCATCTTTTTGCATGTAAGGCCACCAATATCCCTGGGTAATGGCCCTGTGAGCTAGTGATCTGCCCCCAGCGTGGCTTCCACAAATTCCTTCATGGATTTCATATAAAAAATCTTCAACCTGCAAAGAGTGTACGCACCTTAAAAGGGGTCCAGTGAAGGATCTTCTGTAGAGGTGTCCCTCTGTTGTTAGACTGAATCTTGCCGACTTTAATCTAATCTTGTGTGCCTCATTGTGGTCGTCTGTCAGCTTTCCCTCTTTTAGGAATGCGACAATTGCGTCCATCCAGCTTGGTCCCATGTCCACACATATTGCTTCATGCTTTAGGGATAGTGGCTCGATGCTCGGGCCCGACAAGTAGTCAATCATTATTGTCCTTGCTTTTCTAGGTTGTACTGCACTAGCTAGGTTGGCCAATGCATCGGCATGGCTGTTATCATCTCGGCTTACCTGAAGTAGTCGGTAGTTATGAAACAAGGCTGACAGCTTGATGACCTCCTTTGCATAGGCCGACATTTGTTCATCCCGGGCTGCAAACTCGCATGTTGTCTAGTTAACTATTAGTTGTGAATCACAAAAAACTATTACCTCATCTGCTTGCACTGCTGCTGCCAGCTTTAGTCCTGCAATGAGTGCTTCATACTCTGCCTCATTGTTTGAGGCCTTAAACCCCAAACGAATTGATTGTTCTAGTACTTGCCCATCTGGGGATATAAGCACTACTCCTGCCCCCGCTCCCTGTCGGTTTGAACTCCTATCAACGAACAGTCGAAAAGAGTCGCCAATGTAAATGCTGCAGGGTCTGAGTTTTTCCTTTTTTCTTTGTTCTTTCGCCTTTGACTGAGCTTCTCCTTGCTTGGTTGGACATCGTTCATCCTGGCTCAACGGAGCCCGATGTTCGATGAATTCTGGCGTGAACTCGGCCACGAAGTCGGCCAGAACCTGGCTTTTAATTACTGTCCTTGGATTGTACTCCAGGTTATACTGGCCTAGGGTGACTGCCCACCTGGCTATTCTTCCTGTCAGGTCTCTTTGTTGCAGTAAGGACTTCAAGGGGTGCTCTGCTAGCACCATAATTTTATGGGCCTGGAAATAATGGTTCAACTTCTTTGAAGCCATTACTAAAGCTAGTGCCAATTTCTCTAAGGGTAGATACCTTATTTCTGCATCGGCTAGGGTTTTGCTTACATAGTAAACAGCCATTTGCTCCCATTTTTCTTCTCGGATTAGTACTACACTTATCGCATGTTCTAAAACGGCTAAGTACAGGAACAGCTCCTCCCAAGTTCTGGATTTGAAAGAACTAGAGCTGTGGTCAAGTACTTCTTCAGGGCGGCCAAAGCGGCTTCGTATTCTTCAGTCCACAGGAAGTCTGTGGCTTTCTTTACCAAGTTGAAGAAATGTTTGCACTTATCTGAGCTTCTGCTGATGAACCTGTTCAGGGCTGCGGCCCTTCCAATTAGCATCTGCACCTGTTTTGCCGACGTCGGGCTCTTCAACTCTAGGATGGCTTTGATCTGATCTTGGCTGGCCTCAATGCCCCTTCTGGTCACCAGGTATCCTAAAAACTTACCAGATCCAACTCCAAATGCACACTTCGATGCATTGAGTCGGAGCTGATATGTTTTAAGGATTTCGAAGACTACTTTTAGATCGGCGAGATGACCCTCAGGCTCCTTGGTCTTAACGACCATGTCGTCAATGTAGACTTCTACTGTTCGGCCAATCAGGTGTTTGAACATTTTGGTTACCAGTCTTTGGTAAGTTGCTTCTACGTTTTTCAACCCGAAAGGCATTACTCTGTAATAGTACAGGCCTTTTGGGGTGATGAAGGCGGTCTTCTCTTCGTCTGGGGGGTACATGGCTATCTGGTGGTACCCCCTGTAAGCATCTAGGAAGCTCATTCTTCCATGCCCTGAAGTGGCATCTACTAGTTGGTCAATCTTGGGTAGAGGAACGCTGTCTTTGGGACAGGCTTTGTTGAGGCTGGTAAAGTCTACGCAGACCCTCCATTTACCGTTCTTCTTCTTTTCCACCACTGTATTGGATAGCCATGTTAGGTAGTGAACTTCTCTAATGGCCCTGGCCTCCAGAAGTTTGTCTACTTCTTTCTCTACTGCTTTGACGTGCATCAACGTCGGTCTTCTGGCTTGTTGAATTACAGGTTTGGCCGACCTGTCAACATTCAGTTTGTGGCAAGTGACCTCGAGGTCAATGCTAGGAATTTCGTAAGGTGTCCAAGCAAATACCTCAATATTTGCTCTAAAAAAAGTTTCCAACACTTTTTCCTCTTCCTCGGCTAAGCCCGAGCCGAGAAGAAAGAAGCGTTCTTCATTCCCATCTTGGACGAGGATTTTCTTCAGTGCTTCTTCGCTCTTCTCAGCTGGTTCCTTGCCGACGTCTTCTAGGACTTCTACGTCCTCATCTTCAATTTCTGCCTTTTCTGGCTCTCGTATGCTGCAGGTAGATTTCATTGCTGCCATGGAGCAATTCTTCACCTGCAATTGATCGCCTCTGACTTCCACAATCCCATGCTCTGTTGGGAACCGCAATAGTTGATGCAGTGTTGAGGGAACAACCCCCATTGCATGCAACTATGGCCTTTCCAAGATGATGTTGTAAGGGGAGGCATATCGATGATGGTGAATTCTGTCTTGATCTTCTTGGTGCCAGCCTGCACCTCCAAGCTTACTGTTCCCAGTAGCCATGTCGGCGTTCCATTGAACCCAACCATTGGTCCATTGGATTGTTCCATATCATCTGGGTGAAGGCCGAGTTCCTTTTAACATCGGACGTACATGATGTCACAAGAGCTACCTTGGTCAATCAGGATGCGTTTCACCTGGCACTCCCTAACCTTGAGGGAAACTACCAAGGTATCATTATGCGGATGTTGGACCATCTCTAGGTCGGCTTCAGTAAAGGTTATCATTGGTTCCTGGCACTCTTCTGCCCGATGTCTTTTCTCCCCGACTTGGTAGACATGTTGTAGGTGTTTTACCTTCTGGGTCTCTCATCGGATTTCATTTTCGTTGACCTTTGAGTGGATTACGTTGATTACCTGAGGTCCTCTTGCCTGCGGCTGCTGTGCTGGGGGAGGTAGGGCTGCTGGTGCCTGAGGCAACCTTGCCCGTTCTTCCCTTGTCTTGGTCTCATCGACAAGGTCTCTTAGATGTCCTTGTCTCACCAGGTCTTCCAAATGTGCTTTTAGGGCTCTACAACCCTGAGTTGTATGCCCATCTTCATTGTGGTAGGCACAATGCCTGCCAATGTTTCTTCCCATGAACTCTCCTGGAGTTCTCTCTGGCATTCTGAAATAGGGCTGGTTCCGAATTTGATCTAGGACTTTGTGAATTGGGATTCGGAACACAGTTGTTACTACCTGTGTGGCCCTCAATTCTGCTTCTTTTTTGCTCGATCCATTGTTACCTCGGCCTCGCTTCAGCAAGCCGTTTCCTTTCTCTTGTTTCATCTCCTTAGCCCCCGACGTGTCTTCTTCGGCTCTGGCATACTTCTCGATTCTCGCCATGAGCTCTTCCATACTTTTTGACAATGTCTTTGCCAAAGACTTTCGTAGTGGACAGTTGTCTTTCAGGCCGTTTTTGAAAGATACGACCGCCACCTCTTGATTACATTCGGGTATTCGATTGAACACCTCATAGTATCTTTTTGCATAGGCCCTAAGGCCTTCATCCTTGTTGATCTTCAGAGCCATCAATGCGTCCACCTTTAATGGCTACAGCTTGTTTGTCACGAACCTGGCCACAAACATCTCGGCTAGGCCTTCCCAAGTCTTCACGCTTCCTTTCGGTAATTTGTGGAACCAATCTGATGCAATCTCCCTGAAGGATGAGGGGAACACTTTGCAGAGCAACAGCTCGTTTCCACTATACAATGCCATTGAGTTCAAATATAGTCCAACATGGAAGTTGGGGTCTGACTTACCATCGTATATTTGAAACCTTGGCATGCTGAATCTCTTTGGTGCCTCAAACCTGTCCAATTCCACCGAGAATGGTGTCCTCAGCTTATCTGGGGAGGTTACCTTGGCCTCGGCATTCTGTTGCTTCCTCTTGAGGTAATCTCTTAAGTCCTCCTTCGTCCGTCTAGGAGCTCGGCTATCTCCTGCTTTCAGTCTTTTTGGTGCGCTACTTTCAGCTTCGTGGTGAGTTCTTTTTGACCCTTCTCCATAAGTTGTGTCGAAGCATAGTGTCTGCCCCTGAACATGCCGATGTCCTTTGGGGTCTGCCTCCTTTGTGCGATGCGTCCTCCGTGATTCTTCTCTTCTCGACTCTCTTCGTCCGCCTTCCCTAGAAGGTCGGTGAGAGTATCTTTCGCTCCCGTTGTGCTGAGGGGCTACGGGGATTGTTTTCTGCCCTCCCTTCTGGGCATTGGCTGCTGGAATCGGCGTGTCCTGCAACGGGAACAGTGGCTGCATGACGTTATTTTGCATCATGAAATTGACGACCGACTGCAGGTCTGCCAATTTGTTTGCCATCTCTTTTACCTCTTCGTCCCTCTGTAGGCACCTATCCTTCCAAACCTGGAGGTCGTCCTCGTTGTAGTACCTTCTTTGATCAGGTTTCTTTGGTACGCCGCCAGTCTGGCCGACGTCTTTTACTCCGTGAGCTTGCTCATGAGTTTCTGCGTTGGACCTGTCTCCTTCGCCATCAAGGTCAATAGGTCTTCCACTCCCAGTAGGAGTGTCGTCCCCAATCTTTTCCTTTTGTCCGTTACTGGCCATCTATTCTACTTTCTTTCCCACAGACAGTGCCAAATTGTGTGAGTGATTTTCCGATCACACTGCCCAACTCAGTATTCAGCTGGAGAACATTGGCAGAATAGATGACACCTGGC
The DNA here is from genome assembly GCF_055761805.1 of Camellia sinensis. NCBI lineage: Eukaryota > Viridiplantae > Streptophyta > Magnoliopsida > Ericales > Theaceae > Camellia > Camellia sinensis. The sequence goes on from NC_138971.1 coordinate 7,414,906, forward strand.
TAACCTGTAACAGAAAGAGAAGATTTCGACGGTGGTTCGTCCACCCGGGGGCACTCCGACAATCAAGTCAGTATATCTCTCAAAGATAATCAATAGTGCTTAACTTATTAGACAGAATATAAATTGCGTACCTTAGACCCATCGGGGGTGCCTCTCTTTTATAGTTAACTCAATCCTTGCTCCACTAGAAGCCTAGCTTTAATGGACTCTTGCTCAGTGCTTATCCTGAACTCTCTAAGAGATAAAGATAAACTCTCTAAGAGTGTTATCCTTATCCATGCTAAAGTCTTTCATCATTCTACGACTCTTGTCCCTTATCCGCTTATCTCGAATTTCGATATCTTCGGAGATAACCTCGGCCTAGCCGAGATAATCTCGGCGTCATAACTAGGACACGTGGCACCTCGGCTGACACGTCGGCGTCACCTTGGCCACGTGTTGGTACTCAGAAATATATCCCCACACTTTGATAACACACATTGTACCATCAAATTGTTTTTTAAATAACATGTGCATTGTACGGGTCAACTACTAATTAGCTTCTAAATCAATATTCTATCAAGAAAAAAAAATACAGATCATATTGGCATAGATCTCTGTCTGCCTTCCTAATTTTTCCACTTTTTTTTTTTTTTTTTTTGAGGGTTTTTCAGAGTTAAAATTTAGGAAAATTTATTTATAAATCCCATATTTAGGAATGGTGATTCATTTGGTCCCAAGAGTTTTCTTATAGACCAATTAGTCCCATTGATTTTAGAAAGGGAGATTTAATATATTATTTGAAAATTAAATTTACAGTTATACCCTTATTTCTATTATGTTTTCTTTTTTTATTTCTTTTATTTTTTTCTCATTTTATGCTAGAAAGGTAAGATACACAATCTATAAGAATAAAATTTGTGATTAATTTTTATATAAGAATCTTTTTTATTTGGAATGACTTGAAATGTGAGATTTTTCAAACATTTCAAAAGGAATACAAAAACTCATTAGTAAGTTTTGAACAAACGTATAATTTAAACTGTAACACTCTAATGTAATACTCAAACATAATATTCCGACGTAAGACTCCAAAAAAACTCCTTACTATACTTTTTCCAAACGTAAAACTCAAATGAAACATTCCAAAAAAAACTACTTAGTGTAACACTCAAATATAACACTCAAAAAAAAAAAAAAAAAACTACTTAGTATACTTTTTCCAAACGTAACACTCAAATGTAAGATTTCAAAAAAAACTTGTTAGTGTATATATATATATATATATATTTTCTCAAATGTAACACTCAAATGTAACACTCCTAAAAAACTCCTTAGTATACTTTTTTGAAATGTAACACTGCAAAAAAAAAAAAAAAATGCTTCATGTAACACTCCAACATAACACTCAAAAAAAATCCTTAGTGTACTTTTTCCAATTGTAACACTCCAAAAAAAAATGTGGGATTCTTCGAACCATTCGAAAAGGAGTACAAAAATTTCGTAGTAAGTTTTGTACAAATGTATAATTTCAAATTGTGAGTGTTACGCTTGTGAAAAGTACACTAAGAAATTTTTAAGTATTCTTGTATATTACATTGGAGTGTTATGTTTTGCATTACATTGATTAGAGTGTTATGTTTAGGAAAAATACACTATGGAGTTTTTTTGTGTGTGTTATATTGGAGTGTTACGTTTGAGAAAAGTACACTAATAAGTTTTTTTTTGTTGTTGTTATATTGGAGTGTTGCGTTTGGGATTACATTGATTAGAGTATTACGTTTGAGAAAAGTACATTAAGAAGTTTTTTTGTATGTTACATTAGAATGTTATGTTTGGAAAAAGTTTGGAGTGTTATGTTATTACGTTTAGAAAAAGCATACTAAGGAATTTTTTAATGTGCTACATTGGACTGTTACGTTATTGGAGTATTACATTGGAGTGTTACATTCTTCTTCGTAATGTGAGATTTGTTTTAGAAAGAGGAAAAATCTAAAACCTCTATAGTGTAATTTCACATTTGGAGAAATCCACTTTTATCCGTAAAAAATAAAACTTAAACGTATAAATGACTACCATTTTGTGTAATTTTCACTTTAAATATAATTTTTGGGTTCATAAGAAAAAAGTGAGTACTAAACAGTTTACAAGATTATATTTTGAGATTTATTGGTGTTTTATCCTAAAATTTATCATTCAAGTCGATGTTCTATTTTTCTAAAGGGTCTGGCTTTGGTCCAGTCCGCCATCGGACTGGACGGTGCTGTTGGGCCCGTGGGGGTCCACCACGGGTCCCGTTTTGAAAATCTGAACCGTTCAATGTGTAGAACTCGTTGAGTACTATATGCCTATGTAAAATCACGTTGATCGAATATCGATAGTTATGTGATCAAATCAGTTTTGTATAAAAAAAATGGACGGTGAATAAATTAACGGTTGATAAAAAACTATTTTGATCACATAGCTATCGATATCCGATCAACGTGATTTTTCACAGGCATATAGTACTCGACGAGTTCTGCACATTGACGGTTCAGATTTTCAAAACGGGACCCGTGGTGGGCTCTCACGAGCCCAACAGCACGGTCCAGTCCGATGGTGGACTGGACCAAAGCCAGGCCCTTTTCTAAATACCCGAAACGTTAATTACTTATATTTTTATTTTTCAAGATCTTGCTATTTTTATTTTCTTAATTTGTAGGTTATTTATTTTTATTTCAATATAATTGCTTTATAAATTTTCTAAAAAAATCTTGGATAAATTACACTTACACCCCTGAAGTTTGAATTTCATACATATCTATTTTGACGTTTGAGAAATTACACTAATCTCATGTCATTGTAATTATTTAGACGGAATAAAGACATTGAACTCATGCACTCTTTCTTTTCTTGCTTTGCTTTATTTTCTTTGTTTTTTCTTTTCTTTTCCTTTGTTTTACATTTTTTTTCCAATGTAATTTCTTCTATATATTTTTCTACTAGAAGTTGTTGTTTTTTATATAAGTAAGGGGGTTTGTGGAATAAGATTATTAACCACAGGAATGAGAATGTAATTTTCAGAACGTCAGGGATAGGATGTAATTAGACCAAACCTCAGGAAAGGTAAGTGTAACTTACCCAAAAATCTTTAAGACCCGCTCTAGCCAAGTGCTCTCGCTTTTGCAAGAAATAGAATATAATATAAAATAAATAAATAAGAGAAATCTTTTGAAATTCTTAAAATGCTTCACTTAATTTGACTCACAATGATATATATCATATTATGTATTAATTTTTAATTTGTTACAAACTCAATTACGTAAAGCCCAACTAGGTGGACAACCTCAGGTCGAGCTTACACTATATAGTAAAAATATATTTTTCATTTGAAATTTGGCTCGACCCAACATCGAGCCTAATCTAACTACAACCCAATAGATATAGACTATTATTTTTTTATTTTATTTTGGGTCTTGAAGGATATTAAATTGTTTAGATCATTTTAATTATGATGTAACATTAACAAAATCCTTTAATAAAATCAGTATGATCTTCTAACAAATATTTTAATATATCAAAAAAATTATATATTTTTTTGTCTTTTATAAATTTTTACTTTTTTATAATTAAAAAAGAAAATTATAATTAATATTTTATAAATAGTCGGGCCAATCTGAATTAGGTTACAACTCCTTATCCGAAACCCAGCCTGAATATTAAATGAGCACAAAATCTCAACTCAATCCACCCTTATATTTTTTTCCAAATTCTAAAAATAGCGAATTGGGTTAAATAGGTTCGGTGAGCCATCGGGTCATAAATTTGAAGATTTATATTGTGGGTCTCAAGTATATTTGAAATTTTTTTTGAATGGATTTGTTTTGATGAAAAACAAAATCCATAATTTTTTTTTTGGAGAAGTGATTTATTAGAGAAAATAAAAGGACAAGACCAACTTTAGTCCAAGTCTGCATATAAAAAAGCTAAAACCATAACTTGATTTACATCACCACTGAGGCTATCTTTTCTTTTCCCTCTCTTCCTCTTGTGGAATAATAATCCAATGATGAAGAAGACCTTAGACTCCTTCACATTCGTCTCTGTCCTCCTTACTATATTTCTATTCTCAAGCCAATGCCCTGTCACATCTCAGAACGATTTGATAACCAAAACATTTTTTTGTTTTTGAACTGTTGATAAGCAAAACATGCAAGAAGACTTTTGTATGTCAACTCTGAATTTGGCCCTCGAAGTTGCCAAGCAGATATCAAAGGTCTTAAGCAAGGTTTTAAAAAGCGGCCACAACCGTTACGTAACGCTGTTACGTAACGGTTTTGGTGGTTACCGCCGCCCGTTACGACCGCTTTTGCAGTGTGATTGAGATTTACAAGTGTGTCGGCCGTAGCGACTGCTATAGCGGTCGTAACGGTACCGTAACGGCTTGTTACGCACCGCTACGTAACGGTTCCAAACTGCTTCTTTCGAAAAAAAAAACAAAACAAAAAAAAAACTAAAAATAGGGGAAGAGGGATAGAGAGAGAAGAGGGAAAATGAAAAGGGAAGATGGAGGAGTAAGAGATAGAGAGAGAAAAGAGAGAAGATGATGAACATGTTATTGATTTGTTAAAGTTGTAAGACCTATACTATTCTATTCAGCTGCTATCACTCAACCATTTTGTTTGTGTGCGTCTATCTATATATTGTTTGAAAATAATAATAATAATAAGTGTGGTCATTATCTATCTATATATATATATTTAGGATATTATTTATTCTTTTACTTTTGTCATTGTTTAGTGATTGATTTTTTTTTTTAAATATCTAGAAAACATAACACCTATAATTATATATTATTATTAATACATTTTTTATACATGTCAATTTTTTTTGATTAGTTTATTTTATTTTTATTTACTAGTTATCCAAAAAGAGAATGAATATTCAAGTGATCCAAACCCAAACAAAAAAAAATTCTTTATAATTTATTTTTTAATTTTTATATGATTACATTAGCATGTATAATTTATTTTTTAAAACTATTCAAATCAAAAGTTGCATATGCTTCCACAAGTATAATAATTAAAAAAATAATTTTATATATCTAAATCCAATAAATTTTTTTTGCTGCTACAAACATAATATGGATTTATGACATATAAAGTCATTAATTATTAAAATAAAATGTAAAAAACTCAGTTTATAGTGATTTAAAAATATGAAATATATTGGATCATATTTAAAAATTTACAAAAAATTGATTAATATTTATTTTAAAACCCAATAAATATGATTATGGAAAAAAAAAATGTGTATTGGTAAGTTTTTTTTAAATTGTGCGAAAAATAAAAAAATTCACAGTTCCGATTACTGCAACCGTTACGCTATGGCCTTTACACGCCGCAACCGCAACCGTGCCACCGCCACCGTTACAACGACCGCAACCGCTTTTCAGAACCTTGGTCTTAAGTCTCATAGCAACTAATGCCTCGCAAGCTAAGACGACCTTGTTCTTAAACAACATCAAGACCATTCTTCAGAACAATCGAAAGTCGATTAGTGCCTTGAGAAAGTGTAGGAAAATTCACTGGGCAATTATGAATACGTATATTCCAAATGCTAGGGATGCTTTGGGAAAAAATATGCCAAAGTTGCTGCAAAAAACTTGTTCAAAGCTATTGATTTGAGTAATGAATGCCTGAAAGTTTAATAGGAAAACCATGAACAATTTTACAAGGCTCATGGAATATGCTAAAACATGTAACCAACAGTGTGTAGCCCGAATAAGTCTTTCCAAATATGGTCCATAACTTGGTTGATTGGGAGGATCAAACCTGAAACCTAGTGAGAATAAACCCCTAAACCCCAATCCTCATGCCATTAGGCCAATCCCTTGAGGCTATGAGCATTGCTATTCAAATTAACAAATTAGACCCATTTTTCAAGTTCAATGTGGTAATCAATTAGAATAACTAAGGTAACATTTTATTTCATATCTTCCTGAATTATCAAGTAATTACATCACTTACATATGACTGAATCTAGAAAATGGGTTTAAAAAGTGGGCTTATGTATCATTTTTCTTGTGATAAACTTTTTTAGCATGACTTTTTGGCTATTTTAGTGTAACTAAAAAAGTTGTGCTTGAGATGATGATGATGATGATGATGATTATTATTATTATTATTATTATTATTTGTAATTGATTTGATAGGTATAAGAGGAAAAATAAAATAATTATGGTTTAGATATGACATTTTATCTTATTGACTAAAATAATATATTTTATCCTGATTGACTAATTGAGTCCCCCAACTCACATTCCAAATGAAGCCTTGCGGGAAGAAATGTGTTTGGTTAATACTTTTACAATAGCATTAATTTATTTATGGCAATGATACATCTCCTAATTTTGGAGCTCTAATTGAGCTCTAATGATGTGGAAATTCAAAAAAAAAAAAAAAAAATCAAAGCCAAAACATCACATTAATGGATGGGGTCACCTCCTAGAGCTCCTTTAGAGCTCATATTTTAGAGCTTTTAACATTTTTTTCTTTTTTTAATATATATTTTCTTAGAGAATATTTAATTTTTTTAAAATCATAATTTTTCTTACAAAATATTTAACACTGATAAGAAAATGTAAACAATTTTCAAAAATTTCATAACTTTCGTACAAGAACAAAAAATAAAATTTTCTCACAAAATGTATTGCTTTGACCAAGGTCATCGGATATTTGGCCCAATCACAAATATTTGTTCATTTCTAGAAATAACCGAACACAAATAAGAAAGTACAATAGATTCCTAACCAATATAACAAGGTAAAAAGCTTTGCTGATCCACCCAAAAAAAAAAAAAAAAAAAAAAAAGGTAAAAAGCTTTGCAATATTAATATATTCAATTACTTAACCAAACCCAGCATAGAATAAATTTTGGTGAATTAAAAATGAAATACTGAAAGATTCAAAATTTTCAATCCTGCATGTGGATTAAAACCAAGTCCTTATTAACAAAGACGGTATATTATATAATAAGAAACCTCTTCATCGTGACTAAACAATAAATGAAAGTAAGAACTTGAAGTTCGTAACACCCTACATAATTTAACATCCATTTAACAGTGGAAAGAACTTTCTTCGTATAAAAGTATAACCCAACTCCTTACAAAATATTCTCTTTCCCATTGAACTGTAGGTCTTATTTTCAAGGTTACAAAAGATATATCTCAGTTCAATGTGCTAGAGAAACTTACATTTACATTGTGTCATTTAATACAAAAGTACAAAACTCAAAAATAAAAGTAGAAGAAAAGAATTCCATCATCACATTACAACTTCATGTTCACAAAAGTTCAGATTCTAAAAAAAATAGAAAGTCTTTTTCTTCTTCTTCTTCATTTCCTGAAAGGTTAGTAAATAGGAATGATCAATTGCCAATAGAGAATAACTTTAATCAAGTATATAAACATTTAATTTAAATATGCATGACCTTTATATACATACCCAAGAGTTCATATTCATTTAAAAAGAAATTTATTACACAACACACAATTCGCATTCAACCTCCACATTTTTCTATCCTCACACGGATGGCCTGTGGATGCCTCAAACCTTTTCACTTTTGTTGTCCTCACACGAATCGGCCAGTGGACACTTCACAACATCCCCATATTCGTCACTCTCATGCGAACTGGGCAAGTGGGCATCTCAAACACATTCTCACATTCGTCGTCCTCACACGAGCTGGGCAAGTCGACACCTCAAATACACTCCATAACATTTACATTTTTCACACATCACCAACAATCACAAGAATTATTCAATTTTACTTATCAATTTTCCATTTCATCAAATTCATAAACAATCCCGTAAGGTTCATATAAAAATTTGGGACTTTTCCATACCAATATTTATTTTCCTTAACTGAAGTATGTTTACTCACTATTTCATAGTTGATTTCATAATCCACCATCAATTTCACAAAAATACTTTATCACACAAGCCTCTATATATAAATATACACACCATTCATCTTGCTAGTTCCACACATCTTAAGATTCACACCTATTTAGACCAAAATAAGAATATACGAGGGGTAAAGGTATTCATACCTTAAGGTTGTATGACAAAAGACGAAGCTTCACTCGATGAGCTTTTGAAACACCACGATCTATTCGGTTCAAAACGACGCTCTTGATGAGGATAACAACTTTAATGAAGGCCCAAAGATCGATTCTTGCTCTTTTTAGATGAAATCTAGGGTTTTCTAAGTAGGGTTTTGGAAAGAGGGCTATTAGAGAGAGAAAGAGAGGGGAGGAGATGATTTGGAAAAGTGTTTGAATTGCAATATAACTCTGCTATCCTGACTAGACCGCTCAAGCGAACTTTCCATCGCCCGAACGAAGTGCCAAAATACAAAGGGACTGCTTGAGCGAACTTTCCACTGCTTGAGCAGTAAATGTAAGGTCCCAGAAGTTTTGCAAAAGTACAGTAAAAATACTGGGAGCTCACATTTTACACTCGAGTTACCATTCTTTCGTTCGAGCGGTCTTGCCTGCAAACTTGTGAGCTATTAAGGATTGCAAATCTATGCTCGAGAGACCAAAAGATCGCTCGAGTGGTCCTCCAAAAAAAAATTTGTTACAAAATTTATGACATATATATAGCATAAAATATTAAGGATGCGAGGTCATGTCGTGTGCCTCTTGCTGTTGTTCCCTGATGTGGTCCATATGGTGCCGTTTTATCTTTATTTATTTATTTATTTTTCAAATCCTTTTCTCTCATGGTGTTGTTTGCTGGAGCAAGATATTTGCAATGATATAATATTTTTATTTATTAGTCTATTAAAATAAACACAAAAGAATGTTTATATATATGGGCATACATAAATAAATTAATTTAAATTAAAACTTATTAATTTAAGTTATATTTTTATAGTATGATATAACTAAAATTATTATTCATTACAACATTTTCTTAATTTAGTGACATTTGTAAGTGCCACAAAACTATTCTTCTAATGACATTTTTTGGTCTTGTGGCATTTTGAACAAGTGCCACTTCTATCGGTGCCACGGTAGATACGAGTGCCACGGTAGATACTTGCAAGTGCCACTGCACCATCATGGCTGAAAACTTTTAATGACATTTTAATGTCATGGTAAATATTATTTGTCGCACTATCAAGCACCATTAAAAAAAAGAGTTAGTGACACTTGTAAGTGTCATTACACCATCAAGACTAAAACCTTTCAGTGACACTTTAATGTCATGGTAGGCACTATTCGTGACGCTATCAAGTGCCATTCATGACGATAATTTGTTGTAGAACAATTTGATCCGCTCTTGTGGAGACTCGAACCGCCAACCTTCCGCACCATAAACCTTATACATCACACTCTTCCCACTACACCTCTATACCACTATATGATTATATATGCAACATATATTATTTATATAGTACATACATCCATATTAATATAAAAGTATATGTATAAACATAATTATTTTATTGAACATAATTTATGTAAAATAAACTATTTACTACCAAATAAAAAAAAGACCACTTTTGGCGACTAAAAATATTTTTTAGTCGCCAATTCTATACTTTTGGCTACTAATTGTTTTTTAGTTGCTAAAAAACTTAACTTTTGTCGACCAAAATCGGATTTGGTCGTCGAAGATGAACTTTCAGCTACCAAAATTTTGGTCACCAAAAAATTTTATTCCCGCCTTAGGATTTTAGTTCTCCCGCGCTAAAAATGACCACTTTTGGCGACTAAACTTATTTTTTAGTCGCCAATTGTAGACTTTTGGCTACTAAAATTTTTTTTGGCACCAAAAAGCTTTACTTTTGGCTACTAAAATTTTTTTAGTCGGTAAAACCCATATAATCAGCGACCAAACTTATTGTTAGTCGCCAATTGTAGACTTTTGGCTACTAAATTTTTTTAGTCGCCAAAAAGCTTTACTTTGGGCTACTAAAAATTTTTTAGTCACTAAAATCTATATAATCAGCAACCAAACTTAGTTTTAGTCGCCAATTGTAGACTTTTGGCTACTAAAATTGTTTAGTCGCTAAAAAGCTTTACTTTTGGCAACTAATGCTGTTTTGGTCGCTGAAAGCTATACTTTCAACGACCAAATTTTTTTGGTCAGGAAATTTAGTCGCCGAATATGCTTTTTCCTGTAGTGTATATTGAGTTTAATTCATTTATTTTTAATCATTTACTGCATTTTAAAAATTTTAAAAACATATTGGCATTTTTTGTTTTTTCAAAAATGTCATTATAAGCTTGGAAAGTTTTTGGCTTAGTGGCATTTCTCAAAATGCTATAAAATATTTGTTTATGACACTTTTCACCTAAGTGCCATAAAAAGTAATTTGCACCTACCTAGTGTCCTGACATTTTTTAAAAAATGCCATTGCAACTAAAGTTTAGTGGTATCTATTGGTAAATGTGACGAACATAATTTTTTGTGTCATTATTTTATAAAATGTCATAAAATTGATGTGACATTTTTTTATTGAAATGCCACTAGAGCCTTATATGTTTTGTGGTTCTATGGCATTTTCCTAAAACATTTAATGCCAATTTTTATTTTTTTGACATTTTCTAAAAACATGCTACTAGTGTAGTGTCACTAAAGTGTAAATTTGTTGTAGTGCCATTTTTGTTGTAGTGAAGTGACACTTTTTTTAATTGAAATGCCACTAGAGCCTTGTATGTTTGTGGCTCTATGACATTTTTCTAAAAAATGCCACCAAATATTCTTCTTGTGACATTTTTTAAAAACATGCCACTAGTATGGTGTCACTAAAATATGTTTTTGTTGTAGTGTTGTGACATTTGTTCATTGAAATGTCACTAGAGCCTTTTATGTTTGTCGTTTTGTAGCATTTTTCAAAAACGTACCACTAAATATCATTTTTGTGGCATTTTCTAAAAATATACCACTAGTGTAGTGCCACTAAAGTATGTTTTTGTTGTAGTTTTGTGACATTTGTTCATTGAAATGTTACTAGAGCCTTTTATGTTTGTCGTTTTGTGGCATTTTTCAAAAACGTGCCACTAAATATCATTTTTTGTGGCATTTTCTAAAAATATGCCACTAGTGTAGTGCCACTAAAGTATGTTTTTATTGTAGTGATTTTATATTATAAATGTCACAATATATTTTAAAATAATTTTAGGGACTATTTATTATATGATTAAAAATTAAATATAATATATTACAAACACGTGGTAACATTTTAGTTAAAATCATAAACATTCATGTCATTTAGCAAGAATACATAAACACTCTTTGAATATTTTGTGAAAAGATGATGGCCACATCCTCGACTTTAATAAATATAATTGTCAATATTTATGTGTATTTTTATATATAAATACATATAAAATTATAGATAAATTACAAATACAACTCTTAAGATTTATTAAAAAAGTTAATTTTTTTCTCATATTTGAAAAATTACACTCCACGCCTTGCAGTTTTTAATCATATAACAGATGGTCCCTTTTGTATTTGTAATTTTCAAAACGTGAAATTTATTTATTTATTTTTATTTTTTTGTGTGTGACAAACCTCAAAAGGTATATTTATAATTTACTCTAAAATTATTTTAAAATATATTGCGACGTTTATAAGGTAAAATAATGATTTTAGTTATATCATACTATAAAAATATAACTTAAATTAATAAGTGTTAATTTAAATTAATTTATTTATGTGTACCCATATATATAAACATTTTTTTGTGTTTATTTTAATAGATTATTGCAAATATCTTGCTCTAGCAAACAACACCATGAGAGAAGGATTTGAAAAAATAATAAATAAATAAAGATAAAATGGCACCGTATGGGCCACAATAGGAAATAACAGTGGCAGTCACACAGTAGTGACCCCGTATCGCTATGTGACAATTCAATGATCAGAAACATGTACAACTTAAAAAGCATCCTCAATTTGCTAAATATACCGAAATGATATTTTCAAATTGTCATTTCAGGATTCATTTTATCTTTTTTTTGGATCGACACAAAGAAGTAATAATTTATTATAAAAAATATTAGATTTTATGAAAGAAATATTAAAAAAAAAATTTCAAGAAACCTTTGAAAATAATCTAGCTAGTGTAGTAGGTAATGAAATAAAAAAGAAGTCCTTTAAGTTTTCAAAATGTATAAAATGACCCTAACTTATTTAAAATAGTTTTATAGTTAGCCTTCAATTTTAAGCTTTAAGGTAATTCTTATAAAACCCGGCGAACTACGCATTAGACTTCTTCACACTAACAAAACTCAAAGGAAATTGAAGCTTTAAGGTAATTCTTATAAAACCCGGCGAACTACGCATTAGACTTCTTCACAATAACAAAACTCAAAAGAAATTTTTAAAAGAAAAATGTTTGGGTGCTCTAAATTATGAATTCTAAATAAGTTCTAGGGGGTGGATTCCACCCATTGATGTGATGTTTTGGTCATAGGGGGAGTTTTTTTTTTTTTTTTTTTTAATTTCCACCTTATTAGTGCTCAATTAGAACTCCAAAATTAGAGAGATAAATCATTGTTGTTTCTAAAATAGAGCTCCCTAATAGCTAGCTGCTCAAACCAACACCAACAAAAACTCCTTTCGAACAAGATCGAAGCAGAGTTGGCAATTGATGTCTCGAAAATCCAAGGGTAGATGTTCCAGGATCAAACTCTAAAAACTATCATTAGAATCTTCAACCTCACACTGATTTAAGGGTAGATTCCGACTGGCCCATCCCATAGCAGCCCCTAAAACAACATAATAACAACAATTAACCAAATAAAATTGCGTTTGCCCTCTTGAAAATTGATTATTGTTTTGTTTGGTTTTATCTGATTTTTTGAAAATTAATTTTTTTATTGAGCTTTCGGTCCAAAAATCCAAAATCAAACTTTCTTTGTCAAAAGATCCAAGCGCAAAAAAACTTTGTCGACATAGTGCAAGCCCGTGCCTGAAGGCATAGTGTAAATAATGTTAGTATCACATACTTTACAAAAATTAATTAAAATAAATCAATTCAAAATGATAACAATTTCATTGCTACGGAAATCAATTGTAATAAATTAATTCAAAATGACAACAATGTCATTGCAATATAAAACTTCACACATAAGTCGAAATAGCAAATTACAGTTTTGGCAAACTTCATAATTAAAGTTTAAATAGCAAATTTATAATATAAAAATGTTGTGTACAACATAAGCAAAGAGATTCACGCCAAAATAACACATGTATAGTGAGTTAGAATGGGACAATCTTTAATAAAAGAATGTGTCTAAATTAGTATTATAACTGAGTAACCTTTTCGCTTTTATCAAATTTCAAAGCTTCAAGAGATGGTGAATGAACATTTTGGTATAAAAGAGTAATCATCCTAGCTTTAAAAATAAATAATTAATTAAATAAAAAATTAATCATTCAGTTTAGAATGAAAGAATCAACCATCAACACACATAGAAAAACAACACAATCCCAACATTTGTAAAGTGGATTAGTCACCTGCAACAAAATCACTCCAATGCTTGAATTCACTTTAAAAAATCAATTAAAAGAAATCATAACTGGAAAAATCATATCAAAATATCTTTGAAAAACAGAGAAATCAATAACTATGAATTAACAGGAATTGATCATATGATCAAGCACCTTTAAATTTAGTTCCCAAGTCTCTTGATTAGTGTATATCATGACTTGTGACTTCACATGTTACTGCTTAATGAATATAAATATGAATTATATTGGGAAAAAAAAAATGAATTGCTAAGTATAACACTTTCTTTCTTTTCTTTTTTCAATTCAGCACAAACAATTTAACAATTTAGATAATACACGAAAACAAATGAAAATAAATAATTACATTTAATTAGGAATCCCATTATAGGCAGGCTCGTGACAAAAAGCTTTGCCCAATTAATCATTATACAACAATTTACTCAAAATTCTCACTATCATTGTTTTTCTTCAATATACTCATCACAGCAAAAGAATGCGTAATGAGAAACCCAATAAAAAAAAATTCAAAGATGTTACCTTCTGCAATATCATGGACAATTGCCACTTTTATACACCTGAAATTTGAAGGAAAAAACAAATTTAAAAGTTAAAGTCAAAATATATCACTCTAATTGAGTGACAAGGGTTCACGAAAACAAAACAATTTATGTTGGTGACGAGAAGAGATCGAACAATTTATGAGTAATAAATTTTAACATTACAATTTATTGGGTAGTGCCTCATGAAACGATTAGAAGGCTTTTTAAAATTCAACAATTAGAAGGCTTAACCATAAACTAAAAATTACCACCACCTCAATAAGATAAAAAAATGGAATGATTGAAGAGATCGTACTTGAGTGCTCAAAGTTGTGATTTAAAACGTTCCCTACAAAAACCATGCACATTGTATAAAAAAACTTGAATGTGGTTTATATATTTATTTATTTATTTTTAAACTTGGAGTGTCGTAAGCACATGTGGTTCTTTTATGATGAAATCATGAAACTGTCCTATTTATATCCAAAAGACAGTATAAGTTGATTTTACTATTACCCAATACTATCAATTTAACTGAATTGAATCAATTTGACAAAAACATGAGTTATTGCACATTGTTTTCCTATGCATTTTGTTAGTTTCTTTAGACCAAGAATCAAACCATCTAATTCAAGCAATCAATCAAAACCACACTCATAATAATATAAAATTCTAAACCTGCCAATATCAATAATATAAAATTTAAGCTAAAGATGCACTGTTTTATGTCAATATCAATAACTTGCCAATCAATAATACTAAGAACAAAAAGAGATTAGATTCCACAATAAACATAGTTAAATCATTACACTATGAAAAAAATAGAATTTGAAAGTAGACTAACAAATAGAAGGCTTCTCTGTTAAACCAACTGATAATGATGAAATTATAAACAACCAATTAGAGGATTCTACGTAAATAAGAAGATTTTTGTTTATGAGATTAATCAAAGATTGAACAGGATGATACTACAAATCCAAATAATTAAGTTATGAAATTCAAAACCAATTATCTGGAAAAAAAAATTCAAATATCTATTATTAACACAAAGAAGCCATGAATTTGAATATTAGTAAATAAAAACTCTGACTCAACTTTTATAAGTCTAAAACAAATTATGTAACACTTGTATCCTTTAATCTATTGGAGGGTGTATTTAATTCTTTTATTTTCTTTTTGGAAGTCTTTGGAGTTGTTGTATCTTGGTTTTGGAGGAGTATAATTCGATTTAAACACATTGGGATTGTTCGTTCATGCTTGTTTACGTTGAAAAGTTCTTTGGAAATTTAGAAATTTTGTTCTGGAGTCGACCCTTGCCTTCCTAGGGGTCAACACCACCTTGTTGCCTTGCTCTTAGTGCCTCTGCTGGTTTTTGGGATCGACACCTGTAGACACCTCATTTTTGACCGACCTTAAGACTCAGACGTCATCGATTAAGCGCTCGGTGATGACGCATGTTGTGCTCGTTCTGAGGTTACAGAGTCTCAACTGAGAGCCTTACCTCCGGACCTTGGGACTCTTTTGTTCTTTGCCTCGATTTGCGAACTAGGTTTTATTTTCTCTTCCCGAAGGAAAGGAGAGGTCTCGTAGACCGTCTCTCAGTAGCCGTAGGCTACTTTTCGTGGTCGTAGACCACTGTTCCGTTTGGAGACCAGTTTCTGATTTTCGAAGCCGTCGGCCGTGCGCCTCGGTTCGGGACCGCTCAACTTTCTCCGTTTGGCACGGTTTTTGGAGAGCTTGAACCTTTTGAACCTTTCAGAGGCACTTCTTTCTTGAGGAAGCTTGAACATTTTGAACCTTTGTTTTAGCTTCTTAAGGAAGCTTGAACCTTTTGAACCTTCGTGTTAGCTTCTTAAGGAAGCTTGAACCTTTTGAAACTTCGTGTTAGCTTCTTAAGGAAGCTTGAACCTTTTGAACCCTCATTTTAGCTTCTTGAGGAAGCTTGAACCTTTTGAACCTTCGTTTTAGCTTCTTGAGGAAGCTTGAACCTCTTGAACCTTTGCTCTAGCTTCTCCAAGAAGCTTGAACCCTCTTGTTTCTCTATAAGAGAGGGCCTCCCTATCTTTTAGAGAGGTTGAAAAAAAAATTTGTCTACGGAAAAGCACATATATCTCTCTATATCTCTACGTTCTAGGCTTAGAAAGGGTGTTTGTTCTTGGCCTTTAACACCACACCTCATAGCCACACACCTTCACCATTGATCTAAGGTTCTTGGAGGACCTTGAGAGGTCTCAAAGAGCTAGTTTTTGGTCCAAGAAGCTACTGGTTTTACTGAAGCTACAAGGGTAACACACTATTCCCACTTTTAAGCTTTATTTTGCTCCATCTTTTAGCCATACTTTCAAGCATATTTGAGCTTGGTGTAAACTGAAAAAAGTCTTATTTTGAGGCCCTTAACGTGTTTGTTTAAGATCATTTTTCCGTTGGGGGTCATCTACCTCCTTGCATGCTTCATTTTACCTTGTTTTAAGCCATGCCTTAGAGCATTTGTGCTGGCTTTGTTTGCAATTTTAGCCACTGAAATCCAGTGGATTTTCAGTGGCTAGCATGCTATTTTGAGTGTCAAAATCAGAGAGGGGTGACCCTCTCTCTCCTTGTTTTGTTTTCTAGCATTTTTGGCCTTACAAAGGAGCCCTTATTTGCATGCTTCCAAGCCATGTTTCAGGCCATTTTCGATGAGTTTTAGGACCTGCATAGGCTCTGTCCAGAGCTCGTTTTTCCATATTGGATGTCCATCTTGCATGTGTAGAATAACCCTCTTCATAGCATATCAAAGGAGCATCTCATTCTTGCATGCATTAACCATGTTTCAATGGATTTTTGGACTTTATTTGGCATGTCATACTTCTGAATTTTGCTGGTTTAGTGGCCTCTTGATTGCCTCACATGCTTGCAGTGCAAATCCTCTTTACTAGCTTACATTGCATGCTATTTTGGCCTTTGATTCTAGCACTTTTTGGCCATATCTTAAACTGATTTTGTGTTAGCTCTGTTTTTGGGCCTCATGGTCGAATGATGTTTGCTATGCATGGTTCCAGTTCAGTACCCTTGCCTAGCTTTGAGTTTTGAAGCCTATTGCATGCGTATTTTGAGATGTTTCCATGTTTTGGCATCATTGTGAATCACATTTCAGAGCTTATATGTATGCCATATTCCCATGTTTTCTACTCTTTAAATGTGTTTGAGAGTTATGCATGAATACCTCATTTTTGGACCATTGCATGAGCTTCATTTCCATGCTTTGCGAGCCATCATTTTAGTCCATATTTGCTACTGTTTTGGCCTGCATAGGGACTGTTTGGGGCTGGTTTGGCCATTTGAGTATTGCTTTGCATGCCTATAGTGTAATCCACTTCACTGGCTTCGGTATTTGGGCCATCTAGCATGCATTGTGTGAGGTGTTTGCATGATTCAGGACCATCTTGCATGTCATTTCAGAGCTGGAAAATATGTGATTGCATGCCATATTTCATGCTTACCATGTTTTAGTGGAGTTGCACTTTGTGCCTTAGTTTTGGTCCCTTGTATTTGTGCATGTTTGCATGTGTGTTGTTGCTTCATTTCATCATGTATGGCCACTGATTTGAGTGTGGATGAGGCCCATTCATTTTAGTTTAAGTCCATCCTACATTATGTATGCCATATCCATGTTGTCGCATGCTTGATCGTCACATTGCGTATGCCTTGTTCATGTCTTCGTGCATGTCCATCTTCGTATGTGCATTGCGCATGCCATATAGTTCATGTGCATTGAGTATGCCATTCTTAGTTCATAGCATTGTGTATGCTAGTTGCATGTTTGCATATCATCCCTCGCATGCTAGCATAATTAGGTCGCATTGCGTGTAGGGTTGCACGCTAGTCGTATTGTGTATGCCATGTATATTGCATTGTGTTTGGAATAAGGTTTAGTCCAAACACGGGAAATGAGGGACGTTTCATACTCCAAGTGACGAAACGTGCCCCGATTCTCGGTTGCCGACACTCCGGATTACCCATGATGGAGTTTAGGCCTTGTTGTGTTTATATGTGCATTCATTTTACATCGAGTCGTGCAATCCGACTTCCCGGCTATCATGCATCGAGATGTGTGATTGGTGGCACAAGGATCGGGGACCACACTCCCTGGAGATTGTGCAATGATGGGGAGAGTGGTCATGCACACATATGTTGAAAATACTTTGCCATGCCCCTTTCTCGCTCTCTGTTGCAGCAAACCGAAAACCAACAGCAAAAACTGGTCAGCAGCCTTCTGGAGCTTTGTATAGTGTTCTGGGACCAGTTGCAAACAGAGGCATTGCGATGGATTTCCCAACAAGGCGACTTGAGCATGCATGCATCCCTATCATTCAGAACAGAGCTGAGGCAGTCCATTTTGTTTAATTTGCATGCTAGTTTCCTTACTTACTTAGTTAATTCGTTAATTAATTATTGTTGTGTAATAATTAGTTTAATTAACTTAGATTTGCTAGTTTATTCTGTACTATTCATTCGGACCCTCCGAGAGAGGGCAATGTCGTAATAAGTGTACGTGCGTGTGATGTATGTCTTCGAACCCCACGTCTTTCTCCCTTTTATTTACCAGCTTATGATGGTTAGTTTAGGGCACGCTTCAATTAGCATACTTATGCTCGCATGTTTGCATCCATTTATCTGTCTTACATGCACCAGGCTCGGCGCAGCATACTAATTGCATTGTATTTCAATTCCAAGTTGAATACGTGTATCAGTTGTTGCATTTCATATGCCATTTTAGAATAGCCGAGCCTATCTTAGTTGCATTTTTGCATGTGTTGCATTAGGCATTTCAGCATAGTTAGGATTCATGCATGATTTCTAATTAGCTTCCTTCTTTGGCCTGGAGTACTCGGTAAGTATTTATGCTTTAGCATCTTTGCATGCGTGTGAGTGACTGCCATGATAGAATGCTTACCATGAAGCTATTTGCTTATGTGATATAACTGCCTGAATGCCTGTGGGTGAAGGTTGGGTTATTTGAATTGGAACAATTCACCAATTGAGAGTTTTAAGCCCACTTGAGAGTGGCAAAATCATGTTTTCTTAAGTCCACTTGAAGGTGGCAAATCCACATCTTAGCCTACTTGCGAGTAGCACTATCAAACCATCTTTCAAATAAACAAACATGAAATGTTTTGTTCCAACTCAAACGATCCAGCCTATACTTGTATGTTGTGTGCATCACATAGTAATTCTAGGCTAATAACCGGAATAAGAGCACATAATGTTTTCAAAACTCGATATCATGGTTAGTAGAGGCCGATCTTTGATCGGGCGAGCGGGGGTGCTCACGAAGTGACCTTCCCCAATCGTACCCAAGTTCTCGAGCCGAGGCAACTTTGGTGATGACGGACACGTGGCCTTAGGCACGAGTCAGGGTTTCCTAAATTCTCCCAAAATAAAATATTTAGGTGGCGACTCTGTATCTGCAAAGCAGTCGATGTTTGGCACTTCTTTCTAAAAATTAATTTTTCAAAACGATTTACTGGATTTGGACTCTTTGATGATTCATCGGTCTTGCATTGCACTCCGCGAGATTAGATACAGGACCGTGACATTGAGTCCTGAACTGTAGTAAGCCCAAATGATCAAAATGGGATTTCTCCCGGGACGTTTGGGGACGTCTACAGTTTCTGGCGACTTTGCTGGGAATTTAGAGAACTTGACTCGAACTCATGATATCTTGTTTTGATTACACTTATGTGTTTCTTTGCATTGCATTTGCATTGGTGCGCCTAGGACACCGTGTTTGCCATCTGCTATTCCTGAACGGTTTGTCAGAGGCTCTCTTTGAGAAGCGTGCCATAAAGCTGACCGATTACGAGCTCTGCCACGATAGGAACACAAACCCGGTTTTTACCGGGGCACCCCTTTTGACCATTCGACCTAGTGCATATCGAAATCCATAGTGACTATCTCAAACTAGGACAGGTTGCTCACCCGATTATAGGTTGTTTGAAACCGCTGCATGCGTAGTGAAACTCTAGCTCCTGACAAAATAGGACAGGGAAACCCTACCCCAACATAGGGGTGTTTTGGGCTCTCACTTGCTTGCTATGTGCGTTTAGAGTGCGTCTCTACAAGAATGCATATATCAGTTTGCAAGTTTGGGTATCAGGCCTGCGAGCATCGGTATCAGTGTTTTGAGAATCAGTTATATCTGCGGGTATCAGATTCAGTTTTGGGGCAGAATTCAGTAGAGAGCACAGTCATTCAGCTTTGCTCATATCTGCTTTGGTGAAATTGGGCTGAGATACTGCTTGTTTTCTCTTTTGCTAGGTAGTCTTGGGAACCATAGCTTCAGAAGGTTTCGATATCCCCCGGGTACATTGGACTTGTGCTGATAGACTTTGTCAGGTTAGAGATTCAGTTCAAGGGCAATCAGTGTTCCTTTGCCAGAGGCAGGGTAAAAAGGCCAGTCAGGCACAGATCATCAGTTCAACAGTCTTCGGATCAGTGATCATTATCTACCTCACCTGTGCGCAGTTGGTCTAAGATATCTGTTTCCACCTCAGAAAGGGGATACACACTTATTCAGTTAGATCAGTAGTTTTCAGTTAGCATGGAAGAGATGATGCGTCAGCTCCAGGAAAGTATGAAAACCATGCAGCAGGATGCCGTTTGTCAAGCAGAATTTGCCAAACAACAGGCCGAGGTCATGGCTCAAGAGGCAGAGTTAATTGCCAGGCTACAACAGTAAATCGGAGCATCCACTTCACACCAAGCTCCTCCCCCACCAAGAGTGCCAATACTCGGGGAGACAGCTAATGTTTAGGAAGATACGGACATTCTAACAGGGCCGGCTCCGCCTCTAATCCTACCCCAGCTATCCAAAGCATAGACCAACCTGCCGGATTCTCCCTTTGAGTTCGAGGTGGACCCCACGGCACTAAAAGTAAGCAAGCTTGAAAAGTTATTCAAGAAATCTTAGGGTGTGAAGTCCATTCCGGACATAGAGGATGGATACACCGATTCGGCGGTGACATTACCGGACCGATTCAAGATACCACATATCGATCGTTTCGATGGTTCTGGAGACCCAATGGTGCACCTCTACCTATTTTTTGATGTCCTGAGGCCAATGGGTTTGACCACAGCCCAAAAGCTGTCACTCATCGGCCGAACCATGTCTGGGATAGCCGCAATCTGGTATGCGAAATTGGAGGACTCTGTGAAACAGAACTGGGAAGAGCTGGCTGAGGCCTTTATTGCTCAATTCTCCTACAATACACAAATCGAGGTCACAACTCGTGATCTCAAAGTCTCCCGCCAAGAGCTAAAGGAGAGTTTCTCAGAGTTCGTGGCGAGATGGAGAGCAAAGGCCTCAATGATGACTACAAGGCCTTTCGACTAAGATCAGATCAAGATGATTGTTCGGAATCTACATGGCAAGTTGTTGCAAAAAATGGTCGTCTTACCTCTGTTTACCTTTCCAGCCCTTCATGAAATGGGGGTTCAAATCGAGGATGACATCAGACAAGGAATCTTTGTGGAAAATGATGAGCCTTTACGGAAGAATGTTGTTTGCAGTTCCAATGCTACTACTGATGGTAGCACAGTTGCAAAATGCTCAGAAGTAGACTCTATCACCACTTCCCTCAATGGCCAAAAACCCGCCACTTTAAATCAGCCCCAAGCCCGAAAGTTCAATCCTCTTTACATGAGTCTCTTTCAAGCTTTGAAAAAGCTGCGAGAAGAAGGGCACCTAGAACTCCTAGAACCCCAACCTCTTCCAAATCCTCTTCCACCAAGATATGACCCAACTAAATACTGTGCCTATCATCAACAACACGATCATGATATGAACCGTTGCATCCGCCTTCGTCATAAGATTCAGGATCTTATTGACGAAGAGACCTAGCTCCACCCAAAGGACCTCAGGTTAGTGCTGACTCCTCACCTCCCCACTTCAACCTCATCCATATACTACCATCCATCTTCGACCCTAGCATATACATCACCCCAGCCCATCTACCCAAGCCTGAGGTGTTCATTCCGGAGAGCATGGACTTATGCATGATGGGTGCACCTGAACTCCAATCATCTCAAACCCGTGAACCCACTACTTCTGAGTTAATGAGAATGATTGAAGATCTTCAAAGAACTGTGACAGATCTAGCCTCCGGGACATTGGCTCCATCATCGGCCACATCACATGCTAGGAGTTTCACAACAAAAGGCTCCCCAATCTTGGGACATGTTGTATTGGAAGAAGGCCAATCCCTTGGCAAAGTGGAAGCTAGTGGTAAGAACAAGGTAGGGGCAGGCATTGATCCCCATGAACACCTTCTGTGGGCTGTGGAGGCTTTGAAAGTGGAAGGGCTAAACAAACAGCAAGTGCTCGCAGTTGTTGCAAAGATTGTGGAGGATACTTTCGTCACTCAGAATGAGAGTAGTTCGAAGGAATGGGAAAATCGGGAGAAGGGTCATCGTACCAGAAACAATCTTTTGAGCTCTAATCCTGCACTCAGAAGAGATCGGAAAACCAGGCCAGCACCTGCCAATCCCTTTGCTGGTGCGTCCAACAAAAATCCAGAAACTTTGAAGTACCAACCCCAAGGTTAGAGGGTCTTCCATGCCCTCTATATACCTTTGTCCAAAGCTCTCCAAATCCTTGTTGGACAAGGCCATCTTAAACCCCTTGAGCCTCGGCCTCTCTCGAATCCTCTTTCGGCTACGCATGATGCTGCCCAGTACTGTGCCTTCCATCAACAAACCGGTCAAGGCACTGACAATTGTTTTCGTCTTCACTACGAAGTGCAAGATTTGATTGACAACGGGGCCATTTCCGCTCCAAGCTCGGCAAAGTCTATCGGCACTAGATCGGTGAACTTGGGGGATAATGTGACCATGTGATCGGGGGATGAACCAGCTGCGGGTGGCGCTCGATCTACTCCAGACGTGGAAATGGCACGCATTGTTTTGAGCAATATGCAAATACAGTTTTTGTACTTTCTGACTTGGGTATTGGGTCAGTTTTGCTGTTTTGTATATGGTCAGTCTTTTTGTACTGAGTCAGTCGGGTTTGTCTCGTTGTATCGAGTCAGTCCTGTTGCGTTGGAGTCAGGTGATTCCGGGGGTGTTACCTCGAACATCACTATCTTGTTTTGTGTTTGTCTTTTTGCCTTCTTTCGAGTCTGTTTCTGCCTTGGAGCCAGTTATGCCAACAGATCTGAATGAAACAGTAGTGATTTTCACACTCTTGTGTTTGCTTCTGCCTTGCGCCAGTTATGCCAGAAGTTTGAATGAAACGGCAGTGCATTTCACCTGCTCTTTTGTGCCTTTAAGTCACTGTATTGACCTAAGTTTTTCAAAACTTTTCGAACAATGTGTTGAAAACAAAGAGGAAGGAATTCCTCAGGATTTGCAAAAATTTGATCAAGTGAGAGAAAGAGAGGCATGCTAATCCCTTAATGAATGAGATCATGTTTGTTAATGTGAGTACTGAGAAGAATCCTGGCTTGATCCAGATTGGTTCTGCATTGTCTTCGACGTGAGCGATTAGTTGCTTTCTTAAAAGATTTCAAAAAATGTTTTGCGTCGTTCTACAAAGACTTGTGTGGAATCACTCTTGAGATTGTGCAGCTTAGCATCGCTCTCAGCCTCGAGACTCAACCCCTTTGTTTCCAAACCTTGAACCTTAATTCAGAATGTTCAAACGGCCAACCACAATGTAAGGCCCATGCGGCCGGATCAGAAGCAGCCCATGAACTAGGGGCGAGAATATCAGATGTGATCAAAGGAAGCCTGCGAAGCTAGATCAAAAGCAGCCCTTGAACTAGGGGCAAAAATGGCAGATGTGCTTGAAGAGTCAAAAATGGGGTCATTGCTCAAGCTAATAAAGATCGGCAAAAATGCCAAATCCCAGGAGGGAGGAAAGAAGAAAGTATTGCTAAAGGATAACCGAGTTCCTATCCACAACACTAGGGGCAAATTCAGCCCCCCATTGGATGGACTCCTACATCGTCAGCGAACAGCAGCCATTCTCCTGGATTCAGATCACTTCAGGATCTCAAAACCATTTGACATGGACAAAGCTACACTTTTACCCTTGAAAGGCTTGTTGGGCCGAAAATTCGGAAGGGCGACCCAGGCAAAAGTTAGAGTAAAAAAAAGAAGAAAAAGAACAAAAAAATTAAAAATAAAAAATGCAAAGAATTAAAAAAAAAAGAAAAGAACAAAAATGAAGAAAATGAAAAGAAAAGATGAAAAAGAAAAAAGAAGAAAAGAAATGAAAAGAATTGAAAAGAAAAGAAGAACAAAGCTCGCAAGGTTGAAAACCCAGAAAGAGCGGCCTTGGCAAAAGTTAGAGCGCAAAAGGAGAGGTTAATACCCGAGTGCACCTTAGCCCCCGAACTACGCAAGGCTTGATTCCCATGTTTGGGATACGTAAGCAACTTCATTCTGAAGTCCAGCCGTAAACACTTCAAATTCGACTGTGTCCATGTGACGGTTCTGGTCTTTGTCTTCTTTGTATCTAAGAATTTGGTTGTAATTGTCACTGTGAGGACTGGTTTCCATGTGCTGCAGCGCTATTCAGACTAGGGACAACTTTTCGTTGCCGTGCAGTGCTGCGATGCTATTCAGACTAGGGGCAACTTTCAGTTGCCATGCAGTGCCATTCAGACAAGGGGCAATTTTTCATTATTTTGGATCTGAGGTTGTGCATCTCAAGAGTAAATTATGCACTCGTTGAGCAGTGGCCATTTGTAAAAACAGTTTTGAGAATTTTTAATGAAGTTGACTAATTTTCTCGAAAATTACTCCATTTTTTCAAAACTGGACCATTTCTTAGACCCAAAAAGGAAATTTTTCACTGCTCATAACCTGACTTGCATGATTTCAAATCAGAAAATTGAACAAGCATGTTAATCTAACTTTCATTTTTGGTCAAAATTGTTTTAGTAGAAAGTCAAAAACAAAAAATGGTCAAAATGATGAACTAGGGGCACAGTTGAGTCAGGTTTTCTGTCTTTTCCCCATTGCCAACATACTCGCCAAGAAGGGCACTCATACCTGCCGGAAAAGGGTACCACTAAAGCTAACCGCAAAAAGACAGAAAGCTCTCGCATCCTCTAAGTAGCGAGGTATCGAGCCTAGTGCGAAGCACGAACTGGAATGGATCAAGATATTCCACACCCTCATCTGGATAGATCTGATCACGTCCAAACTCCCCAACAGAGCATTGTCAACCGATGTCAGCTGCAGATTTGCTACACACCCAGTTGTAGCGCAACCCCTCTGTGGGATAAATTCACTGTTGTGAACAAGAACAAGAAGATGGTAAAATACTAGGGGCAAAAGCCCATAACTTCCTACTTATCCATCAACCACCCAGGGGAGGGATAAAAAAATGAGAGATTGAAGAATAGAGAGATGCGCGCTGAGAGAAAAAGTGAGGAAAAAAGGCTTTTTAAAAAAAACAGAGCTTGAGGGCCGAGTGATGTGAGAATCACAAGTGAGAAAGAGTGGGAAACAATACCCGGAGAAACTGGCTCCTCGTGCACCGAGAGGTCTCTTGCCTTTATAACACAGCTGAGTGTTGTGTTTGTGTGTTTTTGTTTGTTTCGATTCTTGTTTTTAGTCGTTTGAGTGTCAATAGATGTGTTTAGGTTGTTTTACCTTGTTTTACCTTGTTTTTCCCTTGTTGAGTCGTGTTTAAGTTGTTTTACCTTCTTTTCCCTTTGTTGAGTTGTGTTTAGGTTGTTCTACCTTTTGTTTTCTGTTGTTGAGTCGTTTTGGCTGTGATCAGTTATAGGCTCAATACCCGGTTGAGAACCCTTTTCTCATCTTGCTTTCAAAAAATCATTTTGTGCTCAGAGTACCGTGTCATTCTCCACATTTGTGCAAAACAGAATTTGTTCTTTCATAAAATCGCAAGGTTCAACCCAGGTCATATGAGAACAGTAAAAACCAGGACCCATCTGAAGCTATGAAAGTTCCGGGCTGCAAAGCAAAAGAAAAGAGGGAAAATTTGGAGCGCCTAAGCTTGTTTCAACTTCTGCAAGTTCTGTCACTACATCCCATAAGTTCGGAAAAAGTTGTGTGCCCAGATAACAGAATGCTGTGTTTCGAGCTGCGTGCCGAATGAACAGAATATTGTGTTGTGAGCCGCGTGCCAAAAAAACAAAGTGTTGTGTTGTGAGTTGTGTGCCGAATAAACCGAGTACTGTATTATGAGCTGCTTGTTCAGAGTGAGCAGTGTGCTGTTACAGGCCGTGTGTTCAAAATGACCAGAAAACAGAGCACAGTGTTACGGGCTGTGTGTTCAGAATGAGCAGTGTGTTGTATGAGCTGTGTGTTCAGAGTGAACAGAATATGGTGCTGATTGTTTCAAAGCCATAATGGCAATCAGATGTGCTCTTCCTGAGTACCATTCCCTGCCGAAGGCATCTTGGCTGTGTTTGCAATGAGTTCCTAGGGAAAGTTATGAATATGATCATGATGAAAAACGACATTTGTGGTTTCTACATGCAAATGTTGCTCTTTGTCAGCATTTCAGAACCTTTATACTGTGAGTTGAAGGTAAGTATTCGAAGAATACAAGAAGAGATCCCCGTCAGAGTAAAGCGGTTTACCGCCACTCATTCCATGAGGTGCTTTCTAAAGTGCCGCTTTGTCTGTTTATTGCATTTCCTAAACATCATGCTTTACATTGTTTGTAACATGTACTGTATCATCGCACTTATAGCGTTCATTTGCATCTTGTGTTATCTTGTATCATTTATCCTTTTACGTAGAACTGCGTTTAGGATCGTTGTCCTCCGAGACTTTCTCAGGTTGCGCCGAGCACGCACTTGATAGTTGTTGGACCTCCTCTCACGATTTCAGCGTGGTTTGAGTGTCCCGTTCCTTACGTGATTTCAGCGTGTTTGGAATTTATCTCAGGACGCCTGATGCACGGGCCTGGGCGGGTTTTATCTCAGGTTGCGTTGTAGACACGCTGGGCAGGTTGTTGGACCTCCTCTCACGATTTTAGCGTGGTTTGAGTGTCCCGTTCCTTACGCAATTTCAGCGTGCTTGGAATTTATCTCAGGACGCCTGATGCGCGGGCCTGGACGAGTTGTGTTGGACCTTCTCTCACAATTTTAACATGGTTTGAGTGTTCCGTTCCTCACACGATTTCAGCATGTTTGGAATTTATCGCCTGATACGCGGGCCTAGGCGGGTTTTATCTCAGGTTGCGTTGTATACGCGCTGGGTGGGTTGCGTTGGACCTCCTCTCATGATTTCAGCGTGGTTTGAGTGTCCCATTTCCTCACACGATTTCAGTGTGTTTGGAATTTATCCCAGGTTACGTCGTGTACGCGCTTAGGCGTTTTGTTTTCGGACCTCCTCTCACGATTTCAGCGTGTTCAGAATTTATCCCAGGTTGCGTCATGTACGCGCTTGGGCGTTTTGTTTTTAGGCCTCTTCTCACAATTTCAACGTGATTTGAGTGTCCCTTTCCTCACACGATTTCAGCGTGTTTGGAATTTATCCCAGGTTGCGTCGTGTACGCGCTTGGGCGTTTTGTTTTCAGGTCTCTTCTCACGATTTCAGCGTGGTTTGAGTGTCCCTTTTCTCACACGATTTCAGCTTGTTTGGAATTTATCCCAAGTTGTGTCGTGTACGCGCTTGGGCGTTTTGTTTTCGACCTCTTCTCACGATTTTAGCGTGGTTTGAGTGTCCCTTTCCTCACACGATTTCTGCGTGTTTGGAATTCATATCAGGTTGCGTTGAGTATGCACCTAGGTGGTTGTTTTCAGGCCTCTTCTCACGATTTCAGCGTGGTTAGAGTGTCCCCTCCCTCACACGATTTTAGCGTGTTTGGAATTTATCTCCGGTTGAGTGGAACGCTCTCCTGATTGGTTTTCTTTGTTCTTCCTCCTCTCACGATTCCAGCGTGATTGGAGTGCGCTACCCCATTTGCATCTATTGCTCTATCTATTACATCTATTGCATCATATCTGTTTTATTCTAGTCTAGGAGACCTTAAATCCTGCGTCTTTATTTGCACTATCTTGTGCACTCCCTGGTCCAGGAGACCTTAAATCCTCTAAAGGTGCAATTCTTTTGGTGTTTGTCGTGCCCCGAACGACTTTCGGTGGTCTGGTATAGCCACCAGCCTGTGTTTGCGGTGAGTTCCTAGGAGACCAACTGAGACGGTGAAAACTAGAGTTCGAATGGCTTATGCCTAGAACGTAAAGGTTCGGGATTTCCAAGACTAAAGTCTGGTTTAAATACCCAGGGGTATATCCTCGGCTTGAAATTTGTATGGCAGCCCTATAGATTGAGATAGCATGTGTATGAGCTTCAATTCTAGATACTGAACCAACCTAGTCTGTTACCCTGTTGGAGAATAGGGAAAGCTGTGACCATAGTCAGGGAGAAGAGTAGTACCTGCGGTTCAACCGAGAAGAAGGGGAAGGTCCCCAGCAGCATGAGGTAGGTCATTGCCAATTGCCCTTGTAAGGTACTTTCACTTCCTAGCTATTACATTGCATTGCATTGCATAAATCCTGAATTGTCAAACCGGCTTCGCTTAGCGTATAAGTCCAAATATCAAACAGGCTTCGCGTAGCGTATAAGTCCAATTTTCAACCGGCTTCGTGTAGCATACAAGTTCAATTATCAAAATTTTCCTGCATAACATTTTGCATTCCTGCTTAAACTGTTGCATTTATTGTATATATTTGCTTCGTTACAACTTTCTTTGCATGATCATAAGTTATGATCAGCTTTGTGCATGTCTCTTGCATTTTGCCCCTGCCTGTGGGCACATCTCTTGTTTATCTCGCCTGTTTGTCTAAGTCTTCGGCCTCGTCAAAAATGGGTCGTCTCTGAGCTTTGACATTCACTCCTGTCACTTATGACTTTCGAGTTCTGTCAAAGAGGGACAACGGTAGACACCCCATTTTTGACCGACCTTAAGACTCAGATGTCATCGATTGAGTGCTCAGTGATGACGCGTGTTGTGCTCGTTATGAGGTTACAGAGTCTCAGCTGAGAGCCTTGCCTCCGGACCTCAGGACTTTTTTGTGCTTTGCCTCGGTTTGCGAATCAGGTTCTGTTTTCTCTTTCCGAAGGAAGGGAGAGGTCTCGTAGATCATCTCTCAGTGGCCGTAGGCTACTTTTCGTGGTCGTAGATCACTGTTCCCGTTTGGAGACTAGTTTTCGATTTTCGGAGCCGTCGGCCGTGCGCCTCGGTTCGGGACTGCTCAACTTTCTCCGTTTGGCACAATTTTTGGAGAGCTTGAACCTTTTGAACCTTTCAGAGGCACTTTTTTCTTGAGGAAGCTTGTACATTTTGAACCTTCATTTTAGCTTCTTAAGGAAGCTTGAACCTTTTGAACCTTCGTTTTAGTTTCTTGAGGAAGCTTGAACCTTTTGAACCCTTATTTTAGCTTCTTGAGGAAGCTTGAACCTTTTAAACCTTCGTTTTAGCTTCTTGAAGAAGATTGAACCTTTTGAACCTTCATTTTAGCTTCTTGAGGAAGCTTGAACCTTTTAAACCTTTGTTTTAGCTTCTTGAGGAAGCTTGAACCTCTTGAACCTTTGCTCTAGCTTCTCCAAGAAGCTTGAACCTTTTGCTCTAGCTTCTCCAAGAAGCATGAACCCTCTTGTTTCTATATAAGAGAGGGCCTCCCTCTCCTTTAGAGAGGTTGAAAAAAATATTTGTCTAAGGAATAGCACATATATCTCTCTATATCTCTACATTCTAGGCTTAGAAAATGTGTTTGTTTTTGGCCTTTAACACCACACCTCATAGCTACACACCTCCACCATTGATCTAAGGTTCTTGGAATGTCTTGTGAGGTCTCAAAGAGCTGGTTTTTGGTCCAAGAAGCTGTTGGTTTTGCTGAAACTACAAGGGTAACACACTATTCCCTTTTTTAAGCTTTATTTTGCTCCATCTTTTATCCATACTTTCAAGCATATTTGAGCTTTGGTGTAAACTGAAAAAAGTCTTATTTTGAGGCCCTTAACATGTTTGTTGAAGATCATTTTTCCTTCGGGGGTCATCTACCCCCTTGCATGCTTCATTTTACTTTGTTTTGAGCCATGCCTTAGAGCATTTGTGTTGGCCTTTGTTTGGCATTTTAGCCACTGAAATCCAGTGGATTTTCAGTGGCTAGCATGCTGTTTTGAGTGCCAAAATCAGAGAGGGGTGACCCTCTCTCTCCTTGTTTTGTTCTCTAGCATTTTTGGCCTTACAAAGGAGCCCTTATTTGCATGCTTCCAAGCCATGTTTCAGGCCATTTTCGATGAGTTTTAGGACCTGCATAGGCTCCGTCCAGAGCTTGTTTTTCCATATTGGATGTTCATCTTGCATGTGTAGAATAACCCTCTTCATAGCATATCAAAGGAGCATCTCATTCTTGCATGCATTAGCCATGTTTCAGTGGATTTTTGGGCTTTATTTGGCATGTCATACCTCTGAATTTTGCTGGTTTAGTGGCCTCTTGATTGCCTCACATGCTTGTATTGCAAATCCTCTTTACTAACTTACATTGCATGCTTTTTTGGCCTTTGATTCTGGCACTTTTTGGCCATGCCTTAAACTGATTTCATGCATGTTTTGGACTACCTTAGCTCTGTTTTTGGGCCTCATGGTCGAATGATGTTTTCTATGCATGGTTGTAGTTCAATACCCTTGCCTAGCTTTGAGTTTTAAAGCCTATTGCATGCGTATTTTGAGATGTTTTCATGTTTTGGCATCATTGTGAATCATATTTCAGAGCTTATATGTATGTCATATTCCCATGTTTTCCACTCTTTAAATGTGTTTGAGAGTTATGCATGAATACCTCATTTTTGAACCATTGCATGAGCTTCATTTCCATGCTTTGCGAGCCATCATTTTAGTCCATATTTGCTACTGTTTTGGCCTGCATAGGGACTATTCGGGGCTGGTTTGGCCAATTGAGTATTGCTTTGCATGCCTATAGTGTAATCCACTTCACTGGCTTCGGTATATGGGCCATCTAGCATGCATTGTGTGAGGTGTTTGCATGATTCGGGACCATCTTGCATGTCATTTCAAAGCTGGAAAATATGTGATTGCATGCCATATTTCATGCTTGCCGTGCTTTGGTGGAGTTGCACTTTGTGCCTTAGGTTTGGTCCCTTGCATTTGTGCATGTTTGCATGTGTGTTGTTGTTTCATTTCATCATGTATGGCCGCTGATTTGAGTGTGGCGGAGGCCCATTCATTTTAGTTTAAGTCCATCCTGCATTATGTATGCCATATCCATGTTGTCGCATGCTTGATCGTCGCATTGCGTATGCCTTGTTCATGTCTTCGTGCATGTCCATCTTCGTATGTGCATTGCGTATGCCGTATAGTTCATGTGCATTGAGTATGCCATTCTTGGTTCATAGTATTGTGTATGCTAGTTGCATGTTTGCATATCATCCCTCGCATGCTAGCACGATTAGGTTGCATTGCGTTTAGGATTGCATGCTAGTCGTATTGTGTATGCCATGTATATTGCATTATGTTTGGAATAGCGTTTAGTCCAAGCACGGGAAACAAGGGACGCTTCGTACTCCAAGTGACGAAATGTGCCCCGATTCTCGGTCGCCGACACTCCGAATTACCCATAATGGAGTTTAGGCCTTACTGTGTTTATATGTGCATTCATTTTACATCGAGTCGTGCAATCCGACTCCTCGGCCATCATGTATCGAGATACGTGATTGGTGGCACGAGGATCAAGGACTACACTCCCTGGAGCTTGTGCAATGATAGGGAGAGTGGTCATGCACACATATGTTGAAAATACTTTGCCATGCCCCTTTCTCACTCCCTGTTGCAGCAAATCGAAAACCTGCAGCAAAAAATGGTCAGCAGCCTTCTGGAGCTTTGTACAGTGTTCTGGGACCAGTTGCAAACAGAGGCAAATCGGGCCATCGCGATGGATTTCCCGACAAGGCAACTTGAGCATGCATGCATCCTTATCATTCGGAACAGAGCTGAGACAGCCCATTTTGTTTAATTTGCATGCTAGTTTCCTTACTTGCTTAGTTAATTCGTTAATTAATTAATGTTGTGTAATAATTAGTTTAATTAGTTTAGATTAGCTAGTTTATTCTGTACTATTCATTTGGACCCTCCGAGAGAGGGCAATGTTGTAATAAGTGTGCGTGTGTGTGATGTATGTCTTCCAACTTCACGTCTTTCTCCCTTTTATTTACCAGCTTATGATGGTTAGTTTAGGGCACGCTTCAATTAGCATACTTATGCTCGCATGTTTGTATCCATTTATCTGTCTTGTATGCACCGGGCTCGGCGCATCATACTAACTGCATTGTATTTCAATTCCGAGTTGAATATGTGTATCAGTTATTGCATTTCATATGCCATTTTAGAATAGCCGAGCCTATCTTAGTTGCATTTTTGCATGTGTTGCATTAGGCATTTCAGCATAGTTAGGATTCATGCATGATTTCTAATTAGCTTCTTTCTTTGGCTTGGAGTACTCGGTAAGTATTTATGCTTTAGCATCCTTGCATGCGTGTGAGTGATTGCCATGATAGCATGCTTACCATGAGGCTATTTGCTTATGTAATATAACTGCCTAAATACTTGTGGGTGAAGGTTGGGTTATTTGAATTGAAACAATTCACCATTTGAGAGTTTTAAGCCCACTTGAGAGTGGCAAAATCATGTTTTCTTAAGCCCACTTGAGGGTGGCAAATCCACGTCTTAGCCTACTTGCGAGTAGCACTATCAAACCATCTTTTAAATAAACAAACATGAAATGTTTTGTTCCAACTCAAACGATCTAGTCTATACTTGTATGTTGTGTGCATCACATAGTAATTCTAGGCTAATAACCGGAATAAGAGCACATAATGTTTTCAAAACTCGATATCATGGTTAGTAGAGGCCGATCTTTGATCGAGCGAGCGGGGGTGCTCACGAAGTGACCATCCCCAATCGTACCCAAGTTCCTGAGCTGAGGCAACTTTGGTGATGACGGACACGTGGCCTTAGGCACGAGTCAGGGTTTCCAAAATTCTCCCAAAATAAGTTTGGCACTTCTTTCTAAAAATCAGTTTTTCAAAACGATTTGCCGGATTTGGACTCTTTGATGATTCATCGGTCTTGCATTGCACTCCGCGAGATTAGATACAAGACCGTGACATTGAGTCCTGAACTGTAGTAAGCCCAAATGAACAAAATGGGCACGTTCGGGGACGTCTACAACACCTGAGTTCCTAGGGTTGACCCTTCTCTTGCTGTTTTGTTCTGGGTGCATTCTGAAATAATGGGTTGACACCACTGGTTCCAAGGGTCAACCCTTGTCCTCTGTACATATTAGTGTCTCAGCTTTTCTTCCTGAAGGGTTGAACCCTGTGAGTAAATTTCCAGATTTTTTATTCGGTTTTGGGCCCTACTTTTGGGGGTTTTAACGTATTCTTTTCATTGACCTTGGGGCTATTATTCTATTATTACCTTGCTACTATAAATAGGCTTCAAACACTTGTTCATTTCACTTTTCCTCCTCTTTTCTCTTTCTACATCGTGAGTTCCCCTTCTTTCTCTCAAAACTTAAACTTTTTTCACTTAGATATTTAGATTTACTCGCCTAGAGTGATCTTTTCACTTTGGTCCTTTGAGAAAAATTGTAGATCTCGTCAAGGACTTCCCTTTGGTCCGAATAGTTTGTGGTATCGTCGCTGGTGATTTTTGGGTTGTCTTCTCTTCACTTCAAGAGGTAGGGGTTTCTAGTTCTCATTTAATACTCTCATTTATAGATAGATTTGTGGTATTTTCTTATTATAAGTACAAAATTTATATTTTTTAGCATATTGTGATAAATCATGGTATTGAGGGTTTAGGGTTTGAAATGTTTGGGTTCACTTGTTGGGTTATGATTATAGGCATATGAACTTGGGTGTATAATTAATAGAAGAGTTGAAAAAAAGAATGTTTGGGTGAAAAATTTAATCTCTCTTAAAACCCTAGTTTGGTACATGAAGACGATTGATGGTTTTGCCTAAAGTGAAAGTAAAATCATGAAATTGAAGTGTTAAATTGCACATATACAAGTTTAATTGAATTTTGGGAGTGTTTAGAAATTTATGTAAAAATTGCGATTGAACTCTTATTGTTGATCTTTTAAACTATGTTATAATATGAAACCAAATTTAGGAAAATGAATTGTTAATGGTATGGATGATATGAGATTTGTGATAAAATGATGAAGTGAATATTTAAGAATTTCATTGTGTTATGTTGAATTGCATTGAGTTATGTTAAATTGTGTTAAGTCTAAGTTGGGTTAAGATGAGTGTGAGTAATGATAAATGGGAGATTGTGAAATATGACAGTGTGACATGAAGGAATTGTATCAAAGAAATTAATGCTGGAGGTTTAATTTATAGCCTCGTGTAGTAATTGATAATCAATGTGTTGTGAAAATTGAATTTGAAGACTTGATAATAATATGGAAGAGTAAAGAAATAGTTAGAACCCAAGAATTGTGAACACTTTAAAGATGAACCTTTATGCCTCTATGGATGTGCTGTTATATTTTTGTAACGAAAACAGTGGATGACTTGATGGATAATAGAAAAGGTGGTGGAACATAATGTGTACTTGTTATGTAAATGGAATTTTATCTTATAGTGGATGTGTTTTACGAGAATAATGGAACAAATGTGTTACGGGAATAATGGATGATGTGTCAGCTTTGCCCACTAATCACAATGACGATTGACTCGAGAAAATTTATGGAATGTAATTTCATTTCGGGGTTCTTTTCCCACCGTATTTTGAGCCGGTAAAGTGTAGCACTTAAAAGAGGTTCTAACTTCCTTCCGGAGTAGCGCCTAGTAAAACGTGTGGTATGTTGGGATATGTTGTGGTTTTGCGTTCTTTCTAGCTTGTGACCGGTAAAGCGTGAGGTTCTGCGTTCCTTCCGGCTTGTGATCGATAAAGTGTGAGGTTCCGCATTCCTTCCAACTTGTGACCGGTAAAGCGTGTGACTCGTGGAGATGACTTGTTAATGGATCCAATATTTGATATGACATTAATTGAAAGAATAGAAAATGAAATGGTAATTGGATTAGAGGTTGGTGATGATGAACTCACTGGATTGCTCGTGACTATAAGGGAAGATTATGAGTTTTGTTTTGTAAATAATTGAGAAATTGAATTAAAAAGGGGTTTGTTATTCTTGTGTTATGTTTGAACTCTAATTGATAATGTAAACATTAATGTGATGTAATTGTTTGACAAGTGGAAGTTAAGTGTATGAGGATCGTTTTTTGAATATAAAGGAAATTTGGATTTTGGTGCTATGTAGTTATAGTAATTGGAAATAGTATAAGGGAAAAACGGAAATGAAACAAGGAATAGTAAAATGGAAATGAAATGAGTAATAATTTGGAATTGGGTTAATAAATTTAAGATGATGTTCTTTCTTAAATGTACTTGTTTTCAAAGAGAATTTATGATTTCCTAATGATGAGAAACAACATTTATGGCATGGAGTTTTCTTAAGTGTTCAAATGAAATTTTAAGAAAAAGATACTCTACGTATAATATTTTGAACTTACAAAACGTCACTTTACTATATGGTATCACCCTACATGCATGATCATTTCTATCTATGTGATAGTTATTACATTAAAACTACGAGATTTCCTATTAGGCATTAGTGCTCACCCCTCGTTATTTTATTTTTTTCAGGAAGGGAAATTTAGATTCATTGGTTAAATAGTTATGGAGTCCATGTATCTCTTGTGTGTAATCTCATAGTAGATACTAGATGTGAAGGAAATGAATTTTGTACATTGATGTTTGTAATTATTTATTTGTAACTAGGGTTGCAAACGAACCGAGCCGAGTCAAGCTTTGTTGAGCTCGAGCTCAATTCGTTTACTTATCGAGCTCGTTTATTGAGCTCGAGCTCGGCTCGATAAGGAACTAGGCTCGAGCTCGGCTCGGCTCGTTAATTTTAATGAAACTCGAGATCGGCTAGGCTCGGCTCGGCTCGATAATTTTTTTTAATATTATTTATATTATTTAATATATAAAAAATGTATTTATATTATTATTTATATATATTTATATATTATTTAATATATAAATAAAATATTTATTATATAATTTAAATAAATATAAACGAGCCAAGCTTATGCGAGCTCGAGCTCGGCTCGTTTATTAAACGAGCCTAATATTTGAGCTCGAGCTCAGCTCGTTTACTAAACGAGCCGAGCCGAGCCCTTAACAGGCTGAGCGAGCTTGTTCATGAACAACTCGGTTCATTTGCAGCCCTATTTGTAACTCTGTAGCGAAAGCTTGGCATGTATTATTGTTACTGTTGTACTCATTGAGAGAGAGAACAAGTATTATTATGTTTTTATTACTCAAGGGTAATAGATATATATGTAAAAAAAAAAATGGACCTAAATTAAAGGTTTTGGTAATGTTTTCGAGTAATTAAAAATTTGGGGTGTGACAAATTAACTCATGAATTTACCTTTTATATCAATAACTCATGCCAATTAAACTATCTCAATAACTTAATAAACCAAAATTTTATAGATATTGAATTTACATTTGGTTTATTGAATTTACTTTCTTGCTTAAATTGGTAAAATTTTGAATTCCATGGAAATTGAATACATTTGTACCAATTCAATAAAACCAAAATTTTAATTGAGATAGGGGTGAGAGTGAGTGGGAATCATTCCATTAATCTAAAAACACAAGGGCTGAACTGGTGGTGTATAATGAAATTGCAAATATACATTAAATATTGAGGAAAAAAACAAAGGTTTCACATTGTTTTCCTATGTATTTTGTTAGTTTCTTTAGACCAAAAATCAAATCATCTAATTCAAGTAATCAATCAAAACCACACACATATTAATATAAAATTCTAAACCCGCCAATATCAATAATATAAAATTTAATCTAAAGATACACTGTTTTATGTTAATATCAATAACTAGCCAATCAATAATACCAAAAACAAAAAGATATTAGATTCCACAATAAACATAGTTAAATCATTACACTATGAAAAAAAAAAATAGAATTTGAAAGTAGACTAACAAATAGAAGGCTTCTCTGTTAAACTGAGATCTAAGTACCGAAAAATGGAATATTGTAATAAATTTTAAAGAAAGAAGTAGAACCTCATGAGGAATGAACAAATGTAGTCATATTGAAGACAAAGAAAGAGAGAGAGAGAGAGAGAGAGAGAGAGAGAGAGAGAGAGCTAACCTATTGAGCATTGAGAAACTGATGATTAAGGTTAAGAAAATCCTCTCCTCCAATCTGTTATCGCGATGTCGCCGATTTGGACCAACCGATCTAAGGATAACCCGTGCCTGAAGGCACTGCAAACTTCATTATTTTTTTGATACCACATGTGCTACGAAATGCAATTATAATGAATAAATTCAAAATGATAATATCACTTGTGTAGGTAATTTTCTGACCACACTGCCCGCCTAGTAATCAGCTGGAGAGCACCGGCAGAATAGATGGCTTCAACAGACCTGTAACAAAAAGAAAAGGCTCCGGCGGTGGCTCTTCCACCCGGGGGCACTCCGACGATCAAGTCAGTATATCTCTCAAAGATAATCATGTGCTAAACTCACAAGCTTGGGTATAAAACTGCGTACCTTAGACCCACGGGGGTGCCTCTCTTTTATAGTTTACTCAATCCAAGTCCTACTAGAAGCCTGACTTCTATGGACTCCAATTTAGTACTTACTTTGGATTCCTCAAGAGATAAAGATAAACTCCCTAAGAGCTTTATCCTTATCTTAGCAAAAGTCTTCTCTTTTTTCTAGGACTCTTGTCCTTCATCCAGTGTTGAGTTCCCATTTCATTCTAGGACTCTTGTCCCTTATCCACTTATCTCGAATTCCGATATCTTCGGAGATAACCTCAGCCTATCCAAGATAACCTCGGCATAACTACCACGACACGTGGCACGTCGGCTAACACGTCGGCGTCACCATGCCACGTGTTCGTACTCAGAAAATATCCCCACAACTGCCCGCTAGGTTCTATTACCTCGGTATCCAGAGGTGATGGAACCTATATCGATATTTCTTTCTACATATTGGCTCAAAAACTGTTTAGCCGAGATCATTTATGTCAGGCCGACGTTTTCTCTTCGGAGAACAAGAACTCAAACAAATTCTCTCACGCGCATGAGCTGTCATGCATTTCTTCTCAACCGTTCCCCTTACGTGTTCTATCTGTACTGGCCCGTGCATATGACGCGCTTGTTAGCCATCTTAATCTGTCTGTGCCGTCTGACGCATGCGGTTTTCCAGGGGCAATAAATGCCCTGTTTTGCCGCCGTTTCATGTTTTTGATAAAACTTTTCTTTCCATCTTCATTTCTTTACTTTTGCATTCGATTTTCTGTCTCTTTCTCTCTCTAAACTTCCTCAAACCCGCCATTGCTCTAGCTCCAAGCTCTGCAACCGTCTTCATTCTTCCATTCCAGCGAAGCTTTCGTCGTCCCGTCTTGTCTGTAACCGTTGCCTTACCTCGGCGACTTTCATTCCGGCTTCATTTGTTCTGGTAAGCCTCTCTTCCTCTTATTCCCAATTTCTTTTATGTGCTTTCGTTTACTTACTGCCATTATTGCGCTGTTCAAACCTTTGATTTGCTGAACTATTCATCTGGATGCGTCTATTCCATGATTTTACTCATATCTTGAACACTTGCACTGTTTTAATACTTTTCTTGCCACTGTTCTTGACCTTTTACTTCTGTATTTCTTTCGCTTTTGAGAACCATACCTCTGTTCTTCGTTTCTAAAACGTCATTCTTTGTTTCTTGTTTTCTGTTTTTCCTTTCCAGATCTATGCCTTTGATCTTCATCTTCATAGTTCTTAGGCTTGGGATTTGTTTGTAGAACCTTTAATTTAGAGAAAACTGAAACAAGCCGTACCAATACTTTCCTAGGTTTTTGCCGAGGTTCCAATAACCCTTTAAGAATACCTTCTTTTTAAGACCTAGCCCTCTGATTTTAGGCCGACGTTATGGGTATGTGGAGACATAGGGTAAATACCCCAACCAAACTTGAGTGCTTTAGGCAAGAGTTCTCCATCCCTGCCGATGTCCACCTGAGATTAGCTGGGGATGATGACTCCATTATGCCTACAGACAATACGATGCCTTTTCCTATTGTAGCCTTTACTGAATGTGGACTCCGGCTTCCACTTAATCCCCTTTTTCGCGAAGTTCTCCACTACTATAGGTTGAACCCCATGCAACTTACCATCAACTCCTATCGAGTGATTAACGGTATCATAACCCTAGCTAGGCAGGAGAACGTTAGGATCACCCTTGCCGATATACAGTATTGTTACACCATGTGCCCCCTTAACCTGAAGGAAAAAGGTTACGTCTACTACCTCAAGCCGAGGTCTACTGAATTCAAAATCGTAGCCGACCTTCCAGACTCCAACAAGGGGGCTGGAGATGATTATGTTATCGCCTCGGAAAATTGGGAGTTTGGTGTAGATGAGGACGCCCATCTCTACCCTCTTCCCCGATCAATTAAAGAGGGCAAGGGTAAGAGCCCAGTGTCAATATTTAGTTGTTTCTGTTCAAGTCTTTAATACTTTCTGTTTCTAATGATTGTTTGTTTGTCCTGCAGATCTTCATCAGCCACCAAAAAGCTTCCGCCAATCCTACTTTCCGGGGAAGGATTTAAAGAAGCTCCTAGATTTTCTGATCCAAAAACACAGAGCCCCCCTGGTACTGAATTTTATCCCGACGTACAAGTCCACTCTGCTCGACGTTCCGAAGAAGAAGAAGAAGAGCCTCTCTCCACCTACTGCTACAACTGTAACCGCTTCTATATCCCGAACAGATCAAGAGTCCACATCCGACCCAACCAACCAACCATCTACTTCGGCCCCATACCTGATCCCTGTATCTGAACGGAAACGTCGGCGAAGACTCGTCAAAACTGCCGAAATGGGTCGCCCGAAGCCCGTTGCCCAAGATCTCCTAGCCGACCTCCCAGCTGATGTTGATGCTGCACCGACCCAATCCATGCCCCCACCAAAGCAAAAAAGAATAAAAAAGGCTCAACCTAAGGCCAAAGCTACTGAGGTTGAGGCTGAGGATGCTTTGCCCATCTCACAATTGGCAAAGAGTAAAAAAACTGCTTTTACTTCTGCAAAAAGGTCTGCTGAGGCCCAGCCATCAGAACCCTCCCAATCAAAGAAGCCGAGGTCATCGTCTGCGACGACCTCGGGTTCCAGAATACCAAAAGTCCCTTGGGGACTAGAGATCACTCTAGAAGCTAAGCCTGTCCTTGCCAGCGATAGCGCCGATGATATAAACGTCGGCGTGGCACTTAGTACTGCTCTACTCCTCCCTGGTGATCTTGAGCGGAATGCCAAGATGAGTGAGTATGAGAACTATGCCTTTATGTTGCAACGCTCTGTCCAAGTAAGTGCCTTTGTGCTGAAATTTGTTTTCTCTCTTACTTTGTAAAATTTTGTAACAATTTATGCCTTGTGTTCTTTCAGGCCATCCAACATGCCCACTCTCTCTCCATGCAAGCTTTTGAAAATCGGCAAAGATTGACCGACATGAAGAGGGAGGTTTCTGCCCTGAAAAATGAGAACAAATCTCTTGAATCAAAGATGAAAAAACTGGAGGACCAAGCTGAGGCCGCCACCAAAGCCCAAAGTCTAGCCGAGGAAAAAGTTGAATCTGCCGAGGCAATTAAGAAGGTCGCCGAAGCCGAGAAGAAAGAGACCGAGGACAAAAAGGCCTAAGCGAAAAAGGAACTTCAAGATGCTTTATCTACTAAAGATGTCGAAATCAAGGTGGCCGACGAAAAGGCCTACGCCCAGGGTATGGCCGACGTTACTGAGGAGTATAAACTTCAAGTCAGGCAGGCATACAGCAGAGGCT
This sequence comes from Camellia sinensis, assembly GCF_055761805.1. NCBI lineage: Eukaryota > Viridiplantae > Streptophyta > Magnoliopsida > Ericales > Theaceae > Camellia > Camellia sinensis. The sequence continues at coordinate 7,455,863 of NC_138971.1, forward strand.
TCTCCTTTGGTTGGATGGCCCTTGCCAAAAAACTTAACATTCCTGATGATTCGCCACTGCGCAAAGCCAATGCTATTCCTCTTCCGTTCCCCCCTCCTCCTCCATCAAGTCAACCTGGAGGAGAATCTGAATCTGAGTCTGAGGATGCCGATGAGGAAGAGGATGAGGCTTTGGTCAGAAAACCAAAGGATGCTGATGGGGCTAAGTCCCCTCCTCAGAATGAGCAAGTCCTTGACTTGACTCAAGATGAAGAAGGTGATGAGGTTATCCCTGAAGCTGTTCCTAACACTGTTCCAGCCGACATCCCTTCCGAGGTTAAGACTGTCGAACAAACTCTTCAGGAAATTGACGCCGAAATAGCGGCAGAGAAGGAGGCCGAGGTTGTATCTAATCTCCAAATCCAACAATCTGGAGGAGAAGACCCTTAGCTTTATGTTCTTCTTTTGCTTACTTGTATTTTGTTTTTTCCTTTATCTTTTTCTGAACAATGTAAGCTTTTGCGTGATCGACGTGCCTCCCAATTTTGTAAATGTTAACTCAGCTTTCCTTTTTTTAACGCTTGAATCTTTGTCTTTTATTTGATTGCTTCTGCGTGGTTTCTATACTTAGAATATTTTGCATGATTTACATAATTCCTTCCTTGCGCAATCTTCTCAGGTGTAATAACTACAAGCTTTACTTCGGCAAGATACTGACCTGCAATCTTTTCATAAGTTTCAACAAGTGTAAAACATATACTATTCAATGTCAACTTTGCAAACTTTTTCTTAAGTTTCAACAAGTATTTTCAACAAGTGAAGTATTTTCTTAAGTTTCAACAAGTACTTTGCAAACAGTGATCTCGGTCTAACCTACTTGTAAATTGCTACAAATTTCAACAAGTGTTAACATATACTGTAAATTTTTCTTAAGTTATGACAATGATCTACTTGTAAATTGCTACAAATTTCAACAAGTGTTTAAACGATATACTTAGCTTTTACCTCAACCTGTAAATTGCTGCAAATTTCAACAGATGATCATATGTCGGCTTAACGTTATCTTGTAAATTGCTACAAATTTCAACAAGTGTTAAGCATCTTCTTTGGTTGGACCAACCTGTAGATTGCTATAAGTGTGCAAACTGTAACCTCGGTTTCATTTCGACTTGTAAATTGCTACAAATTTCAACAAATGAAGAGAACCAGTAATCTCGGCTTAACTTCAACTTGTAAATTGCTACAAATTTCAACAAGTGAAGATAAGGAATCAGCTTAATTCCAACTTGTAAATTGCTACAAATTTCAACAAGTGAATTAAGGAATAATCTCAGCTTAACTTCGACTTGTTACAAATTTCAACAAGTGAAGATAAGGAATCAACTTAATTCCAACTTGTAAATTGCTACAAATTTCAACAAGTGAAGATAAGGAATCAGCTTAATTCCAACTTGTAAATTGCTACAAATTTCAACAAGTGAATTAAGGAATAATCTCGGCTTAACTTCGACTTGTAAATTGCTACAAATTTCAACAAGTGAAGATAAGGAATCAGCTTAATTCCAACTTGTAAATTGCTACAAATTTGAACAAGTGAATTAAGTATCTCTGTCTTCTCTCTGCCCCCAATGTGAATCTGAGTTCTACTTGGGTTCTCATTATTCATGTCTCAAAAACACCAATATGTAACTTTATCAATCGTATGTGTTTTAAAGAAAAGGAACAAGATTTTATTAATGAGATCGGCCAAAAATAGTGCACATCTAATGATAGAAGAATTTCAAATTACAAGTGTTCCAAGGTCTTGGCAGTGCTTTGCCCTAGTTATCTTCAAGCCAATAAGCTCCATTGCCTAATACCGAAGTAATTCTGTACAGTCCTTCCCAGTTTGGGCCAAGCTTGCCCTCTCTGGGATCCTTCTTGTTGCCGACGACTTTTCTCAGGACTAGGTCGCCGAATTGAAAATCTCTTGGATTAACCTTCTTGTTGTAAGCTCTAGCAAGCTGTTACTAGTATACTGCGAGCTGAATTACAGCTTTTTCTCTTCGTTCTTCCAAAAGATCCAGATCTCGAGCTAAGATTATATCATTGGTGCCATTCTCTACCCCCTGGGTTCTGATCCCTGGGATGCCGACCTCCAATGGGATGACTGCTTCTGTGCCATAAGCCATGGCAAAGGAGGATTCCCCTGTTGATCTTCTCGGCGTAGTCCAATATGCCCAAAGTACGTTGGGCAACTCGTCTACCCACTTTCCTTTTGCTGCCTGCAGCCTCGTCTTTATTCCATTCAAAATTACTTTGTTGGATGCTTCTGCTTGCCCATTGCTTTGGGAAAAACTTGGTGTTGAAAAGTAATTCTTGATCTTGAATTTCGCACAAAAGTTCTTGATGAGTTTGCTGTCAAACTGTGTTCCGTTGTCGGCAACTATTGCTCTTGGAATCCCAAATCTGGTGATGATGTTTCTCCATATAAAGTTTTTGACGTCCACATCTCGAATTTTGGCAAGAGGTTTTGCCTCTATCCACTTCATAAAGTAATCTGTTGCTACCAGCAAGTATTTTCTCTACCCAGTTGCCTGAAAAAGTTGCCCAACAAGGTCCATGCCCCATTAGGCAAACGGCCAAGGGCTAGATATTGGGTTCAGGTCAGCAGCTGGCTGATGTATCAAAGGTGCAAACCTTTGGCATTGTTCACACTTCCTCACGTAGGCTTCAGCATCCTTTTGCATGTAGGGTCACCAATACCTCTGGGTAATGGCCCTGTGGGCTAATGATCTGCCCCCAACGTGACTTCCACAAATTCCTTCATGAATTTCATATAGGAAATCTTCAACTTGCAAAGGGTGTACGCACCTTAAAAGGGGTCCAGTGAAGGACCTTCTGTAGAGGTGTACATCTGCTGTTAAACAGAATCTTGCCGATTTCAATCTGACTTTGTGTGCCTCCTTATGATCTTCTGGCAGCTTTCCTTCTTTCAGGAATGCAACAATTGCATCCATCCAGCTCGGCCCCATGTCTACATACATTACTTCCTGTTCTGTGTTCTTTGGTTCTATGCTCGGGCCCGACATATAGTCAATCATAATTGTCCTTGTTTTTCCAGTCTGCATTGAACTTGCCTGGTTAGCCAACGCGTCGCGCGTGGGTGTTGTCATCTCGGCTAACTTGGAGTAGTCGGCAGTTTTGAAATAGGGCTGCCAATCTGATGACCTCTTTTACATATGCCGACATCCTTTCGTCCCTGGCTGCATATTCACCTGTGGACTAGTTAACAATAAGTTGTGAATCACAAAAAACTATTACCTCATCTGCTTCTGCTGCTGCTGCCAATTTTTGCCCTGCAATTAATGCTTCGTATTCCGCTTCATTGTTTGAGGCCTTGAACTCCAACCGGATGGACTGTTCTATTATTTCTCCATCTGGAGATATCAGCAGTACTCCTGCCTCCGCTCCTTGTCAGTTCGAACTTCCATCGACGAATAGTCTGAATGAATCGCCGATGTAGATGCTGCAGGGTCTGAGTTTTTCCTTCCTTTGCTCTTTTGCCCTAGGTTGGGATTCTTTTTGCTTGCTGGGACAATACTCATCCTGGCTCAACGGAGCCCGATGTTCGATGGTTTTGGGTGTGAATTCTGCCACGAAGTCGGCCAAAACTTGGCCTTTAATTGCTGTTCTTGGCCTGAACTCCAGGTCATACTGGCCCAGGGCTACTGCCCATCTTGCTATCCTTCCTGTTAAGTCTCCTTGTTGCAACAAGGACTTCAGTGGGTGCTCTGTTAGGACCACAATCTTGTGCGCCTGAAAGTAATGGTTCAACTTCTTTGAAGCCATTACTAAGGCTAGCATTAATTTCTCTAGTGGTAGATACCTTGTTTCTGCATCGGCCAAGGTTTTACTAACATAATAAATAGCCTTTTGCTCCCCTTTTTCTTCTCGGATTAGTACTGCACTTACTGCGTGTTCTGAAACTGCCAAGTACAAAAACAGTTCTTCCCCTGGTTCTGGATTGGAAAGAACCGGAGTTGTGGTCAAGTACTTCTTTAGGTCGGTTAAAGCGGCTTCGCATTCTTCTGTCCACAGAAAGTCTGTGGCTTTTTTCACCAAGTTGAAGAAGGGTCTGTATTTATCTGAGCTTCTGCTGATGAATCTGTTTAGGGCTGCGGCCCTTCCAGTAAGCATCTGAACCTGTTTTGCCGACGTCGGACTCTGCAGCTCTAGGATGGCCTTGATTTGGTCTGGGCTGGCCTCAATGCCCTTTCTCATTACCAGATACCCTAAAAACTTACCTGATCCAACTCCAAACATGCACTTTGATGCGTTGAGTCGGAGCCGGTATGTTTTGAGTATATCAAAGACCTCTTTTAGGTCGGCAAGATGACCCTTAGATTCTTTGGTCTTCATGACCATGTCATCGATGTAGACTTCTACCGTTTTGCCAATCAGGTGCTTGAACATTTTTGTTACTAACCTTTGGTAAGTTGCTCCTGTGTTTTTCAACCCAAAAGGCATTACCTTGTAACAGTACAGGCCTTTAGGGGTGATGAATGCGGTTTTCTCCTCGTCTGGAGGGTACATGGCAATCTGGTGGTACCCCCTGTATGCATCCAGAAAACTCATCCTTTCATGCGCTGAAGTAGCTTCTACGAGCTGGTCAATCTTGGGCAGAGGAAAGCTGTCTTTGGGGCAGGCTTTGTTGAGGCTGGTAAAGTCTACACAAACCCTCAATTTGCCGTTCTTCTTCTTTACCACTATTGTGTTGGATAGCCAAGTTGGGTAGTGAACTTCTCAGATGGCCCTGGCCTCCAGAAGTCTATCTACTTCTTCTTCTACTGCTTCGACGTGCATCAACGTCGGTCTTCTGGCTCGTTGAATCACAGGTTTTGCCGACCTGTCGACATTTAGTCTGTGGCAAGTGACCTCGGGGTCAATGCCAGGCATCTCGTAAGGTGTCCAAGCGAACACCTCAATGTTGGCTCTCAAAAAATCTTCCAGTTCTCTTTCCTCTTCTTCGGCTAAGCCTGAGCTGAGAAGAAAGAAGCGTTCTTCGTCGCCCTCCTGGACAAGGATTTTCTTTAGTGTCTCTTCACTCTTTTCGGTTGGCTCCTTGCCGACATCATCTAGGACCTCCATGTCCTCGTCTTCAATCTCTGCCTCTTTTGGCTTTCGAATGCTGCAAGTAGTCTACATTGTTGCCATGGAGCAAGTTTTTGCCTGCAGTTGATCTCCTCTGACTTCTTCAATCCCATGCTCTGTTGGGAACCGTAGTAGTTGATACAGTGTTGAGGGAACTGCCCCCATTGCATGCAACCATGGTCTTCCCAAGATGATGTTATATGGCGAGGGTGTGTTAATCACCCTAAATTTTGTCTTGATCTTCTTAGTACCAGCTTGTACTTCCACGCTTGCTGCGCCCAGTGGCCATGTCGGCGTTCCATTGAAGCCGACCATAGGGTTGTTGGATTGTTCCAGGTCGTCAGGGCGAAGGCCCAGCTCCTTGTAACATCTGGCGTACATGATGTCACAAGAGCTGCCTTGATCTATCAGGATACGTTTCACTTGGCATTCCCCAACCTGGAGGGATACTACCAAGGCATCATTATGCGAATGTTGGACCAACTCCAGGTCGGCTTCAGTGAAAGTTATCATCGGTCCTTGGCATTCTTCAGGCCGAGGTCTTTTGTATCCGACCTGGTTCACGTGCTGCAGGTGTTTTACTCTTTGGGTTTCTCCCCGAATGTCGCTTTCGTTCACCTTTGAGTGGATTACATTAACCACCCGTGGTCCTCCTGCCTGTGGTTGCTGTGCTGGGGGAGGCGGTGCTACTGGTGCTTGAGGCAATCTTGCCTGTTCTTCTCTTGTCCTAGCCTCATCAACAAGGTCCCTCAGATGGCCTTGCCTTACTAGGTCTTCTAAGTGTGCTTTTAAGGCTCTGCAACCCTGAGTTGGGTGTCCTTCTTCATTGTGGTAAGCACAGCGCCTACCAACGTTTCTTTCCATAAATTCCCCTGGTGCTCTTGCTAGTGCCCTGAAATAGGGTTGACTACTTTGCCAGATACAGAGTCGCCACCTAAATGTTTTTTAAATGGGAAATTTAGGAAACCCTGACTCGGTGCCAAAGGCCACGTGTCCGTTATCACCAAAGTTGCCTCGGCTCGGGAACTTGGGTACGATTGGGGAAGGTCACTTCGTGAGCACCCCCGCTCGCCCGATCAAAGATCGGCCTCTACTAACGATGATATCTATTTTTGAAAACTTTGTATGTCCTTATTCCGGTTATTAGCCTAGGTTACTATGTGATGCACACAGCATATAAGTATAGACTGGGTCGCCCGAATTGGAACAAAACATTTCATGTTTGTTTATTTGAAAGATGGTTTGCTACTCACAAGTAGGCTTAAAATGCAGATTTTGCCACCCGCAGGTGGGCTTAGAAAACAATGGTTTTGCCACTATCTAGTGGGCTTAAAACTAACAGTTGATGATTTATTCCAATCCAAGTAACCCAACCTTCACCCACAGGCATTCAGGCAATTATATCACATAAGCAAATAGCCTCATGGTAAGCATGCTATCATGGCAGTCACTCACACGCATGCAAGGATGCTAAAGCATAAAACTTACCGAGTACTCCAAGCCAAAATGGAAATCACATTAGAAATCATGCATGACCCTAAGTATACAGAAATGCCTAATGCAACACATGCAAAAATGCAACCTATAGTAGGCTCGGCTATTCTAAACATGGCATATGGAATGCTACAGCTAACATGTATTCAATTTGGAATTGAAAATACAATGCAGTTAGTATGGTGCGCCGAGCCCGGTGCATGCAAAACAGATGAATGAATGAAAACATGCTGTCATACTGTATGCTAATTGAAATATGCCCTAATCTAACCATCATAAGCAGATAAATAAAAGGGAGAAAGACGTGGGGTTGGAAGACATACAACGCACACACGCACACTTATTACAGTTATACCCTCGCGCAGAGGGTCCGAATAAATATACAGTCCCGAATAATAGAATATTATAGTCCAAATATTACAGTCCGAATAATATACAAATTCCTAATTAATTATCAAATTAAATAAGAAAACTGTAAAACTGGCATGCAAGCCAGGGACTACCTTGCTTCTGATGAATGATGCACGTCTGGGCTGCCTTGCGCGGAAATCCACCGGGATGCCCAATTAGCCTCTGTTTAGCAGTTATTCTTGGAAAGCATGCCAAACTCCGAAAAGTTACTGATTCTTCATTTTGCTGCAACAGAGAGCAGGAAAGGGGCATAGCAATGTATTTTTACAGATATATGCATGCCTCGATCCTCGTGCCACCAATCACGCATATCGAGGCATGATGGTCGAGGAGTCGAATTGCACAATTTAATATGGGATGAATGCACATGAAAACACAACGAGACCTAACTCCATCATGGATGATCCGGAGTGTCGGTGACTGTGGAATTGAAATACATTCCGTCACTCGGAGTACGAAATGCACCTCGTTTCCCGTGCCCGGGCTAACTCCTATCCCGAACACGATGCAATATGCATGACATGCATGAAATGCGACTAAGATACAATCCTAACATACACAATGTCATGAAAATGAGGTGCCTCGAAATGCGTGCACATGGGCACGCAAACCGAGGCAATGGCATACGCAATGCAATATGGCTAAAATGGCATATAGAATGCAACATGGACTTATACTAACATGAGAGAGCCTCAGCCACACTCACATAAGAGGCCGATGGATGAAAATGAAGTGCCTCGAAATGCGTGCACACGGGCACGCAAACCGAGGCAATGGCATACGCAATGCAAATGACATGAAAATATGATATGGGCTTATACCAACATGAGAGAGCCTCAGCCACTCTCACATAAGAGGCCGATGGATGAAAATGAAGTGCCTCGAAATGCGTGCACACGGGCACGTAAACCGAGGCAATGGCATACGCAATGCAAATGACATGAAAATATGATATGGGCTTATACCAACATGAGAGAGCCTCAGCCACACTCACATAAGAGGCCGATGGATGAAAATGAAGTGCCTCGAAATGCGTGCACACGGGCACGCAAACCGAGGCAATGGCATATGCAATGCAATGGCATGGAAAATGATATGCAAACATGCTAATGGAATTTCAGCAATGAAATGTGGGGGAAAACAGCCCCGAAATGAGGCGAAAGTACATCCGATGCATGGAATAGCCCCGAAACATGAACTTTGGCACCCGAAATGGCCTCTAGCTATACCAAACATGCACAATATGGACATGCAATGAATAGACAGTAGCAAGGCAGACCCAAAATAAGCATTTTTCCAGTTCAAAGCATGGCCAAACAGCAAGCATAAATAGGACAAAACTAGTATGCAAAAATGGCCCTAAATATGAGATTATGAAGCAATTCACAGCTGCTGACTCCAAACAGGTTAGGGCCCTTCAACAACATTGAAGAGGGGCCAAAAATAAGCCACTTTACAGAACTGTAAAAACCTCAAAAACAAACATAGATATGGCTAAGCTCTTATGCAAGAAAATGGGCCAAAAGGTGGCCAAAGAAGCAAGTGGTATATGCAAAGCCCAAACTGAAAAATTCCCTTCTACAACATTGAAGAGGGACCAAAAATATGCACATTTACAGTTTATGGAAACCCCAAAATCAGTACACAAACATGCTATAAATGCAATGCAAAATGAGGCTCAAAAGTGGCTATAACATGAGGTATACAAAGCATTCACCAAACGAGCAAAGACCCTTAATAAAACATGTTAAGAAGGTAAAAATAAGGCCACTTTCAGTTCTGATCATGGTCCAAAAATAAAAAAATGATAGGCTAGTGAAGCATGCAAGAATATTGACATACAAAGAGATATTGAAACAAGTGTGAGATAGGGTTCTCAAAGAGGGTTGAGCACTTCAACAAACATGTAGAATAGCTCAAAATAGACCTAGTTTCAGTTGAGGTAGGAGCCCAAAACAATAAGAAAATGGGCTAAGAAATTGGCACAAAAATGAGTTACAAAAGGGGGAAAGTCTACTTACCCTTGAAGACCAACACTTTTGTTGCTTCTTGGACCAGATTTGATGACTCTAAGCTGCTAGAATCCCTTCCTTTGCTGCTGGAATGGAGTGGTGATGGTAGAGCTTGAAGATGATGAAGAAATGGAGCCAAAACTTGAAGGAAATGGAGTGATATCTATGTATATGCTCAAGCCAATTCTTGTGATCCTTTCTTTAGAGTTGGGAGGCTCTCTCTATGGATAAGAGATGGATAGAAGAGTCTAGCCAAAAGTGGAGGGAAATGAGGCCTCTTTTTCCTCCAAAAGGGTCCCCCGGATATAGATATTTTTGTGGGAAAACCAAGGCACAGCTGGAATGCACTCAACCTGAAGAAGCAGGCCAGCCAACTTTTTGAGCTGCAGGTGGCCGGCTGGCCACCTCCCCTAGCCGGCCGGCCAAGGGTCAAAAGGGCCAAGTTGTGTTAGTGGCCGGCCACCACATATTGGTGTCCTCCCATGCCTCCTTATCACAACCCTGTGGTTCAAAATTACAAACTGTAAAACAGGAGAGAGAATAGGCCATTTTCAAGAGGGGTTCAAAAGGGTCAAATGGAATTTCTGGCCGGCCATATGATATTAGGATCCTCCCATGTGTGTACAACACAAATATGTGGTTTGGGGTTGAAGAAAGTGGCCCCAAGGTGTTCAACATTGGCTCGGAAGTGAGAAAAACGGGCGCCAGAGGGCGAAAATGGAATATAACTGGTTGCTAAGATAATTGCTGGCCTCCCACCCTCCCGTGACCTTCCTGGTGATAAAACAGAGGTACCTGCCAAAAATGAACGAAAACCGATGCAAGACAAATGCTCGGAGGCCAAAACACGCAGTTCGGGATCCCGAAAATGGGCTGCTAAGCACCAAAAGTGGCGTTCAGCCACGAAGTGGGTTTCTCTGACCCCAGTGTCCCTTGAAAGGGAGAAAATAAGATGTATGCCCAAAAAAAAAGAGTGAATGGAAATGATTGAGCGGTCCCGAACCGAGGCACACGGCCTAACGGCTCCGAAAACCGGGAACCGGGCTTCGAAATGGGAAAAATGGCCTACAGCCGCAAAATGTAGCCCACGGCCACTGAGAGATGGTCTACGGGACCTCTCCCTCCCCTCGCGAAGAGAAAACAGAGAAAACCGAGCTCGGTTCGCAAACCGAGGCAAAGCATGAAAGAGGGTTCGGAAGTCCGGAGGCAGGGTTCACAGCCAAGACTCTGAGACTTCTGAACGAGCACGATATGCCATATCACCAAGTGCTCAATCGGTGACGTCTGAGTCTTAAGGTCGGTCAAAAATGGGGTGTCTACAGGTACACTACTTTCGGCTTCGTGGTGGGCCCGTTTCGATCTTTCTCCATGGGTTGTGTCAAAGTAGAGTGCTTGCCCTCGAATTTGCCAATGTTCTTTGGGCCCTGGTTCCTTCATGTGGTGTGTCCTTCGGGACTCTTCTTGCCTCGGCTCCTCTCGTCCGACTTCCCTGGAAGGTCGGTGAGAGTGCCTTCCACTCCTGGTGTGCTGAGGGGCATCGGGGATTGCTTTCCTTCCTCCATTCTGGGTATTAATTGCTGGCATTGGGGTATCTTGCAGCAGGTATGGTGGCTGCATAACATTGTTTTGCATCATGAAGTTGACCACTGACTGTAGGTCTGCCAACTTGTTTGCCAAGTCTTTTACTTCTTCATCTCTCCGTAGGCACCTATCCCTCCATACCTGAAGGTTATCTTCGTTATAATACTTGCTTTGGTCTGTTTGCTTCGAAGTACCGCCCTCCTGGCCGACGTCTTTCTCTCCGTGGCCCTGGTCATAATTTTCTGTACTGTGGTTGTCTCCTGCAATGTCAAGATCAATTGGTCTGCCACTCCTAGTAGGAGTGTCGCCCCCAATGTTTTCCCTCTGTTCGTCACTGGCCATCTATTCTTCTGAGATTCCCACAGACGACGCCAAATTGTGTGGGTAATTTTCTGACCACATTACCCGCCTAGTAATCAGCTGGAGAGCACCGGCAGAATAGATGGCTTCAACAGACCTGTAACAAAAAGAAAAGGCTCCGGCGGTGGCTCTTCCACCCGGGGGCACTCCGACGATCAAGTCAGTATATCTCTCAAAGATAATCATGTGCTAAACTCACAAGCTTGGGTATAAAACTGCGTACCTTAGACCCACAGGGGTGCCTCTCTTTTATAGTTTACTCAATCCAAGTCCTACTAGAAGCCTGACTTCTATGGACTCCAATTTAGTACTTACTTTGGATTCCTCAAGAGATAAAGATAAACTCCCTAAGAGCTTTATCCTTATCTTAGCAAAAGTCTTCTCTTTTTTCTAGGACTCTTGTCCTTCATCCAGTGTTGAGTTCCCTTTTCATTCTAGGACTCTTGTCCCTTATTCACTTATCTCGGATTCCGATATCTTCGAAGATAACCTCGGCCTATCCAAGATAACCTCGGCATAACTACCACGACACGTGGCACGTCGGCTGACACGTCGGCGCCACCATGCCACATGTTGGTACTCAGAAAATATATCCCCACATCACTCAAATTTAAAACTTCACATAGAAAGATGAACAAAAGATATACAGAAAACTAAAATAAATAGCTAATAAATTTCAAATCTTTTATTTCCTAATGAATTTATCATGAATGTAGGCTTCCCAACTTATTCACATAATTGGGGTGGTGCCTTCAAGAGTTCCCACCTCATTCTCTAACATATTTTCAAAATCATCCTTGTTAAAGGAATAGTTCAAATCAATCTAATAAAACATCAAATATCAATATGAATAGTTCAAATCCTTCCAACTTTTTCATAGTTTCAACTAACTACTTATAAATACATGAAATAATACTAACCCAAGTTGCTTTGAAGACTAACCTTATTATTGATACCAGAATATCATGGATGATACAATAAACCCAAGCTATTTTCATAACCAGCTGTGTTAAAATGTTAGAGGTCCTGAAAAAAGAAATGAATTCAGAAACAAACCATGAAAATAGTGCATCAAAATACACTGGTCTTCTTAATCAAGAAACATAAAATTCATAACCATGATCAAATGAGAGAGAGGGGGGGGGGGGAAGGGAACTAAAGTCAAGTATATAAAAATTAAGAGGCAACAATACTATAACATCTTCCTCCTTCAACCCACTAATAAATTATTCTTTTTCAATGTAACTCTAACATCCTGCACAATAGATACTAAATTTACACAAAAATCCATGTCAAGCATATGTGACTTCCACCAAAATATGCAAAGATACTAAATTAAATTGTTGCAATTAAATTTAGTAAATTTTCAAGGGCACTTTACAGTCCACACTCAATAACCATCCATAAGGTCCAATCTTTTACATTGATAAGAGACTTTACAAAAATATTAGAAATCCATTGAAATACATATCAGTAGGAAGCTCTACAAAAGTGGTTAACATCAAGGATATACTTTATAAAATATTTGTCAGCTTTGCAAGATGTATGCCATATAATGTCTTCAAACTTGTTCTTTTACAAAAGTACTTGGACGCCTCTAAAGCGCTTGGATGCCGTCAAACTTGTTCTCCATTACATTTTGAAATGTCTATGTATCAACTTTTGTGTACTTTTTCCAGTAAGGAGCATGCACAACAATCTAATATTTAAAAAACAATAACATTATCATATTGAAACAATACGAAAAAATAGATATTGAAATAATATGGAGTAAGGATACCTTATTACAAATCCATTGGAGTAATGTAGTCTTATTTATCCTCTTGAGCTCCATAGCTTTTTTAACCCAATCCTATAAAAGTTTGACCTGATCATAATTTAAACAAAATTTAATTAAAATACACTTTACATTTATTTCATTTTTTCATCATTTGTATTCTTTTTTAAATTTTAGTTACTTCCCTCTTCTAATTGGGAAATTTTATGTATCTTTGTAAAAGATCCTGTATAATTTTTTCTAGTGTATTGTTTTTTAAGGATGCATAATTTAGTTTGGAAATTACTAATTGTTGGAAAATGACTTTGTGAAACCTTATTTTTGCTAACTTTGAGTATTAATTCAGGTAGGACCTAAGCGTAATTTTTGACATTTCTAAATGGGTTCATGTTTAATGCCGCGTAGTGAATAACATCATGTATTTGGTTACTCAAAACTATTTCTGGATGAATAAGAATTCAAATCGCGTTTTCGGGTTCGTAGATATGGCTTTAGGTGGGTTTCCTACACATTTACGAAATGTGTTTGTCCCACATTGGAAAGGCTTAAGGATTTATATGGGTATATAAACTTTAGCTTGGGATACGTAGGATGGGCCCCAAAGGGTACCTAAGTTTGTGAAAGGGTGAGGTTATTGGTAAAGTGGGCTAGACTCATTGGACCCAAAACAAAAAACACACGCACAAGCCGCCGCCAGCGGTCGGTTGGGCTTGGGCTTGAGCACGAATGCGAGATTGGGTTAGGCTTGTCTAATCCAATACTTATCTTTTTGGGTAAAAAATATTTGTATTTTATTTATTTATTTTTTAATTTTGGTTTCAAAATTCAAAATAAATTGGTTCAGATTTTTTCCTCCACCCAAACAGGTTTAAAACTCCACCCGAATAGGTTCATACCTATTGAAATTCAAACTAAACAGATATGTTTCTGTCCAAAAAGGTTTCCTGCCTGTTGAATCTATCCGAACAGGTTTCTATCTGTTGAAACTTGTTCTGAAAAGCCACTAATTTTCCTATAAATAGCCTGTCATTCCAGCAATTCTTGGGATCAAAATTTTCCTAACATTTCTTCATTTCTTCTTCTGTTCGTCCTCCTATGCTCTTGCATCTGTCTAGCATTTAGTTTCTAAGAAGAAAAAGAGAGAGTTACAACATTGTTTGGTTCGCCAGACTTGATTTTGTAGTGCTACAAATCAAGTAGATGTCGTTAAATCTCGAAGCACTGGAGTGAGGGCGAAATCTACTACAAGGAAATTGTGTCCAACACAAGCCTCGACTTATATTTTCTGTAAGCATTAAATTTAGAATTTAATTTATTACATTATTTTCTGGATTATTTATTTTTATTTTGTTGTTTATTTTATTTAGTCAGTTAATTTACACGCACACACACACATCCACTGTGGGAATAACAATCTTAAAGTAGATTTCTGTTTTTTTATTTGTGTGTTAGACAAACGAATATTTTGTTTCGATAAATTAAATAGTAGTCATATACTGTTTAAATTCTTAAAAAGTAGTATTATACTGCTTAATAATTTCTTTGATAACATTGTAGTCATATATTGTTTATCATTGAAATTCTGTTACAAAATATTGTTCTGTATATTTTATGTGTAAATTCTATTATGTATAATTTTGCGATTGGTGCATTATTATTTCGTCAGAAATATGACTATTGAAACAAATAGTATTGAGACTATTCTTACTCTGACCCCCACACCCATTGTGCTAGTGATGACTCCGGTAATACCGATAAATCATGAGGTGAAGCCAGGAACATTCAATGGAAATGATTTTAAAAGATAAGAACAAAAAATGATGTTTTATCTTACGACATTAAATTTGGCTCGCTTCACTCATGAAAAAGCTCTGGTACTGAACGAAGGAGAAATTGACCGGCAAGTGGTTGTAACAGTCGATGCATGGAAACATGGTGATTTTCTGTGTCGGAATTATATCCTTAATGGGTTGGACAATACACTGTACAATGTGTATAGTGTCAAAAGCACTGCAAAAGAACTGTGGGAATCTCTAGATCATAAGTATAAGACAAAGGATGCTGCTACAAAGAAATTTGTTGTTGGCCGTTTTCTATATTTTATAATGATAGATTCCAAGACGGTTATTAGTCAGGTTCAAAGACTCTAATTAATTCTCTATGACATACATGCGGAAATGATGGCTCTCAGTGAATCTTTCCAAGTAGCAGCAATCATTAAAAAATTGCCACCATCCTGGAAAGAATTCAAGAATTATCTAAAGCATAAACGCAAAGAGATGAAATTGAAGGAACTAATAGTGTGGCTCAAAATTGAGGAAGACAACTGTGGTTCCAACAAGAAGTCAGGAAACCATATCATGCAAGCTAAAGCAAATGTTGTAGAACATGGACAATGGTCAAAATTCAACAAGAAGAAGCGGAAGCATGATGGCAATGGTCCCAAACAAGGATCTATTAGTAAGATCAACAAAGGGATTAACAACGGGTTCAACAAGAGGTTCAAAAACAAGTGTTTTGTGTGTGGCAAAGATGGACATCACACTAAGGATTGTCATGTTCGCAAGGACGGAGGGAGTTCAAGAAAAAAGCCAGCACAAGCCAACATAGCCGAGGATTTTTATCTTTCCGATAGAGTAGCAGACATCAATCTTGCTGCAATAGTCTTTATAGCAATCCCGGTTTTCCCTTCATTGTTTAATTGTATTCTGGGCTCGGGTCCGTGGATGTTGGTTGTTGTCTTATTCTCGTTTCCATCTTGTACTCTTTTTATTTGAGTCTTGGGTTGTATTGGGCAGGTTTGAAACAGGTTGGCTGTGTTTGGAAACCAAGAGTTGATGCCCAGATTTTGGCCTTCACGCTTGAGCGGGGCTTTTGAGGCTCAAGCAGGCCCTTTGCCTTTGTTCCTCCGCTCGAGCGGGGAGTTTGACGCTCGAGCGGGATTATTCAACCCTTAGTACTTTTCTCTGCAGGCTATTGGATGCTCGAGCGTCCACTTTCACGCTAGAGCGGGGACCTTCGTCTGCAGAACTTCTGGAAGTATGCATCCGGCGCTCGAGCAGTGCTTTTGATGCTCGAGCAGGAGTCTGTGTCTGATACTCGAGTGGGGCGTTCCACGCTCGAGCGGGCTGTGTAGTATATCAGTCTGAGATGAAGCATTTTGAACCAATTTTTCGACTTTCTCTATCTTTCTAGCTTTTCAAAAACCTTATTTGAGAGCTCCTCTCTCTAGAATACACCTTCTCTGTACGAAATCATCTAGCTTTAGTGATCTTCATCCCTAGTCCCTTTGTAAAAAGTGTGGAGCTTGGCGTGGCCTTCGTTTTGATCCGAAAAATTTGGTGTTTGGAGCATCTTGAGTTTTCTTCTTCTTCTCCTTTGAGCTCCGAAATTTGAGATAAGGATAACTACTCATATTAATGGTCTTTGACATAAACTTGTGGTCATTTTGATTTAATGTTGAAGTTGGAGAATTTTGGGTGTTAGGGTTTCAAAATGTATAAAGAGGGGTTTTGTTCTTTAAACCCATACATGTGTATTTTGGGTCTTAAAATAAGGTTATTGATGTTTATTGATGATATTTGGACATTTGGGTCAATGTTGAGAAAAGGGGGAGAAAAATCCTCATTTATTGTGATGAATAAATTGGTATAATTAATTTGGAAAAGTTATGAAAATATGAAATTGAGTTGGAAATAATGGAATTGGGCAATTGTGAGATTTAATGGTGGAGTTAGATTGATTAATCACTCACCTTTGAAATTGTAGATAATTTATCTGTTTGATAATTTATTATCTGTTTAGAAATAATTATTTAGGGCAATCGGTGGAGGATAGTCTTGATTGTTGTAGACGCTGCATGATGATTAAGTGAATTAAAACTAATCAATTGAGTATGTCATTGAATATGACGGATGGAATAACACACTGAATATGTGCTTGGCTTGATCATTATATATGATAAGTGTTTAAATACATTGTATATGTATATTGTTTGGGAGGAGATAGGGGAT
This sequence comes from Camellia sinensis, assembly GCF_055761805.1. Lineage (NCBI taxonomy): Eukaryota > Viridiplantae > Streptophyta > Magnoliopsida > Ericales > Theaceae > Camellia > Camellia sinensis. Next base: position 7,472,622 of record NC_138971.1, read on the forward strand.
GCACTCCTAAACCGAATTTGGGAGGAGATAGGGGATGGACTCCAGTGATAACTAAGTTGGCCGGAGTGTCCAGGGTGAAAGTCCCAAAATCCTAATTGCGTTTGTATAATGTAGATAAATTGAAGTATTGAAGTGTTAATAATATGAGTTGTAGTCTCATTTGAATTGAAGTGTTGAAGTGTTAATTATGCGAGTTGTAGTCTCATGTTAATTGATTATAATCGAAGTATTGTTGATATGAGTTGTAGTCTCATTTGAACTGTCTGGATGAATAGAGAACCATATCTATAAATTGGTTTGGACAATGAAATAGAAAGAGATGTATATTTGTTTATATGAGTTAAACATTTATTATATACCAATGTTTTAGTTATTGCTCATATTAGGTTTAGCATATCTCTACTGGGCGTTGGCTCACCTTATATGGGACATCATTTTCAGGTTTAGGTGTTATGCCGCCCCGAAGGTCTTAGTTGGGATGGTTTTGGGAGTTGAAGACTCTTTTAGTTGTTCTATTATTTTGGTGATACATGTAAATTCAAGCCAACGGCTTATTTGTGTAGAGCGTTAAAACTCTTCTTTTGTTGTAACCAAGTGTTGACTTGGAAAGTTGTAAGCCTATAGGGCATTTACTTTTGTTGTCAACATGTATTACTCTTTGTAAGAACATTCTGATGAATGGAAATATGTTTTATCCTCTTGTCTATGTATATCATGAATGTTGGGTTTATATGTATTATTTTGAGGGCGTTACAACTTGGTATCAGAGCGTACCGGGTTTGAATACTTGGGTACGTGGGAAGTGGTTTGTACCACAATGGGTTTGTCTCGCTTGTTAGAGACTTATGTATGATGTTATGTACTTATGTGATAACATACTTACGTGACTATTTGGGTATGGGATTTAGTTTCTAGGATGTTGATTGGATCCTTGGGTTTCTGGGAGTCTGTTGGAAAGGCACTTGATCACTGATGTTTCTAACTGGAACTCTAGCAACGCCTCAGGACTGTCATTATCCGGAAATGAATTTCGTAAGTGCTTATGTGATTATGTGCTTACGTGGAGTGAATTATAGTTGTCCATTGCATTAGGACGTGAGTGAAATAGCTTCGGCACATTTGTGAATGTGCTAATGTCTTCGTTATCTTTATTAGGATGTCAGGACGAGGACGTGGTGGTAGGCGAGGTAGGCCTAGGAGGTAGGAGATGCCTACACCGGATGAGATTCCGGTGCAGCAGAAGGGTGTTGGTCAGGCCAATGTGGTCGAGCCAGTAGGTCACCAGGCCATGGGCGCCTTAGCCCGCGAGATGGCAGGAGCATTGAGGGAATCTATGGACATTCTCAAGGCTGAGAATCAGGTCTAGGCCCATGTTGCTGAGGTAGGGCCGTCCTTTCTGAAAAGGGAGTTCTTCTAGTCTAATTCGAACGAGTTTATGGGTGATCCTAAAAGCCACTTAAGGCTGATGAGTGGCTTGAGCAAATGATGAAGACGTTTGAGATGCTTGGCATCGAAGTCGGAGCCTTAAGGGTGACCTTGGCGTCCTTCTAACTGAAGGGAGACGCGGGTCAGTGGCGGAAGTTTGTTCGATGTCGAAATGGTGAGACTTGGGAGGCTTTCGTCAGTGTCTTCCAGGAGAAGTTTTTGCCTCCCGTTGTTAGGGAGAAGTTGAGGGATCAGTTCTGTCAGCTCAAGCAACTGAATACACCAGTGGCCGAGTTTGAGGCCGCATTTACGAGCTTATCGAGGTTCTCACCTAAGCTAGTAGCGCCTAAGGAATGCCGTTGTCTTGAGTTTGAGAAGAAGTTAAGGACCGGGCTCAAGATGAGAGTTGCGGGGTCCATGACTCGGGAGTATGAGCACCTTGTGGATGCTACGGCCCATCTTAAGATTATTATGTATGAGGACGAGGAGAGGATGAGGGGCTCCAAGAGGAGTCAGGATGGCCAGGGGGATGGTAGGAGGCAGAGGGGGTCTAACCCTCAGCAGTCCCAGGGTGCTTTTGCGAGATCTACCTTTCAGTGCTGAGTTCAGGCTTTGGGAGAGGCAGTCAGGGAGACTTTACTTATTACAAATGTAGCCAGCTGGGCCACAAGTCTCCAGCTTCCCGCAGAGGGGAGGAGGGCAGAGAGCAGCTTCATCTTCGGCTCGTCCTCAGAGCCAGAGTCAGGGTAGAGGCCAGCCGCTCTCTTATTACCAGTGTGGTCAGGTGGGGCACCTGAAGAGGTTTTGCCCACAGTTGAGTGGCACATCTGGTGCATTTGGGTCGAGGCAGAGTTTTCAGCCAGCTCTGTCAGTTCAAGCCTTGAGGGCCAATTAGGAAGCCTTTTCGGCTCAGTCTGTGCAATAGGCTTTTGCTCCGAGAGGTGAGTAGGTAGATCAGGAGCCTGCATGGCGTGTGTATGCTGTTACCACGCAGGATCTTGTACCGGCTCCAACTGTCATGAAAGGTACCTTTTTGTTTTGCAACTCGGTTGCTAATGTGTTGATTGATATGGGTGCATCTCATTTATTTATATCTGCTGCATTTGCATCTGTCTTGGGGTTGGAGTTGGCACAATTAGCTTATCCTATTTTTGTAGTATCACCTGTTGGGGGTGAGTTGATTTTAAAACAGAGGTGTAGAGGTTGTGATATAGAGGTCATTAACCGCCGGCTTCCATTTTCTTTTGATGTGATTTTGGATATGGACTGGTTATCGTCATACCAAGCTGTCATTGATTGTTACCGCCAGAGGGTTACTGTATTTACCTTGAACGGGGATTGTTTTCACTTCTTGGGAGATCGGGTGGGTAGTGTTTTGCCACCAGTGTACGATCTGCGAGGGCGGGGTGAGCTTAGTTATCTCCTCGCTAGCTGTATGAGTAATGAGTGTGATGAGACCTAGGCTGAGTTATCAAGAGTGCTTTGCGAGTACTCGAACGTCTTTCCCGAGGATTTTGTTAGTTTGCCACCTCATCGAGAGATTGAGTTCTCTATCGACTTAGTGCCTAGCACGGCACCGATTTCCATGGCACCGTATCGTTTTGCCCGAGCCGAATTGAGTGAGTTGAAGAATCAACTCCAGGAGTTACTAGATAAGGGCTTTATCCCCCCTAGTACTTCGCCGTGGGGAGCACCGGCCTTCTTTGCTAAAAAGAAAGATGGGGCTTTGAGACTTTGTATTGATTACCGAAAATTAAATTGGGCTACGGTTAAGAACAAGTACCCTATGCTTTGTATAGATGATTTGTTTGACTAGTTAAAAGGGTCCCGTTATTTCTCTAAGATAGACTTGAGATCGGGTTACCATCAGTTGAGGGTCAGGGAGGAAGATATCCTGAAGACAGCATTCCGTACGCGGTATGGCCATTATGAGTTTCTGGTGATGCCTTGTGGGCTCACCAATGCACCGGCAGTGTTTATGGACTTGATGAACCAGATTTTCCGAGAATTCTTAGATCGTTTTGTGGTCGTTTTTGTGGACGACATTCTGATTTATTCACCTTCGGAGGAGGAGCACGAGGAACACTTGAGAGTGGTGCTTGAGTTGCTTAGGGCCCATAAGCTGTATGCTAAGTTTGGGAAGTGTGAGTTCTGGCTAAGAGAGGTTAGATTCTTAGGCCATATGGTCTCCGGGGAAGGGGTGTTTGTTGATACATCCAAGGTAAAGGCAATGCAGAATTGGGCACAGCTTAAGAGTGTTTTTGAGATTCGTAGTTTTCTGGGATGAGCCGGTTATTACCGTAGGTTTGTGAAAGATTTCTCCAGGCAAGCTTCGCCATTGACTAGGTTGACGTGGAAAGGGGTCAAATTTGTGTGGAGTGAGACTTGCGACAAGTCATTCTAAGAGCTCAAAGTTAGACTTACCACTGCTCTAGTTTTGATTATTCTGGAGAGGGGTTTGGGTTATGCTGTATATTGTGATGCTTCACGAGAGGGTTTGGGTTGTGTGTTGATGCAAGAGGGGAAAATAGTAGCCTATGGCTCATGTCAGTTGAAAATACACGAGAAGAATTATCTTACACATGACCTAGAGTTAGCAACTGTAATTTTTGCCTTAAAGATTTGGAGGCATTACCTGTATGGTGAGAGATTCGAGGTGTTCTCGGATCATAAGAGTCTGAAGTATCTGTTTACACAGAAAGACTTAAATTTGAGGCAGAAGAGGTGGATGGAGTTCATTGAGGATTATGACTTTGAGTTGCATTACCACCCGGGAAAGGCCGATGTTGTGACCGATGCCCTTAATAGGAAATCTATTAGTGATGTAGCTTGTATAACCATTCGGGAATGGGAGATGTTGGGTGCACTTGGCGAGTTTGATTTGCTTTTGGGCGAATTTGTTGAGTCTGTGGCCTTGTTTTCTGTAGTTGCGCAGCCCACACTTGTGAATCGAGTGTTAGAGACATAGAGGAGTGACCTTGAGGTAGAATCTCTCCGAGAGAAGATCACCAGTGGGAAGGTTGAGAAAGGTTTGACTGTGTATCCCGACCGGAGTGTGAGGTACTGAGACCGTCTGTTTGTGCTGAAGTCTTACCGCGAAGAAGTACTATAAGAGTTTCACCATTCATGCTTTGTGGTGCATCCGGGAGGCACTAAGATGTATCGTGATTTGGGTTGCCAGTTTTGGTGGCGGGGTATGAAGAAAGATGTGGCAGTGTTTGTGTCTAAGTGCCTTACTTGTCAGCAAGTGAAGGCCGAACATCAGAGGCCAGCGGGTTTGTTGCAACCCTTGCCTATAGCCGAGTGGAAGTGGGAGCATGTCACGATAGACTTCATTGTAGGTTTTCTGAGGACTCAGCAGGGTAGTGATGCTATTTGGGTGGTCGTAGACCAGTTGACTAAGTCAGCGCACTTTATTCCTATGCACGTGAGAGATTCGGTAGATCATCTTGCCGACTTGTATATTCGGGACATAGTGAAGTTGCACGGAGTCCCAGTGTCGATTGTCTCAGATAGAGACCCACGTTTTACTGCTAGGTTGTGGCAGAGTTTGCAAAGTGCCTTGGGCACTAAATTGACCTTTAGCACGGCTTATCATCCTCAAACTAACAGGCAGTCCGAGCGTACTATTCAAATCCTTAAGGATATTCTTCGAGGCTGTGTCCTTGATTTTAGTGGGTCGTAGGAGAGGCACTTGTCCTTGGTGGAGTTTGCCTATAACAATAGTTTCCAATCGAGCATTGGTATGGCATCGTTTGAGGCCTTGTATGGCAGACCTTATAGGTCTCCAGTTTGTTGGGCTGAGGTAGGTGATGCACCTTTGTTAGGTCCGGAGTTGGTGCGGGAAATGACGGAGAAAGTTGAACTTATCCGTAGGAGGCTTGTTACAGCCCAGAGTCGCCAAAAGAGTTATGCCGACCGTAGGAGGAGGCCTTTGGCATTTGAGGTGGGTGATCACGTCTTTCTGAATATATCACCTATGCGGGGTTTGATGAGGTTTGGAAAGAGTGGGAAGTTGTCTCCTCGGTTTATTGGTCCCTTTGAGATCCTTGAGCGGATTGGGGAGGTTGCATATCGTTTAGCTTTACCGCCGCAGTTATCCGGAGTGCATGACGTGTTTCATGTTAGTATGCTTCGGAAGTACGAGCCGGATCCGTCATATGTATTGGATTGGACCGACTTAGAGGCAGATGAGGATGCCTCGTATGAGGAGAGACCGGTATAGGTCATGGATAGGCGGGATCAAGTCTTGCGAGGCAAGACGATACTGTGACAACCCTCACTACTGTTTACTGATGACACCACTGATTACTGCTAAACTGACACTGATCATGATAAGTAATTGAATTGATTGAAATTCTGAGTGTTCATATGTTATGTTTTAAACTGCAAATTGAAGGCCTTATCGGCGGCTGAATCTGAAATTGATTAGTGATTTATGTTAATTAGCATTTATGTGAATTTACGGTAAATTTAGTTGAAATGTGATTTGGTATGATTAAATTGGATTAAATAAGCTAAATTATCAAAGTTGGACTTATTTACAAGAATGCCACTTAGTGGACAATTCTAGGGCTTGTTTAATCACACGTCATACACTTTTGATACAACACTTCTTCAGCCATTTTGAGAGCTTGAACCGACTAAGAGAGAGAGAGAGAGAGAGAGAAATTGAGTTCAACTTGAAGGTTTTGCTTGGAAATTAAAGGAATTGAAGGTTAATTGCTTAATTGAGTCTCTAGACTTAAAATTGAGGAACCTAGGTAAGGATTTCATCCTTTTAATTGTGAAATCAAGTTAGTTCTTGCATGGTTCTTGGAAGATTAGAGTTTTAAAGCCAAGAATTTGTTTGAATGTTGAATTGAGTTGCAATTCAGGCATGCATGTGCATATATTGAAGTTTAGAGTTGTTTTCATAGAAATTATTGCATGCATGTCTATATTTTTGTTATAGTCCATGAACTCACCATGTTTTGAAGTTAAATCTTGCATTTGATCTTGTTTTAGAACATTGGAGTTTCAAGGAACCCTTGCATGTGTTGAATTTGCATTGTTCTTCATGTTCTTGAAGTTTATTTGAAAATTATGTTTAATTGAACTACCTTTGGGCTTTGATTTCTCAAATTGATCTTCAAAACATGTTATATTATGGGTTTAAAGTGTTTTTCCAAAAAATTAGCCCAAGAGGATCAAATTTGATGCATTAAAGTTGAGTTTTGAGCTTGAGGTTCAAATATGGAAATTCCAAATTTTGGACTCACGCTCGAGCGAGGAACTCCACGCTGGAGCGTACGCCTTGTGTACATGAAGTCCGCTCGAGAGAGTAAAGTGGCGCTCAAGCGTGAAATGCGTGTATCCAGTACTTTGCATGTGTTTACAGTCCGCTCGAGCAAGAGAGTTCACGCTCGAGCGTGGATCGAGCGCCCGTCGAGCGTGATTTTTGTGCATCCAGTATTTTTACTATAGCTTACAGTCCGCTCGAGCGACAGAAATCACGCTCGAGCAGAGCTCATTTGTCTGCATGTCCGCTCGAGTGTAGAAAGCCATGTTCGAGCGAGGCCCCTGTTTTCTGAAAATTCTGAAAAGTGTTTTAAAGTGCATCTTTGCATCTTCATTCCATCCTAGGCACTCCTAGACCTAATTTAAGGCATCTTAATGAGGATATTGATGTAGAACCACACCAAGGCAAATTAGGGATTAAGTTATTATTTCCCAACTGTGTAGCTTAGTGTGTGTTCATTCTGTAACTGTGTAGGGTTGGCATCCGGGGACGCGTACTAGCTTACCTGTAGCCCAGAACTCTGTGAGTAATAATGTTGCAAAGATATGTTCAATTGAGATAATTTTTTGAACAAATGACTGTACTGCTTTATAAAATAACATTATTTACTGAATGAATGTTTGTCCTATTTGTGAACAGTATTCGTGGCATCCACAGCAATTTATTGTTACTATACTGTACTGCTATTGTCACAGAGATCTCTGTCGGTTCCCATATTGGAACCACTACTGTTTACTGATATGATGGCCATCAATTAACTGTTCGGTCTGTTAAGACCTACTGTACTGTTTTGCTATTGGATGTACCACATATGACTATTATAGTTTCTGAATGACTGTTATGGCATGAAATATGAGCCACAAACTGAATGACTGATATACTGATAAATGACTGTTTTCAATACTGAAAGGACATTCATTCTTAACCTCTTTACGCATATGTTATTCACTGGGCTTTAGCTTACTATTTATATATATATATATATATGTAGGTGTCCAGGCACCGGATCGGAGCTAGAGGCGTGGTGTTTAAACTCTCTTTTTTTCAAGCCAACCAACGTGCCTCACTGCGAGGTTCCAAGTCCTTCAAGCTAAGGCCTTTTGGGGTGTTTTAGTTTCCCCCTTTGTATCTGGTTTTGTAACACTGTATAGACTGAATGATATGTGTACCTGTACTGTACTGTTATGGTAGGGATTTGGTCCCTGACCTGAATATCTGCATATGATGTATGTACATACTGTTTTGTTTCGAATGTGAACATGTTACGAAAAGTCTTTTTGCATACAGACTGTCACAGCTCATTGGACATCTTTTAATTACTGTTTTGGCTTCCGCCAGCCCCTGTACTCTGTATTACTGTTTTACTATTAAGCAGGCCTTCGGTAATCTCGGATTACTGGCCGGTTACGGTGCTAAACCCATAGGGACGGGTTTGGGTCGTGATAGAGTGATATCAGAGCGATATTATACCACGAGTTATACTGCACACATGTGTCCAAATGAGCTATAGGATGTCCTAGAAAAGTAAATAGGGCATTGCATGAGCATGAAAAGTGTGTGTGGCCATGACATGAATATATGTGCTAATGTGCTAATGTGTTTAAGTATGCAACTACCTATATTTATTATTGCTATAATTGGCTATAGTGAAATGGATAATGCAAGAACTACTGATGAAACTGAATCATCTGAGGCCAGAATACAAGGCTAGAGAGAACAGTTGAAATTTTGACTGAGGCCTTGAGGCTGCAACAACAGAACCAATAGCCCCAGCCTCCTCCAGTACAACCAGAGCCACCTATTAATGATGATATAATAGCCCTGACACAGAAGTTTAGCAAGATGAAACCGCCATCATTTCAGGGAAGCCTTGAACCATTGAAGGCAGAAGCGTGGGTGCTAAAAACTGAAAAATTGTTTGAAGTCTTTCCATGTTTTGAAGCACACAAAGTGCTATTGGCTACCTTCACCTTAGAAGAAGAGGCTAGAAGGTGGTGGATGCTTGTCCGTGACACCGACACTGTTATGACTTGGGCTTAGTTTAAGGGAGCCTTCTTTGAGAAATACTTCCCACAGTGTGTCAGGGACCGCAAAGTGACTGAGTTTGAACAGTTGAGACAAGGTACCATGTCCGTGGCTGAGTATGAATCGAAGTTTACCGAACTTGCCCGTTATGCATCGCACATGGTTGATACCGATTACAAAAAGGCCAGGAAGTTTGAAGGCGGCCTTAATGTGGAAATTCTTGACAGAATTAATGTTTTGAAACTGCTTAAGTATGTGGATGTTCTTGACCGGCAATAATGGCTGAGTCGAACATCGAGGCATTAAAACAGACTGAAACACCAGCGTCTGAATAGCGTGGTAAGAGACGAGGCTTCAAGTTTAAGAAAGGCAGAAATAATTCCTCGAATAAAAAGCAAAATACAGGGTCAACAACCAGTTCCAGTCAAGGAAGTGGCTCCATACCGCCCTGTTCTGAATGTGGTAAGAAACATAAGGGGGTTTGCTATAAAATATCTGGTGCTTGTTACAGGTGTGGCAAGGTGGGCCACATGGTCAAGGATTGCCCTTCTACTCCTCAAGGCAATAGTAAAGCTGCACCAAGCGCCGCAGCATCAACTACTCCACTGAAACCCAACCCCAAAGCAACTGGAAAAGAGCCTATAAGGCAAAGCCGAGTGTTCGCACTCGTACCGGGAGACGTACAGAATACCGAGACTGTTGTGTCAGGTATACTCTCAATTTGTGCTCAAAATGCATATGTTTTGATTGATTCGGGGTCTACACATTCATATGTATCGCATGCTTTTTCACGAGAATTGAATAGACCATTGGAACCCATTAACTATTGGAACCCATGAACTATCTGTTAGTTGTATCTTCACATGTTGGCAGATCCATAACTTGTGCTTATATGTACCCTGCATGTGAAATTATTGTTGGGGATGTTCATTTGTATATTGATTTATTGCCTCTGAATATTGTTCACTTTGATGTGATATTGGGAATGGACTGGCTAACGAAATATCATACTACCATAGACTGTGTAACCGAACAAGTTGTTTTCCGTCCACCCGGACTGCCTAAATTTGTGTTTAACGGAGTCGGAGTAGTACCTCCCCCATACCTGATTTCATCCATGAAAGCTTTTAAATTGACTAGAAATGGGTGTAAAGAGTATCTATGTTCTGTATTGACTGTACCTACTGATGATAAAACTAATGTGGACAATATTCCTATAGTCAAAGAATTCCTAGATGTTTTTCCAGATGATTTTCCAGGAGATTTGATTGATAGGGAGATTAAGTTCACCATTGATGTGATTCTGGGTACACAGCCTGTATCTAAAGCTCCGTACAGAATGGCACCTACCGAATTGAAAGAGTTGAAAGTTCAGCTACAAGAACTGTTAGATAAGAAGTTCATCAGGCCCAGTACTTCACCGTGGGGCGCGCCAGTCTTATTTGTGAAAAAGAAAGATGGCTCACTGAGACTCTGCATTGACTACCGTGAATTGAACAAGGTAACAGTGAAAAATAAATATCTATTGCCTCGCATTGATGATTTATTTGACCAGTTACATGGTGCCCAAGTGTTCTCCAAAATTGACCTTAGATCTGAATACCACCAGTTGAAAGTCAAGCCAGGGGACATTGAAAACACTGCCTTTCGAACGAGGTATGGATACTACGAATTTCTTGTTATGCCTTTCGGAGTTACTAATGCACCAGCTGCATTTATGGACCTTATGAACCGAATTTTTAAACCTTTCCTCGATGACTTTATTGTTGTATTCATAGATGACATTTTAATTTATTCCAAAAGCACGGAGGAACATGAACATCATTTGAGAATTGCCCTACAGACCCTAAGAAAACAGAAACTGTATGCTAAACTCACTAAATGTGAATTTTGGCTTGACAATGTTATGTTTTTGGGGCATGTGATCAGTAAGGATGGAATTTCAGTTGATCCACAGAAAATTGAAACAGTAGTGAACTGGCCTAGACTGACAAATGTTACCGAAGTCCGAAGTTTTCTAGGCTTAGTCGGGTATTGCAGAAGGTTTGTCAAAGATTTTTCCAAAATTGCCCTACCACTGACGCAGTTGACTCAAAAGGGGATATCATTTGACTGGACCGATTAGAGAGAATTAGCTTTTCAAGAGTTGAAAACTCGATTAGTGACTGCACCAATTCTCACCTTACAGGTACGGATGGTTATACTGTATATAGTGATGCTTCTTATAAGGGTTTGGGATGTGTTTTAATGCAGAATGGTAAAGTTATTGCGTATGCTTCCCGACAACTGAGACCGTATGAAAAAAACTACCCGACCCATGATTTGGAACTTGCTGCAGTGGTGTTTGCACTGAAAATTTGGCATCACTACCTTTATGGGGCTACATGTGAGGTATACACAGACCACAAGAGTTTGAAGTATTTCTTCACACAGAAAGAACTGAACATGAGGCAGCGAAGATGGTTAGAACCGATAAAGGACTATGATTTGCAAATTCTGTACCATCCCGGGAAGCTAATACCGTTGCCGATGCATTGAGTCGGAAATCGATTAGGAATTTAGCCTATTTACTCACTGGACAGAAAGAGTTGCTATGTGACCTTGAAAAATTTGGAATTGAGATTGCTTTGCGTGAACAAGGTGGAACCTTAGCTGCTATTTTTGCTCAACCGGCACTGATTGAAGAGATTAAAGAGAAACAGCAATAGGATGACTTCTTGAGGAAGATCATCGAAGAACGGGAATCTAAACCGAGGCTGGATTTCAAATTTGAGAATAATGTGTTGAAATTTCAGGAAAGATTGTGTGTACCAAGTGATTCTAAACTGAAAAGAAGAATTCTGCAAGAAGGCCACAATTCAAAACTGTCTATCCATCCAGGAAATACGAAAATGTATCAAGACTTGAAATTGAATTTCTGGTGGCCGGGAATGAAGAAAGAAATTGCTGACTTTATGTCGAAATGTCTTCATTGATGTCGAAATTGCTGACTTTATGTCGAAATGGATCGAGTGCCCGTCAAGCGTGATTTTTGTGCATCCAGTATTTTTACTGTAGCTTACAGTCCGCTCGAGCGACAGAAGTCACGCTCGAGCGGAGCTCATTTGTCTGCATGTCCGCTCGAGCGTAGAAAGCCACGTTCGAGCGAGACCCCTATTTTCTGAAAATTCTGAAAAGTGTTTTAAAGTGCATCTTTGCATCTTCATTCCATCCTAGGCACTCCTAGGCCTAATTTAAGGCATCTTAATGAGGATATTGATGTAGAACCACACCGAGGCAAATTAGAGATTAAGTTATTATTTCCCAACTGTGTAGCTTAGTGTGTGTTCGTTCTGTAACTGTGTAGGGTTGGCATCCGGGGATGCGTCCTAGCTTATCTGTAGCCCAAAACTCTGTGAGTAACAATGTTGTAAAGATATGTTCAATTGAGATTATTTTCTAAACAAATGACTGTACTGCTTTATGAAATAACATTGTTTACTAAATGAATGTTTGTCCTATTTGTGAACTATATTCGTGGCATCCATAGTAATTTATTGTTACTGTACTATACTGCTACTGTCACAGAGATCTCTGTCGGTTCCCATATTGGAACCACTACTGTTTACTGATATGCTGGCCATCAATTGATTGTTCGGTCTGTTAAGACCTACTGTACTGTTTTGCTATTGGATGTACCACATATGACTATTATAGTTTCTGAATGACTGTTGTGGCATGAAATATGAGCCACAAACTGAATGACTGATATGCTGATAAATGACTGTTTTCAATATGAAAAGACATTCAGTCTTAACCTCTTTACGCATATGTTATTCACTGGGCTTTAGCTTACTGTTTATATATATATGTAGGTGTCCAGGCACCGGATCGGAGCAAGGGGCGTGGTGTTTAAACTCCCTTTTTGTCAAGCCAACCAACGTGCCTCACTGCAAGGTTCCAAGTCCTTCAAGCTAGGGCCTTTTGGGGTGTTTTAGTTTCCCCCTTTGTATCTGGTTTTGTAACACTGTATAGACTGAATGATATGTGTACCTGTACTGTACTTTTATGGTAGGGATTTGGTCCCTAACCAGAATATCTGTATATGATGTATGTACATACTGTTTTGTTTCGAATGTGAACATGTTACGAAAAGTCTTTTTGCATACAGACTGTCACAGCTCATTGGACATCTTTTAATTACTGTTTTGGCTTCCGCCAGCCCCTGTACTCTGTATTACTGTTTCACTGTTAAGCAAGCCTTCGGTAATCTCGGATTACTGGCCGGTTACGGTGCTAAACCCATAGGGGCTGGTTTGGGTCGTGACAGATACCCTTGGTGAAAGTTTTGTGGAAACATCACGAAGTGGAGGAAGCCACTTGGGAATGTGAGTTGGAGGTCCACGAGAAATACCCAGACTTGTTTGTTAATGTTTAACTATGTATTGGGAATTTTGTTTTGTTAATGAATTCTGGAAACATTATATATGTTTTAGATTGTGGAAATGTTATAGCCATTGAATATGGTTTGGAAATAGAAGTTTACTTTAACATTGCATATGTTAATTATGTTTTTGAAATGCAAATATATTGTTGACATTGAATATGTTATTGAATTGTGGAATACTTGTCTTGAAATTGTTGAATTTCAAAGAAAAACATGTTGATAATGCATATTGAGTCATGTTGTAATTTGCCTCTTGAAAAGATGGGATGACCGACAATGGGTCAGGATGTTGAGTATTGACTTGTAATATTGTTAAAAATTGAGAAATCATGTTTTTGAAATTTATTCATCAAATTTCGGGGTGAAATTCTTTAAGGGGGGGAGGTTATAGTGATCCCGATTTTCCCTTTATTGTTTAATTGTATTTCGGGCCTGGGTCCGTGGATGTTGATTGTTGTCTTATTCTCATTTCCATCCTTTACTCTTTTTATTTGAGTCTTGGGTTTTGTTGGGTAGGTTTGAAATAGATTGGATGTGTTTGGAAACCAAGAGTTGATGCCCAGATTTTGGCCTTCACGCTCGAGCGGGGCTTTTGACGCTCAAGCTCGAGCGGGGAGTTTGATGCTCGAGCGGGATTATTCAACCCTCAGTACTTTTCTCTTCAGGTCATCGGACGCTCAAGCATCCACTTTCACGCTCGAGCGGAGACCTTCGTCTGCAGAACTTCTAGAAGTGTGCATCCGGCACTCGAGCGGCGCTTTTGACGCTTGAGTAGGAGTCTGTGTCTGACGCTCGAACGGGGCGTTCCACGCTCGAGCGGGCTATGTCGTATATCAGTCCGAGATGAAGCATTTTGAACCACTTTTTCGACTTTCGCTCTCTCCCTAGCTTTTCAAAAACCTCATTTGAGAGCTCATCTCTCTAGAATACACCTTCTCTCTACGAAATCATCTAGCTCTAGTGGTCTTCATCCCTAGTCCCTTTGTAAAAAGTGTGGAGCTTGGCGTGGCCTTCATTTTGATCCGAAAAATTTGGTGTTTGGAGCATCTTGAGTTTTCTTCTTTTTCTCCTTTGAGCTCCGAAATTTGAGGTAAGGATAACTACTCATATTTATGGTCTTTGACATAAACTTGTGGTCATTTTGATTTAATGTTGAAGTTGGGAAATTTTTGGTGTTAGGGTTTCAAAATGTATAAAGAGGGGTTTTGTTCTTTTAACCCATACATGTGTATTTTGGGTCTTAAAATAAGGTTATTGATGTTTATTGATGATATTTGGACCTTTGGGTCAATGTTGAGAAAAGAGGGAGAAAAGCCCAAATTTATTGTGATGAATAAATTGGTATAATTAATTTGGGAAAGTTATGAAAATATGAAATTGAGTTGGAAATAATGGAATTGGGTAATTGTGAGATTTAATGGTGGAGTTGGATTGATTAATCACTTACTTTTGAAATTGTAGATAATTTATCTGTTTAGAAATAATTGTTTTGGGCTATCGGTGGAGGATAGTCTTGATTGTTGTAGACACTGCATGGTGATTAGGTGAATTAAAACTAATCGATTGAGTATGTCATTGAATATGACGGATGAAATAACACATTGAATATGTGCTTGGCTTGATCATTGTATATGATAGGTGTTTAAATACATTGTATATGTATATTGTTTGGGAGGAGATAGGGGATGTACTCCACGGTTTGGGAGGAGATAGGGGATGTACTCCTAAACTGGATTTGGGAGGAGATAGGGGATGGACTCCAGTGATAACTAAGTTGGCCAGAGTATCCAGGGTGAAAGTCCCGAAATCCTAATTGCGTTTGTATAACGTAGATAAATTGAAGTATTGAAGTGTTAATAATATGAGTTGTAGTCTCATTTGAAATTGAAGTGTTGAAGTGTTAATTATGCGAATTGTAGTCTCATGTTAATTGATTATAATTGAAGTATTGTTGATATGAGCTGTAGTCTCATTTGAACTGTCTGGATGAATAGAGAACCATATCTATAAATTTGTTTGGATAATGAAATGGAAAGAGATGTATATTTGTTTATATGAGTTAAACATTTATCATATGCCAATGTTTTAGTTATTGCTCATATTATGTATAGCATATCTCTACTGGGCGTTGGCTCACCTTATATGGGACATCATTTTCAGGTTCAGGTATTATGCCGCCCCTAAGGTCTTAGCTGGGATGGTTTTGGGAGTTGAAGACTCTTTTAGTTGTTCTATTATTTTGGTGATATATGTAAATTCAAGCCAAGGGCTTATTTGTGTAGAGAGTTAAAACTCTTCTTTTGTTGTAACCAAGTATTGACTTGGAAAGTTGTAAGCCTACAAGGCATTTACTTTTGTTGACAACATGTATTACTCTTTGTAAGAATACTCTGATGAATGGAAATATGTTTTATCCTCTTGTCTATGTATATCATGAATGTTGGGTTTATATGTATTATTTTGAGGGCGTTACAGTCTCTGAGACAAATTTGGTAGGCAATCCCATGGAGTGATGGGTGAATACTGGAGCAACCCGCCATATTTGTGCAGATAAGAAGATATCCACAACCTATAAAGTGGTGGAAAATGGCGAACAACTTTTTTATGAGAGACAAATAAAGATTGTACTAAAAATGACCTCGGGGAAAGAACTCACGCTTAACAATGTACTCCATGTGCCAGAAATTCGCAAGAATTTGATTTCTGGAGCATTGTTGGTCAAGAATTGGTTTAGATTAGTCTTTTAATCTGATAAGGTTGTTCTCTCCAAGAGTGGAATGCATGTGGGGCGAGGTTACATGAGTGATGGGCTTTTTAAGCTTAATGTATTAACTGTTGTACCAAATTTGACTATTAATAATAAAACACATCTTCTACTTATATTGTTGTGTTTTCTTTTTTATGGGATGATAGATTAAGACATGTTAATTTTAATTCTTTGCGCAGACTTGTTTCTTTAGAATGTTTGCCAAACTTAGAGTTTGATCCTAATCATAAATGTGAGATTTGTGTTGAGGCAAAACTCACTAAGGCATCATTTAATAAAGTAGAAAGAAGTACTGAACCTCTAAGTTTAATTCACGCAGATATCTGTGATTTCAAATTTGTTCAAACTAGAGGAGGTAAAAAGT
The DNA here is from genome assembly GCF_055761805.1 of Camellia sinensis. Classification (NCBI taxonomy): domain Eukaryota; kingdom Viridiplantae; phylum Streptophyta; class Magnoliopsida; order Ericales; family Theaceae; genus Camellia; species Camellia sinensis. The sequence goes on from NC_138971.1 coordinate 7,488,910, forward strand.
ACTTTATTACTTTTATTGATGATTGCACTCGATATTGCTATGTTTACTTATTGGGAAGTAAAGATGAAGCCCTAGAAGCTTTAAATAATATAAACTTAAAAATAACCATACCACTTATGTATTTTTTATTCGCTTTCTTGAGTACTTTTCCTTTCCTTTTCCTTTAAGATTCTCATTTTCCTTTACCCTTACCTTTGCCTTTGCCTTGCAAAAAATAAGCAAAAATTATTAAGGAAAAATATGAGAAGCAAATAAATTTGATTAGTGGGCTTACCCCACCAACAGAGAGGACATTAAAGTCCCGTTCATTATGGATCACAACACTAACATTTCTATTTTGAAGAAACTGAATCTATGTATATATAGAAATGCATTTGAAAGGTAAAAGAAAAATTTTATTAAGGAATGTAGATTAAAAAAAAATGAGTATAGAGAGCTAATATTACTGTTTCCTCTAACATATCATCCACCTATAAAGAATAATACAAAAAGCATTTGATTATGAGAAAAATTATAAATAATAAGTAAGAAATTAAGTCTCGATTCATAGAATATAAACTAAACATACATAACCAAAAATATGAATGTTGTCCATGATTTGAATTAAAATGAACTCCAAGGTTATTGAAGAAGTTGAAACACCACAAACCTGTAGTGAAGAAATAAGTTAATTGTGCCATAAGTTAAGTAATTGGGTTTAAATAACAATGGGCTATACAATGACTATTTGATTACCTAATTGTGCCATAAGTTAAGTACAATGGGCCATTTCTTTTTCACTATAATTCTAAACTTTAATAATCAAATCAAAATAAAAGATCAGAGAACATTGCTTTTCATGTTAAAAAAGGAAACCTCGTTCACACATTTATCAAAATCACCCAAATCATTTATCAGAACAGTAATCAAGTGACTTCAATCTCATGTATGCTTTATTTGGTTCACTGGAATGAGATGAAATGAAATGAAATGAAATGGCTATTCCTTACACTTCAAGCTGATAAGTTAGTTTGGTTTGCCACAAAATCAGGTGACTTCCCAAGATTGCCACTATGGAATAAATATATTATACATGTACATATCATGATTAAAGAATAATAAATATTGTAAATTTAAACAAAAGTCCCATCAAGAATAAAAAAACAGAGCTTCCTTGGCTAGGGAAAAAGAATAAAAGACATGAAAAAGAATATGCTCAAACTTCACCATTCAAAAATCCATGCATAACACAATCCTAGTGAAACATAACATGACTAAAGATATAAAGGAAGACATCAGGGAAAGATAACCTATTTGTGGGTAAATTTTAGCACTAATTTACATAACTTGTTTGTGGGTAAATGTCATAACACAATCCTAGTGTATAATTAACACCAATTCAAAAATTCTAGGGAAAGAGAATGTTAGCAACAATTCAAAAATTCATGCATAACACCTGTTTGTGGGTAAATGTTAGCAACAATTTACAAAACTCATTCATGTCATAATGGGTATAATTAACCACTAATCAGGGAAAGATCCATGTAAGAATGATATTGATAGTCAAATTAAACAAAATAGTATAGCAATTTATGCGTATTACAGAGATAATAAACATGAAAGCAATATTTCCAATTAGCCCCCAATAATAAGGACACATCAATGCTAATTGCAGGTATTTCTACAGAGGCCTATCAAATGCTCAGATATGGAAAAATCTGAGCATTTAAAATCTTTAGGTTCTTTTGCTTAAGGCCCAAAACACTAAGGCCAAGTTTGGGAAGACTAAAAAAGTGCACTTTTTGTCTTTTTGGACTAAAAAATTGAGGTTGAAAATATGGATGTTTGGGTTAACTTTTTGACTTTTTATTGAAAAATGTGTAATAAAAAATTGTAAAAATTGATTTGTAGGGAAAAATTTGAATTGAGAGTTGTGCAGCCGTAATTGTTGACTTTTGGTGAATAGTGTTAACTTTTTAACTTTTTGAGTAATTTTTTGGCTTTTTGGCTTTTTTTGAAGTCCCCAAACTTGGCCTAAATATTGGCTAGGGAAAAAGAATAAAAAAACATGAACGAGAATGTGCTCAAACTTCACCATTCAACAATCCATGCATAACACAATCCTAGTGAAACAAAACTCATTTACAAAATAGAATCCTAGTGAAAGATATAAAGGAAGACATCACACCAAGGAAATATACATGCCTAGTTTGTGGGTAAATGTTAGTGCCAATTTACAAAACTCATCCATGTCATAATGGGTATAATTAACCACTAATCAGGGAAAGATCCATCTAAAATGCTTAAAAATCTTTGGGTTCTTAAAATCTGATTATCAAGGCAGTACTCTGCTTTGGTTAATCAAAAGTTTCTGAAACTTCAAATACGCTCAACTTCTCTTACCATACAAACCAACCCAATTTAAAAACCCACTTTACATATAAAACCTATATAGTTCTCTCTCTCTCTCTCTCTCTCTCTCTCTTTCTCTCTCTCTCTAATTCTCCACCACATTATTATATTTGTATGTATAGATAAATGTATGTACTGTTGAAAAAATTGGTTTTATAAGGCTTATTTTGGGCCAACTTTGAGCCCAAAATTAAGTGGGCCCCAAACGTCTTTTGGGGTGGGTTCAAAGAGGTGACGTGTTCCTTGTCGCATGGCAAGTCACACGATGAAGACGGTTCGCCAAAAGCATTTATGAGTGAATGAAAACTTGACGTCGTTTTCGGGTTCATGGAATGGACATTTAAAGAATTAAATATGGGTTTCCTTATATGGGTTGTCCCACATTGAAACCTTAAGAGAGTTTGTGTATGTATATAAACTTTAGGTAGCAACACTTGGGTTGGGCCCCAAGGGGCACCCCAAGTTTGTAGAAGGAAGGAGTTATGGACTAATGGAACTTTGGCTCAAACCACCACACATGAGCGCGCGGGCCGCCACTGCCGTCCATTCAATCAGCCGGCCGAGCCGTGCCGGGTGTGGGTATGGGTTGGGGGTCAGGTCAGTTCTAACTTTAATTTTTTGGAGAAAATTTATTTGAATTTTCAACGAAATTAATTCCAGTTTTGTGCCAAATTTTAATTTAATTTTTCTGTCCATTGTTACCTCTTTCAGTCCAATTTTTCCAAACAGGTTAAACAATCTAAACAGTTTTCAGACCTGTTGGAACCCAAACAGATTCAAAATCTGGACAGTTTATTTAACTGCAGTTGTTCCAGCAGTTATCTGTTTGAAATTCAAACTGTATGTGTTTGAAATAGTGCACCTGTTCCATATCTGTTCCAGTTTGAATTTAACATCTATTCGGGTCTATAAAACCAGATCTGTTCCAGCATTTTTGGAGATCCAAAATTCCTCATTTTTTTTTTCTTCTAATTTTGCTCTTCTGCATATATTATTCTTCATATTATTTTAGGGAAAAAATTCAGAGAGTAAGAACACAAGTTTTTTGTTCGCTAAACAAATTGTTTGGAGTGCTACTACAATTTGTGAAGATCATTGTATCCTAGGAGATAGATGCCATAAGTCTATAAGTACCATAGCGGGGCAAATCTATCTTAAGGACAGAGTGTCACACACTCGACTTGATCTTTTTATTATTCATTCGGTTCGGTAAAATAAATTATGTGCATTATTTATTTTATTTGTTTGATTTAGTTTCAATTAATTTATTGTACACAGAAGATTGTTCCTACAATCTTAAGACAGAGTCGAATTATTCTGTTTATACAGAATTTTACGTTTATTTCCTTTCTTCTTTTTTCTTCTTACAAAAATTATTTTCTGTAATTTTACAAAATAATATTCTGGTTCGAAAACAAATAGTAACAATATAGTGTTTGACAGATAGTAGTAATATACTGTCTATTTTCTTTGACAACTAGTAGTAATATACTGGTGTCATTAACAATTCAAAATATTTATCTGTGAAGTTTGTCAGAAATTAATTTTGATTTTCATAAATAATTTCTGAGTGTTCATTGATTAAAATTCTGTTTCAATATTTTAATTATTGAAGTGTTACAGAAATTTAATTTTCTATGTGGAATTAATTTGGTTAAATAAATTTTATTTTATTTTCAAATTAATTAGAAATAAAAGTTACAATTTTGTTTCTTTTATTTTTACAAAATTTAATTCTGTGAATTTGGATTAATTTTTTGTGTAGTATAAAATTCTAATTATAATTTTGTTTTATAATTTAGAATTCTTAGCTACTGAAACAAATGCTTAAACGAGTACTGGTATGGTGGCTGCAATTGCGCCAACCCCCTCTCCTGTTGTGACAGTACTAATAAATCACAGTGAAAAACCAGAGAAATTCTTAGGAACTGATTTTAAAAGATGGCAGCAGAAAATGCAGTTCTATCTTACAACTCTGAACCTGACTCATTTTCTCCGTGAGAATGCTCCTACTCTGAATGAGGATGAAATTGACTGGCAAGTGATTGCTGTGGTTGAAGCCTGGAAACATGCTGATTTTCTTTGCCGGAACTACATCTTGAACAGACTTTACAACACATTATACAACGTCTACAGTCCTATCAAGATAGCAAAAGAACTTTGGGAGTCTTTAGAGAAAAAGTACAAAACATAGGATGTTGGCTCAAAGAAAACATTCACGCAGAAGGCATGTCTCTTAGTGAATCCTTCCAAGTTGCAGCCTTAGTTGAAAAATTATCACAAGGCTGGAAGGAATTCAAGAACTACCTCAAACACAAGCGCGAATAAATGTCTTTAGAAGAATTGATTGTTCGTTTGAGGATTGAGGAGGACAACCGCAATTCTGAAAAGCAGGCTGGTAAGCATCCTATGGAGTCTAAGGCAAATGTGGTGGAACATGCTCTAAAAGCAAAGAAATGGAAGTTTTCTAGAGAAAGTTCATCACAAGGTTCTAAAGGAGGGGAAACTAAAAAGTACAAGTTTAATGGCAAGTGTTACATCTGTGACAAAGAGGGACATCGGGCCAAAGATTGCCGTAGCAAAGGCAAAAGCAAAAGAAGAACAAGCAAGAAGCCTGCTCAAGCCCATATGACCGAAGTGGACAAAATTTCCAATGGTGATGATGACATAAATATTTCCGACAAAATTTCCGAGGCAAACCTTGTCGGAAATCCTAAAGAATGGTGGGTGGACACTGGTTCTACTCGCCACATTTGTGTCGACAAAAAGATGTTCACATCTTATTCTACAGTGGACAACGGTGAACAACTTTTTATGGGCAACTCCTCAACTTCCAAAATTGAAGGACAAGGGAAGATTGTTCTGGAAATGATATCTGGAAAGGAACTCACTCTCAACAATGTGCTGCATGTACCGGACATTCGCAAGAATCTTATTTCCAGATCTTTGTTGAGTAAAAATGGGTTTAGGCTAGTTTTTGAAAGTGGTAAATTTGTACTTACTAAGAATGGGATGTATGTAGGAAAATATTACATGTTTGATGGCCTTTTCAAGATGAATGTAATGACTGTTGTACCCTCTATTATTAATAAAAAAACATATTCTTCTTACTTGCTTGAATCTTCAAATTTATGGCATGGTAGACTTGGACATGTTAATTATGGATATTTGCGTAGATTAATTAATATATAATGTTTACCTAAATTTGACATTGATTCAAATCATAAATGTGAAATTTGCGTTGAGGTAAAATTATCCAAAACTCCTTTCCATTTAATTGAAAGAAGTACGGAACCACTTGAATTAATTTATAGTGACATTTGTGATTTTAAATCAATTCAAACAAGAGGTGGGAAAAAGTATTTTATCACTTTTATAGATGACTATACTAGATATAATTATGTTTATTTCATTCGAACCAAGGATGAAGTTTTGGAAACTTTCATTCAATATAAGAATGAAGTTGAAAATCAACATGGTAAGAAAATCAAGAAACTAAGAAGTGATAAAGGTGGTGAATATGAATCACCTATTGGTGAGTTTTGTAAAGAACATGGAATAATTCATCAAACCACCGCTCCTTACGCACCTCAGCAAAATAAAATTACTGAAAGGAAAAAAGAAATGATGAATGCCATGTTAATAAGTTATGGATTATCTCAGAACTTGTAGGGGGAAGCAATACTTTCTGCTAATTATATTTTAAATAAAGTACCCCGAAAGAAAATAAATCAAACACCTTATGAATTGTGGCATGGGAGAGTACCATCCTACAAATACTTAAAAGTGTGGGAGTGTTTGGTTAAAGTGGCTATTCCAAGTCCTAAAAAAACTAAGATAGGTCCTAAAACTGTTAATTGCATTTTCATTAGTTATGCCAAGAATAGTAGTACATATCAGTTTTTGATTCATAAATCAGAACATTCCGAAATGCATGTAAATACTATTATTGAATCTCGGAATGCATCTTTCTTTGAACATGTGTTTCCGAATAAGATTGGACAAGAGACTAGTAATAATAAAAGATCTCATGATGCTATTACTAGTCAGGATAAAGAACATGATCAAGAACAAGAGCAAGAGATAGATCAAGATGAGAAAAAAGAACCTAGGCGTAGTAAACGTGCTAGAACCTCAAAATCTTTTGGTCCAGATTTTCTAACTTTTTTGTTAGAAAATGAGTCTTTAACTTTTAAAGAAGCTATGTCCAATCCTGAAGCTCCCTTATGGAAAGAAACTGTCAATAGTGAAGTTGAATCCATCCTACAAAATCACACTTGGGAATTGGTGGATTTGCCACCAGGTTATAAACCTCTTGGGTATAAGTGGATTTTCAAATGAAAAATGAAAGCAGATGGATCAATTGACAAATACAATGCAAGACTTGTGGTCAAAGGTTTTAGACAAAAAGAAGGTCTTGATTACTTTGACACATACTCACCGGTTACTAGAATAACATCCATTAGAATGCTAATTGCTATTGCATCGTTATAAAAACTAGAAATTCATCAAATGGATGTGAAAATTGCTTTCTTAAATGGTGAGTTAGATGAAGAAATTTACATGGAACAATCAGAATGTTTTTCTGTTCCAGGAAAAGAAAAGAAAGTGTGTAAATTGGTTAAATCATTATATGGTTTAAAACAAGCGCCAAAACAATGGCATGAGAAATTTGACAAGGCAATGATGCCAAATAGATTTAAAATTAATGTGTGTGACAAATGTGTTTATATTAAAAACACAGACAAAGGTTATGTCATTGTATGTCTTTATGTGGATGATATGCTCATCATAGATAGTAATAATGATATGATTAAAACTACCAAGAAAATGTTGAACAAACATTTTGACATGAAGGACATGGGCATTGCTGATGTAATTCTTGGTATAAAAATTACCAAAACATCAGAAAGTTATGCTTTGTCACAATCTCATTACATTGAGAAAATACTTGACAAATTTAGCGAAAATGATGATCATCTTGGTAGAACACCTGTGGACGTTAATTTGTTTCTTTCTAAGAATGTACAGGAAAGTATTTCTCAATTAGAGTATGCCCAAATTAGTGGAAGCTTAATGTACTCGATGAACTGCACTCACCCAAATATAGCTTATGCAGTAAGTAAATTAAGTAGATATACAAGTAATCCAGGAGTAGAACACTGGAAAGCTATTATAAGGGTTCTTAGATATCTCTAATTTACTCGTAACATTGGGCTTAATTATAATAGATATCCAGCAGTACTTGAAGGATACTGTGATGCAAATTGGATATTAGATACTAGAGACTCAAAGTCCACCAGTGGTATGTCTTTACTCTTGGTGGGGCGACTGTATCTTAAAAATCTTCCAAACAGACTTACATTGCTAGATCTACTATGGAATCAGAATTCATAGCTTTAGATAAAGTTGGGGAAGAAGCAGAATGACTTCGCCACTTCCTTGAAGATATTCTAATGTGGCCAAAATCAGTGCCTACTATATGCATACATTGTGATAGTCAATCAACAATTGGTAGAGCACAGAGTCATATGTATAATAGTAAGTCACGACACATTCGTCGTCGACATAACACCGTGAGACAACTACTCTCTAATAGAATTATTTCCATTGATTATGTGAAGTCTAAAGACAACATAACGGATCCACTAACCAAAGGGTTAGCAAGAGAGCTAGTTGAAAATTCAACGAGGGAAATGGGACTTAAGCCTATTAAATAAGAGTTACTACAACGGCAACCCACCTTAGTTGACTGGAGATCCCAAGATCTAGGTTCAAAGGGACAATCGAGTTGTGTATGACTCAAAAGGATCACTGGGGAGTCAAACTCCTTCCCATTTCTATGATGAAATAGTGATGTCTGCAGCGTTTTAGGTTAAGTAATACTTGTAATGATTCTTATATCTAGGTAAACCTAGCAGAGTATGGCAAGATACTCTTCATAAGAATCACCTATGTGACTGTGAACTGGGCCAGCTCTATGAGATTTGTGAAGGGCTACAATTCTCTAGAGCACTCATGAAAGACCAGGTTGTTCAGGGTCAAAATAAACACAATAGTGAGAACTAAATTGTGTCTGGGGATATACTATGTGAGTTCTATTATCTTGGTTTACACAAACGGCTGAACAGTTCAAAACATCATGTTCACTAGTTAGCTAGTAAATTCGATAGTATCTCACAAGGGAAGGTTCAAAGCCAAAAACTACCTATCCTTTGCAGAATATTTTTAATTTCTGTACTCTCTGTAATTAGATCATGTTGTTACATTTTCTCTCCGTCAAATTCCATTCATGTGGGGGATTGTTGGAAATTTTGGTTTTATAAGGCTTATTTTGGGCCAACTTTGAGCCCAAAATTGAGTGGACCCCAAACGTCTTTTGGGGTGGGTCCGAAGAGGTGACATGTTCCTTGCCGCATGACAAGTAACACGGTGAAGATGGTTCGTCAAAACCATTTATGAGTGAATGGGAACTTGACGTTGTTTTCGGGTTCGTGGAATGGACATTTAAAGAATTAAATGTGGGTTTCTTTGTATAGGTTGTCCCACATTGAAACCTTAAGAGAGTTTGCATATGTATATAAACTCTAGGTGGCAACACCTGGGTTGGGCCCCAAGAGGCACCCCAAGTTTGTAGAAGGGAGGAGTTATGGACAAATGGAACCTTGGTTCAAACCACCACACATGCGCGCTCACGCCGCCGCTGTCCGTCCAGCTGATCGAGCCGTGCCGGGCGCGAATGTGGGTTGTGGGTCGGGTCGGTTCTAACTTTAATTTTTTGAAGAAAATTTATTTGAATTCTCAACGAAATTAATTCAAATTTTGTGTCGAATTTGAATTTAATTTTTCTGTCCATTATTACCTCTTCCAGTCCAATTTTTCCAAACAAGTTAAACAATCCAAACAGTTTTCAGACCTGTTGGAACCCGAACAAATTCAAAATCTGGACAGTTTATTTAACTGCAGTAGTTCCAGCAGTTATCTGTTTGAAATTCAAACTGTATATGTTTGAAATTCAAACTGTATCTGTTTGAAACAGTGCACATGTTCCATATCTATTCCAGTTTGAATTTAACACTTGTTCGGGTCTATAAAACCAGATATGTTCCAGCATTTTTGGAGATCCGAAATTCCTCATTTTTCTTCTAATTTTTCTCTTTTGCATATATTATTCTTCATATTATTTTAGGGAAAAAATTCAGAGAGTAAGAACACGGGTTTTTTGTTCGCCGAACAAATTGTTTGGAGTGCTACTACAATTTGTGAAGATCATTGTATCCTGGGAGATAAAGGCCGTAGCGGGGTGAATCTGTCTTAAGGACAGAGTGTCACACACTCGACTTGATCTTTTTATTATTTATTCAGTTCGATAAAATAAATTCGGTACGTTATTTATTTTATTTGTTTGATTTAGTTTCAATTTATTTATTGTACACAGAAGATTGTTCCTACATATATGTACGTACACATGTATAAGGGTGATGTATCTATCCAGATAGTTAAAATTTTCAATGCTATCTATTCTATCTTATTTGAGTCTTTAAAGATGTAGAAATCAATAGCAATAACAACTCAAGTCAAACACTTCACTAGAAACACATCTAGAATTTTAAACATTTCCTTAATTCTCTAGTAGACAAAACCCATCTAGAATTTCAAACATTTCAAACACATCTAGTACTGTAACATTTCAAACACATCCAGTACTATAACCCATATGAAAAATAATTCAAATTTTGAACAATTTAAACTAAACAATCAACCAAAATTTCCCAAAAATTTCAGCAATTTTTTAATTAAAAAAACACTAAAATTCTGAAACCCATTTCAAAAAGAACATATCAAAACCCATCATCAAACTCAAGCAAGAACCAAAAATACACATACAGTCCAAAATCTCTAAAACCCAATAAAAATCCTCAAAAATTCAACCAAAACCCATGAACAGCACTGTAACCCAAATCCAAGAGGAGAGAAATCCACAAAAATATCATGGATTGCAAATTTGTAAGTTGTAGTTTACCTCTGAATGGTTGCGATGCCGTCGCAAGACGATAGATGTTACGACCAAAACCTGCCCATATAGGTTTAGTGTCGTAACTAGCCAGTAATCCGTGAGATTATCTACGGCATTAGTCAGAAATCAAATCATATTTAATAATGGGGCCAAAATACAGAAGCAAAATTTGTAAAGATGGTCCAATAAGTTGTGCATGCATGGTATAACAAAGTTTTTCTTGCTTATGCTATAACTTATACCGTAAAAACATTTAGAGTATATGAATACATATATATATATATATATATCCAGGATCGTTTTAAATTCAATATTAACAAAAACCAAGGTTATACAAAGCTTGGTCACATATGACCACAAAAGAACAAAGAAAAAACAAAACAAAAGTAAGGCCTTCTACTTGAGGTGACCTTGGTTGACTTCCAAAAACTTGGTACTCCTGCATACTTTCACTTAGGGTGGAGCAGGACATTCTTTTGCTAACCTACATACATATAAATAAAGAGTGAGCTAACGCCCAATGAATAATACTAGAGTAAAGGAGTTCATGAATGAGATTCATCAAATCATAATTCATAAACTACGCTTATTGACCAATATCAAAGCAAAATGACCTTAGGTCCAATATATCATATCCAAATACAAAACGAACTCGGGTCCAATTTGTATACGAAACGACCTTGGGTCCATCATATGTAAAACGACCTTGGGTCCAATTTATACACAAAACGACCTTTGGTCCATCATATGTAAAACGACCTTGGGTCCAATTCATACACAAAACGACCTTTGGTCCATCATATGCAAAACGACCTTGGGTCCAATTCATATACACATTTATGCGCACTTTTAGATCATGATCATGTCGACATTCACCTTCGTATTCAAAACAACCTTAGGTCCAATCGATCCTTATTTAAAACGGCCTTCGGTCCATTTAACAGCCATACAAAATGGCCTTAGGCCCATTTAACAGTCATACAAAATGGCCTTAGGCCCAGTCTATATCCTCATCGAATAAATTGAACGGCCTTGGGCCCATTTCATATTCATACATCAATCACTTCACATATTTCATTTCGAATTAAGTGGATAAAATACTCATTCACAGTACCAATTCAGAAGTTTAGAAGCTTACCGCATAGGTAACATTTAGAAAATAATGCATGCACAAAGATATCTTTATTAAGATATTACTCACAATGTTTCGGTGCTTGATTCGCCCTTGCACTTAATCCTACATAATTCATAACACATTGGGTCATAATACAATTCAATCCGTTCTTCAGTTTACTTAACTTTCTTAGGCTTCTTTCGTGTCCTTTAATTCATTTAGGATGCTCAAAGTGTGCCCAAGAATACTCAGAAATGAAAGAGAATGGAATTGGAACATAAAATAATTTTTCAAAAGTTTCTGAAACAGGGCACTCCGCTTGAGCATAGCTTTAGTCGATCAAGTGGTCTGTAAGACTCTGTAAAAGTTCTAGTTGCATGATTTTTTACGCTCGAGCGAGACTTCTTCCGCTCGAGCGCTGCATCTTGCCAAAACAGGGTTGGCTTGAGGGCAAGGTTTGCTGCTCGAGCAACCGTGCAAATCTCTACAAAACTTCTGGGAGCTTGATTTTTATGCTCAAGTGACACTTTCTTTGCTCGAGCGGACAGGTCAAGTTTTAGAATTTCCAGAATTGTGTTTGTGCTTCAAATACACATTCAAAGGTCCAATTTCATGCTAAACTCACTCAAATATGCAAGAACACTCCCATATATATATATTTGAAGATGACTTCAACCATAGTTGAAAATTCCATGGATTTAACAAACTTTGAACCAAAAACTTTATATAATTATAATCCATGTTCTTTATTATGCATTTACAAGCTTCAAGGCTTTTAAAACTTAACAATTCATGCATGCATGTGTTAAACAACCCTTAATTTAACATGATTATTAAGGTTTACGCTCAAACATGAGAAATCACTATGAATCCATACATGCATATTTATATTAATCTCAAATTCATCCATTTAAGCTTAATTCATGTATTTAACTTCATATATACTTTGAATTCACATAATTACAAACTCTAACTCATGAATTAAGAGTTAATTACTCACCTAGAAGCTTCAATCTTCCAAATTCTAGCTAGTTCTAGAGTTTAGCTCTTCAATTCTCCAAGCTTTGAGCTAAAATCTTCAAATTGTATTCTCTCTCTCTCTCTCTAAAGTGTATTTTCAGATCTTTGAGTTCATAATATGAGCTTAAGTGTGTTTAGCCCATGTATATACTAGGTGATTAGTTTAAACTAATCAAACTCACTTAAGGTTAATGAACCACACTTAATTTAATCTAATTATTTTGATCCAAATCAATTTTTAATTAAATCTCACCATAAGCTCTTAAAATTATGTTAATTACAATAATATAGTCAATTTCAGTTTATATAGCCTTTACGATCTTCAATTTTAAATTATAGTAGAAAAGCAAACAAATTTCTCTACGGTAGACAGATGTGAATTCAAAACTACATATAATTGCATATTTAGCATCTAAATTCACATCAAGCACATAATCACAAGTATAATCAACAATTAATAGTATATCACAGAACAGGGTTATCACAAGAGAGACAAAACAAGAGGGCGAAAGAAGACAGTCGATAGTCGGTGGTCGAGAGAAGAAAGGACATCAAGAGACAATGAGAGGTGGTCGGTCGTCGGTAGTTGGTGAGTGACGGTGTCATCGTGAGAAGAGAGGAAGAGAGAGAAGAGCGTATGAAAGAGGGAAGATTTCTCTGAAATAAGAAAGATGGAGAATTTGGGCAGAAATTAAAGATGGAGAGAAAAAGCAGATGAAATGTTCTTGTACAATATTTTCAAACTCTGCCTTGTTTTCAAACTCAACCATTGTCTAATGGTGCATATTTTGACAAATAGACAAAAGTCCCATAAAAAAAAAAAAAAACAAAACAAAGCTTCCTTGATATATAGATATATATCATATACCGGTCTCTTACTCTTGATCCTCACACATATCACATATCTCTCTCTCTACCCATTTCATTCTCTTTGTACCTGTATAACCTCTAAGTCGATGGTGGTGGATCATCCTTACTCTCCTCTTTGCCACCACCATCGGGAGAAGTCTTCACTATCGCGCAACTTCCAATCTCCTCACAGATCTTCTAGCCACAGGGTCTGAAATGGAGTCGTCTTCTCCATTTACGTTGTTTCAGCTGATGCTTTGTTCTCGTTAGACTATTCGACTTCTCCGATAGGCTAGAATATATTTGGACTTCGAATGCCACTCCTTCTCTAAACTCTTTGTCGGCAACTGTTTACGGCCACAGATTGATTTTTCCGCTACTGGTGATAGTAGATTCCTTGGTTAGAGTTTGTGTGCATATTTGCACAGTGCTTCGCTTCAAGCATATATGACAATTGAGAAGATCTTTTTCTTTTTGTCTTTGTTTCATGCTAAATTGTTGCTGGTTTCAAAGTGTAGCTTTAGAAATTGTTGTGGAGGTCCATGAGTTTGATAAATCCGCCGTTGATCACTGGATTTGGTATTGATGATGATATAGATAAATAGCTATATAGATATATATAAGAGGCTGCGATGATAATATTTCTCTTTTTGAGTTTGTTCAAATGATAGAGAATTTTTACCTATTTCAATAGCGGAGCAACACTGAAGGCCCTCTATTAGGATGCAACTGTTGTTGCAGCCATAATGGCAACACTTTCTCTTCTCTAATCAAAACACAAATCTGAGCCGCAATTTTCTCATCAATCTTCCATGTACATGAATATATATCTTCTACATACATGAATATATATCTAATTAAATACATGAGTACCATTTAATTTTGAACAGATAGATTTGATCAAGGCCACTGTACAGAATGATTCAATTTTTGTAGTTGCTGATTTGTTGTTGGAGTTTCTTTTTTTTTTTTTGTTGAAATTTGAACAGATATAGATCTGTTAGGCAGATTTGGTCAAATTCATATATTTGTGATATCTCTCTCTCTATCTATGCATGTATGAAAATTTGAACAAATAAAGATAAAAAATTGAACAAATATAAATATTTGAACAGATAATTTTATTGAATAGATAAAAAAGTTAAACAGATAAAAAACTTTAAACAGATAAAATATTTGAATAGATAAATTTAGACAAATAAGTGAAAAAAATAAACAGATAATAAATTTTAAATAGATATTTGAATAAATAAGGAATTTTAGCATATAAAAATTCCAACAGATAGAGAGAAACTCAAAGATTTTAAACAGATATAGAGAGAAACCCATAGATTTTGAACAGATAGGGTAAAAAATCGAACAGATAAGAAAAAATAAACAGCTAGGAAATTTTTTTTAATACATAGCCAAACAAAAGTCAAATTGGTTATAAAAAAAAAAAGTCAACAGCTAAATTGAAGGATAAAATTGAAAGTAAAATGTCCTTCAAAACAAATAAAATGATTTCTCACTAAACTATTTCACAAAAGCTAGATTTCTCACCAGTAAAAAATATCCATTAGATCTAATACCTTATACCCTACTTAGATTCGATTTATCACCAATTTTTTCTTTTTTATTTTCTTGTTTTTTTTGTTTGTATTTTTAGTGAATGTTTTTAATATTTTACACAATTTTTTTACTTTTTAGATACACTTAATCTAGATACATTTAAAAATATAATATTTGTGAAAAAATCTTTAAAAAAATTCATTAAATATAAAAAATATAAAAATTCAGAACATTTTCGTATTCTTGTGTATTTATTAAATTTTAATATATTTTTCACAAATATTATACTTTTTACGTTCATTTAAGATAGGTCCATCTAAACAGTTTTAAAAATTAAAAAAAAAATATTGAAAAAAATTTACCAAAAATGAAAATTTTAATTTTCAAAAAATCAATCAAAACCAAACAATGATCCTATACTAAATGATTTTGGTGCCCATTTAGCCAAATTTTGTGCTTTTTAAGGCAAAATGCAATCCGAGGAAAATAACTTCAGAATGTCATATCAGTACAAAAGAAGCAAAGACTACAAAGAAGCACTTTGGCAATAGAATAGGTAATTTACTAGAGATGAATGTTGGTTTTCCTTGTATATTTGCCCAAATTTGTGCATCTAGACTAGTTGCTACATTCAACTTTTCATAATGGCCAAGCACTCATCAACCTCTCTCATTTGACACAATAACCTACATTTAATTTAAGACCTTATAATTACTATGAATGGGGGCTACTTGAGAACTTGTACGTGGAGCAAATATTCTTTGTTTTTGTACTCTTTTTGTCCAAGCCTTGCTTTACTCAAAACGGTGTCGTACAACCTGAAAGCGTAATGACGGTGAGTTACTTGGCGGGTGTGTTGCTAGAAAACTCCTCCAACGGTCAAGTTAGCACCCTTACAGAGAGAGAAGAAAGACTAAAGCAAGGATAGCTTTGTCTACAGAAAAATTGTAGACTTTTTGCATGGAGGCGCCACAGGCTTATATAGCTTGTGCGCACACTACCTTGCTCATCCTTTCTTGGACGTATGGATGTACTATCCTCTCTTCGCCTTACACGTGTGTACGTCAATACTACCAAACAACATCGACAAAATAGCCAAACGGTATTGATGCATAGTTTTTCTCCTCGCACTCTAATTGGGCCACGTAGTAAACGACTATGACCGCTAAGCTATCTTCAACCAATCTAATTTCAACCAGTTAAGCCCCAAGCCGCTTCATGTCCAAGCTAGCTCTGGCTGGTTGGCTCCCGAAGAATTCTACTAGCACAGTCTGCTGTGTTCTGCTCGGTTACGCGTTGTTTACTCATTGCTCGGACAAACTCTGTGCGGCCCTTCGCCTTGACTAAGATTCTCATCTCGGTCAAGAGTCGCCCTCGTCATCTTAGCGTAGTCACTCTTCACTGCGCATACTTAGCTCGGTCAAGATCTTTCGCTCGGTCTATGTCTGATGTGTGGACCTATCTTGGCCCATAGTCCAAGCTCATTCAGCTTGGCCCAACGCATATTTCATGTTAACTCAGTTGCACGTTCAAAGGCCCACATGGAATTTAGGTCGGCCCATTTGTTCGGCACAATTTAATTGGTTTTGGTCTTCTATAATTAGTGATTGGAGGCTACTTTGCCTTGTGAATCTCATTTGTGTATTAGAAAACTTGGCTCAAATTATCACAAGTATTTATGTCGCAATTTTCGAACACTTTTTTCTTTTCTTTTTTTTTAGGTGACCTTTCAAAGTTACCAATTAAGAGTTACAATGAACCTAATGTTGCAACAAATACATCTATGGTGTCTAGATTTAGGATTAGAAATTTGAAGAGTGGGGTCTATCACGAGTATAGCTTCAATAATTAGAATCATTCATTTTGCAAGACTTTCAATATGTATCATCCATGAAAAAAAAAACTAGGTTGATCCCATAATCGTAACTTTTTTAAACTTTTTTTTTTTTGTGTGTGTGTGTATGTGTTTGTATCCAAAAAAAAAAAAAAAAGATAGCTCTCAAATCTAATCACATTTCTGGTCAACCATTAATTGGTATTACTAATTGGGTTGTCCTTTTGCAGGTAAAATTAAACTCAATACAGATGGGTGTTCCAAAGGCAATCCTGGCCTGGTTGGGCATGGTGGCCTATTCAGAGATGAAAGAGGATCCTGGGGGCTTGACTACCATGGAAAGTTAGATGTTGCAACAACTCTTGAAGTGGAGCTTTGGGGTGTTTATAGAGGCCTCACCATAATGCTTGAGAAAGGGATGAAAGACATTTGCATAGGGACAGATTCAGAACAAGTAATGAAGCTCATCCAGGAGGGTCCGTCTACTAATTTTCAGCAGAGAGGCCCACTTGAAGACACCAGATTTCTAATGAAGAGGTGCAGCTGTAACATCAAGCATATCCTCAGGGAAGCCAATCAAAGTGCTGATGGCTTAGCAAATTTGGGCGTGAATCACCATGAATCCTTAGTTATCCTTGACGACTCTCCTAGTGAGATTGCAAGCTTGCTTGTTGTAGACATAATTACGTCATCTTTTGTTTGTTAAGGCTCTGTGTCTTGGACTTGTGTTGCTCTTTTTTTTCCTGTTGTTTCCTTGCTATAGTTTTCTTCATATGAATCCCCCCCCCCAAAAAAAAAAAAAAAACAAATGCAATAAAATCAAAATTATACAAATATTAAATCAACCTAATTTTTAATATAAATGATATTTATTAAGGACCCTAAAAATGAAGACTCGTGATAAATTTCATGTATCTTTCAAATTTTCTCAAATTTTGAACATGAGAGATTTATCACTTAAGATAATATTTGAACCCATCATCAAGAGACTTATTAATAACATCATTCCCAATCCACTAGTCACTATTCACCATTTTCACAAACTCCATCGAGTGTTTGCAATATCTATGTGTGGAGAAGTGGTTTGGAAATACTCTTCTGATCCTGGGAGACGCTCGTGATCCTCAGCTAGCCACCTTAAAAAGAATCAACACTCCGGTTGGGGGTGCCAAAATTAGCACTCTAACGGACAAGTCAGTCTCTACTCTCTGAATTACTTGTATTTTAAGTAAAGTGTAATAGTTCTCACATACCTCTTCTTGGCTGATGTTCTTCTATTTATATCTTTTTTTTCTTGGGCCTCGGGATCGAGTCCACTTTTAATTCGCTATTCAACTTCAACTGTAACAAACCGCTCTTCACTCAGCCCCTTGCTTAACCTACTATTGGGCCAAATAGGATAAGGTTCGAGCGTGTGAGATGGCGCCGAATGCTATATATTTCGACCCAGAGTTTGACTATTCGGCATAACTGCAACTCCCAATATTCGGACCTCATAATTGCCCCCCAAGCACTCCACTAACGACAGTCGGCTGAAATGTTTGGTTTCGGACTTAAAAAGTCAGAGCCGAAATTCGGCGGCTGACCTCATTCCAACGCAAATGTCTGAGCACACGCTTCTCTGTTATCACTTCAACTTCCCACCTCTTCGTACACTTCTATTTATTGTGATTTAAAATCTGGATGTCTTTTCAAATACATATACACTTTTAGACGCTCGTCGCAGGACTGCCTTTTGAATTACCTCTGCAACTTCCTTTTCTTCACTATCCGCTTCGTCTCTTGTAAGTTTTCTCCCCCTCTGCCCTGAATCTTTTCTCTTGCTTTGTTTTTCGCTTAGCACGATCTTACAAACTGAAAGAAATGGCAAAACATTTAAAAGATCTCCTTTCCCCGGATCGAATCTTTGGCTTCCGACGCCATTTTTCCATTCTAGATAACATCTGTCTGTCACTTGTGACAGACGGCACCCTCGATATGGAGAGGGCTAATGAAACCACGATTGTATTCCCTCTCCTGTCAATCACAGAGGGTGGACTCCGTTTTCCCCTCCACCCATTCCTTAAGGCTGTGCTTTGCCATTGGGGTTTAATCCCTTCCCAACCCAATTTTAACTTTTTTAGAATCGTAATGGGGATTATCACACTAAACTGTTGCCTTAAGATTAACCTCGACATTCTTGCTATTCGACATTGTCATGCCTTGGCCAAGTTTTCTGGTCGGCACGGGCGTTACTTCCTTAGGGCTAAGGACACCGACCATCAACTAGTGACTATGCTTTCCAGCTCTAGGAAGCGAGTCGATGATGTTATGGTCGTTGTCCAAGGTAATTGGGAATTCGGCGAAGGCGAGGATCGCCTTAATCCTATTCGTAGACAGAGGGGCGAACTAGGTGGCCGTGTAGCTTCTTTTATTTATTTTTTGTTATATGTATAAAGCTTTATTTTCGAGACCTCATGGTTTTGCTTGTGCAGGGAACGATTTGAAGAAAGCCTTGACTTCAACCGACGATGCCGTTCTTTCAGAAATCAAGGTTGCGCTCAGATATTTTGGCCGGCCGAGTCTTCAAAAACAGGGGAGGGCGGCCCACGTTCTTCTCCGCTACGACTCGACTTATACGACCTTCTCGGCAGCAGAAAACATCCCAGTTCCGAAGGGTGGGGAGTTTCTTGCTGCCCTTATCTTGACCGATTTTAAAAATTTGAGACTAAGTCAGTTTCAAGGGGTCCGATTCGGAACTACCAGAAGTAGCTGAGGTTACCGAGTCCGATCAATCCGAAGCCGAAGTCAACGAGGCTTTGAAGCTAGCCTTTGAAGAAGTCGGCCTCAACTCAACCGACTCTCCGTCCACTTCGGGCCGAGAGGACCTTCTGCTTGACGATATTTTTCACGGTCTAGAGGACCTTCCTGGCGCGTACCCCGAAGATATGGCTGGGTTAAACCTAACACAACTTGCCAAGAAGGCGAACGCGGAGAGGATGACAGCACGGTGAAGGACAGAGGCCATTTGAGCTAGAGCGCCTCTTGCCACCGAATCTCAACCCTCCCTGCCTGTTAGTGAATCTCAACCCTCCTTGCCTATTATTGCAGAGGAAACGGCAGAAAAATGAAGTGCCGAGGCCGAGTTAGTTGTGCAGGTCGAACAAGAGGCTGGACAAAGGGCAGAGAAGCGCCCTGCCGAGGTTGAGGCCGGCTCAGAAGATAACCGCACCGACAAACGACCTCGTTTAGAGGAATCGGATGTGATCGTTCCTTTCGTAATTCAATCGAAGATAAAAAAACACGTCGATCCCCTGTGATGCTTCGGTAATTAAAGATCCAGCGGTTGCTCTCAGCATGGCTACGTCTGTTTCACTGCCGGCTGACAAGGCAGATTTCCGGGTGGAGCCGGATCTGGTTGCAATAGCGTTGGCCGCTCAGTCGGCACTTTTGGTATATATCTCGACTTTGTCTTTTCACTTTATGCAAATACTATTTTGGTCTTAACTTCCTGTTTTGCAGACCGTCGAAAGGATAGCGGAGATGGGCCATCGCCATCATAACACCATCGAACAGCTCGACCGTCTTCAAACGGAAGTTAAGGGCCAAAAGAGTAAGGCCGAGTTCGAGGCTTTAAGGGCGAAGATGGAAGGCGCGCAGGGCGAGGCCGAGATGGAGAGGGCATGAAATGCGGATGAGCTGAGGTTATCCGCCGAGAACAGGGCAAACGCGAGCGAAGAAGCTCTGAAATTGGCCCAAGAGACGGTCTCCAAACTGGAGGCTGAGTTGGAGGAAATAAAGAAAGCGAAGGAAGCAGCCGACTCGAAGGCTTCTAAGGCATTCAAGGCCGGGAAAAGTGCTGCCTTCGCTGAATATGTAGATGAAGTCCCCAAATTTGAAAAGCGGGGATTCAAACATGGCTGGCTCGAAGCCCTTATTGCTGCTGATGTGATATTGGCTATGCCAATTCCATACAAGCAAGTGGATATTGAGCCGCTGGAGTCTGACTCTGAGGATTAATTTGGGCGACACCTTTTTTGTTGTTTTGTTTTAGGAGTTTTCGAATGTATTTTTACAGCTTTTTGTTGTTTTGTTTTAGGAGTTTTCGAATGTATTTTTATAGCTTTTTGTTTGGCAATTTTCATGTGTAAAATGGCTACAATTTGTGCTCAATTTCCAAATGAAAATTTTCCTTTTTTGCCTTGCTGTTTATCTGTGCTAAATTTTGTTATTGATGAATGTTATTGCTTTTGCGTACAAAATGGCTACACTTTATTTTTAATACCAAGTATCGATCGGCATTGGGTTTAAATACTTGGCCGATCAGATTAATAAATCTGCCCTTGCCCCAGCCAATGCACGAGCTTCATAAGCCGAATAGGACTAGTGCGTGGAATGGCAGAGGCATAGCTCGATCGACATTGGGCTTAAATACTTGGCCGATAAGATTAATATACCTGCCCTTGCCCTAGCCAGTGCACGAGCTTCATTAGCCGAATAGACCTAGTTCGTGGAGTGGCTGCAGCATAGATCGATCGGCATTGGGCTTAAATACTTGGCCGAAAAGATTAATAAACCTGCCCTTGGCCCAACCAGTGCACAAGCTTCATTAGCTGAATAGGCCTAGTTTGTGGAATGGCTGCGGCATCCGTTGATCGGCGTTTGGCTTAAATACTTGGTCGATAAGATTAATAAATCTGCCCTTGCCTCAGCTAGTGCACGAGCTTCATCAGCCGAATAGGCCTAGTTTATGGAGTGGCTGCGGCATAGATCGATTGGCATTGGGCTTAAATACTTGGCCGAAAAGATTAATAAACCTGTCCTTAGCCCAGCCAGTGCACGACCTTCATTAGCCGAATAAGCCTAGTTCGTGGAGTGGCTGCGGCATCCGTCGATCTGCGTTTGGCTTAAATACTTGGCCGATAAGATTAATAAATCTGCCTTTGCCCCAGCCAGTGCACGAGCTTCATTAGCCGAATAGGCCTAGTTCGTGGAGTGGCTGCAGCATAGGTCGATCGGCATGTGGCTTCTGGCGTTTGGCATTAATGATGTCGCCTTGGGGGCGCTGCATACATACGAATAAATGGGGTGAGTTCGCGCCGGTGATTCCACTTATTTTTATTCAGACTCGATTTAAACTAGCTTGGGGCAAATGCGAATGTCAAATAGAGTTTTCTTCAACAGCAGAGCAGAAGCGCGTACTTTGGCTGAGCTTGATACTGCAATGAATTGCAGCAGCGAACCCACCCATGCGAGAGGTAGGGCATCCAAAGAACGGGAAAAACGTCAGCCTCCAAGTCTTCGAAGCAGATCACCCCGAAAGGAGAAACAGCAATGGGAAAGTTCTCCGTTACCGCGACCGAGAAATGAGGCCGACGTGGCACCGTAACCGTTGAGTTTTGCAGTTTTCGCTGGGAATAAACCGATGACGGAGGCGGATTCCATTATCAAGGACCCGGGTGTGGTGGTCGAGTTTGCTCAATAGATTTTTCCACCGAAGATCCAGCAGTCGATGGTTAGTCGGCAAGATTTTGACATATTTTGAGAGGGCATCCACGGGGTGGTGAAAGGGCTGTATATCGCCTATGAAGTTGGCATGCGCCTACGCGCCGCGCGACGTGAAATAAAGAAGAAGGAGGAAAGAATCCGCAGTTTAGAGGCATGCGCGGAGAAGGCCGAGTGTGAGCTTAAGGAGCTTAGGAAGGCTCAAACCACTGAGCCACGTGCGGTGGGTCAATCCAACCCGATCGTGGAGGAGAGGGTGACTCAACGGCTGTTGAGTCATGCGATCGCCGACAGTGACACGGCAAGCATGTTCGTCGTGGAGAATGCGAGGAGCATGGGTTACGAACAAGGCTTCCATGCGGGCCAGAAGGTCGGCATCGACAAAACCAAAGAGAAATATTCGTTGTAATGCTCAAACGCGGATTGCATCTAAAATTATGTAATTATTGGTTGATCGAATAAACGGATTTTATTTTCAACGTGTTTTGTTGTAATTTTCATTCAACACACACGTGTTTGCATGTCTTATTATATAAATGTTTGAATAAACGTATTTTAGATGATTGAATAGACATTGATCAACCTGAATTAATCACAATCGCGCATTTCACCTCGAATGTTTATATGCTTTGATATGTAAACGGTTTTTTGCCGGCTCGCCATAACAAAGCGTTCTTCATTAAATATCTAATCGGCATAAATATGTTACGCACGGCCTGAAATCCGCGAAGGGCGCTCCAAATCCGGAGGCTTTATCGGCCCAAAGACGTCATGCACTGATGGGGCTCCGAATCCGATGACTATTTGGCCAATCGTGATATCCACGAAGAGTGCTCCGAATCCGGAGGCTTTATCGGCCCAAAGACGTCATGCGTCGATGGGGTTCTGAATCCGGAGATTATTTGGCCAATCATGATATCCATGAAGGGCGCTCCGAATTCGAAGGCTTTATCGGCCCGAAGATGTCATGCGCCGATGGGACTCCGAATCCGGAGACTTGATTTGGCCAATCGTGATATCCACGAAGGGCGCTCCGAATTCGGAGGCTTTATCGGCCCAAAGACGTCATGCGCCGATGGGGCTCCGAATCTGGAGACTATTTGGCCAATCGTGATATCCATGAAGGGCGCTCCGAATCCGGAGGCTTTATTTGGCCAATCGTGATATCCACAAAGGGCGCTCCGAATCCGAAGGCTTTATCGGCCCAAAGACGTCATGTGCTGATGGGGCTCTGAATTCGAAGACTTTATTTGGCCAATCGTGATATCCATGAAAGGCGTTCCGAATCCGAAGGCTTTATCGGACCAAAGATGTCATTGGCCTATGGGGCTCCGAATCTGGAGACTTTATTTTGCTAACCATGATATCCACGAAGGGCGCTCCGAATCTGGAGGCTTTATCAGCCCAAAGACATCATGCGCTGATGGGGTTCCGAATCCGGAGACTAGCCAATCGTGATATCCACGACGGGCGCTTCGAATCTGAAGGCATTATCGGCCCAAAGACGTCATGTGCCGATGGGGCTCCAAATCCGGAGACTTTATTTGGCCAATCGTGATATCCACGAAGGGCGCTCCGAATCCAGAGGCTTTATCAGCCCGAAGACGTCATGCGCCGATGGGGTTCCGAATCCGGAGACTTTGTTTAGCTAATTGTGATATCCACGAAGGGCGCTCTGAATCCGAAGGCTTTATCGGCCGAAAGACGTCATGCGCCGACGGGGCTCCGAATTCGGAGATTTTATTTGGCCAATCGTGATATCCACGAAGGGCGCTCCAAATCCGAAGGCTTTATTGGCCCAAAGACGTCATGCGCCAATAGGGCTCCGAATCCAGAGACTATTTGGCTAATCGTGATATCCACGAAGGGCGCTCTAAATCCAGAGGCTTTATCGGCCTAAAGACGTCATGCGTCGATAGGGCTCCGAATCCGGAGACTATTTAGCCAATCGTGATATCCACGAAGGGCGCTCTTAATCCGGAGGCTTTATTGGCCCGAAGACGTCATGCGCCGATGGGGCTCCGAATCTAGAGGCTATTTGGCCAATCGTGATATCCACGAAGGGCGCTCTGAATCTGGAGGCTTTATCGACCCGAAGACATCATGCGCCGATGGGGCTCCGAATCCGGAGACTTTATTTGGCCAATCGTGATATCCACGAAGGGCGCTCCGAATCCGGAGGCTTTATCGGCCCAAAGACGTCATGCGCCGATGGGGCTCCGAATCCAGAGACTTTGTTTAGCCAATCGTAATATCCACGAAGGGTGCTTCGAATCCAGAGGCTTTATCGGCTCAAAGACGTCATGCGCCGATGGGGCTCTTAATCCGGAGACTTTATTTGGCCAATCGTGATATCCATGAAGGGCGCTCCGAATCCGGAGGCTTTATCGGGCCAAAGACATCATGCGCCGATGGGGCTCCAAATCCGGAGACTTTGTTTGGCCAATCATGATATCCACGAAGGGCGCTCCGAATCCGGAGGCTTTATTGGCCCAAAGACGTCATGCGCCGATAGGGCTCTAAATCCGGAGACTTTATTTGGCCAATCGTGATATCCACGAAGGGCGCTCTGAATCCGGAGGCTTTATCAAAACACTTTTGAACTGGATTTTGTATTGAGTAAATAGAGATCTTTGCATTACAGAAAATGAGATGTACATGGTGAACCGTTTAGAACAAGCATCATGTCCCACAAGTCGGGTCAATGATAAAATTTGCGTAAATGCGTGGAATTCCAAGGCCGTGGCAAACTCCTTCCAGACATGTCTTTGAGCCGATATGCCCCCACTCCTGCGATCGAATCAATCTGATAGGGGCCGTCCCAGTTTGGATCCAATTTTCCATCTGCCAGTTTCTTGGCAGCTGGGAGTACCTTCTTCAGGACCAACTCTCCTGGTATGTAACGGCGCAGCTGAACACGTCAATTATACGACTTAGCAAGCTGTTGCTGATACTGCGCCGTGGATACAACGGCACGGTCTCTGCATTCTTCAATCAGAATCTAATCCAGGGCCAGCATCATGTCATTTTGGCCAATATCAAAAACTTTCGATCTTAAGGTTGGGAGGCCGATCTCCAGGGGTATGATTGCCTAGGTTCCAAAGCATAGAGCAAATGGCGTTTCCCCAGTAGATCGTCTCAGCGTAGTTCGGTGAGCCTATAACACACTCGGCAATTCTTCGACTCATTTGCCTTTAGCATTCTCTAGCCTTTTCTTGATGTCGTCTAAGATGGATTTGTTAGAGGCTTCAGCTTGATTGTTGCTTTGAGGATAGGCCGGCGCGGAGAAATAAGGCCGGATACCATATTTGCTACATAATTCTCGGTAGACGCCACAGTTGAACTGGGTGCCGTTGTCTAAGATAAGTGCTCTTGGAATACCGAATCGCGTTATGATGTTTCTCCAAACAAAACGCTTCATGTCGGAATCTCGGATGTGCGTTAGTGCCTCCGCTTCTACGCATTTTGTAAAATAATCTGTCGCGACAATAAAAAATCTCTTGTTACCCGGGGCACGAGGCAATGGTCCGACGATGTTAAGCCCCCATTGGGCGAACGGCCAAGGACTGGTTATGGAGTTTAGCTCTTCTGTAGGTAGGTGGGTCAAAAGAGAGAACTTCTGGCACTGTTCTCACTTTTTTACATAGCATTCGGCATTAGCTTTCATTGTCAGCCAGTAATACCCTTGGGTTATAGCTCGATGGGCCAAAGAACGCCCGCCAGAATGGGCGCCACAACTGCCCTCATGTATTTCAGTCAGAAGCTCTTCGACTTTATCCGGGTGTACACACTCCAGGTATGGACTAGAAAGGAATTTTTTATAAAGCTTTCCTTGCGGATCCAAGTAATATCGCAGGGCTTTGTTTCACAGTTTGTGCGCTTCTTTTTTGTCCGCTGGGAGCTGTTCGGAAGACAGGAATGCAGCAATGAGATCCATCTAACTCGGTCCAGCTTCTATAACATTGACCTGGACTTCTTCCGAAGGGCCAATGCTTGACTCCGAGATGAAACCTACTTCGATGGTCTGTTTAATCTCTGAGTTAATGGCGGAGGCTAGACAGGCAAGGGCATCTGCATGTGTGTTCTGATCACGTGTTATCTGGTTCAATTCATAATGGTCAAATTTTGCGAGTAAGGAGTTAGCTGTTTTCATGTAAGCCGCCATACGGTCGTTTCTTGCCGCGTACTCCCCATTTAGCTGATTGATCACCATCTTTGAATCATAAAATACAAGCAAACGCCGAACACCCAGAAGATGTGCATTTCGCAAACTGGCTAGAAGGGCTTCGTATTCGACTTCGTTATTTGACGCTTCGAAACCGAGCTTAACAGCCTGCTCAATTAT
Organism: Camellia sinensis; assembly: GCF_055761805.1. Taxonomy (NCBI): domain Eukaryota; kingdom Viridiplantae; phylum Streptophyta; class Magnoliopsida; order Ericales; family Theaceae; genus Camellia; species Camellia sinensis. The sequence goes on from NC_138971.1 coordinate 7,515,515, forward strand.
TGTGCCGTCGGGAGCCATGATTACAACTCCGGCTCTGCTACCCCACTGATTGGATGATCCATCACAGTACAACTGTCAAATGTCCCCAACATAAATTCTCCAGTTCGGCTCCGGTCGAATCTCATCGAATTTGAAATCGGCTAGACCCTAGTGAATTTGGCAACAAAGTCGGCGAGCACTTGTCCCTTAACTGAGGTTCTAGGTAGAAACTGAATGTCATACTGGCCGAGTTCAAAAGCCCACTTTGAAACACGTCCTGATGCTTCTGCACTTTGTAGTACTAATCAGAAGGGATAATCTGTTAGCACCCCAATGCTGTGTCCCTGGAAGTAATGCATCAGTTTTCTTGCCGCCATGACTAGGGCTAGGATGAGTTTTTTCAGCGGAAGGTAGCGTGTTTCGGTGTCAACCATTGCCTTGCTCACATAATACACTGGCCGCTGCTCCCCAAGCTTTTCCTTTATCAATATGGCTCTGTCGGAAACTGCCAGATACAAGATGAACGGGTCACCAGCAGCAGGTGTTGTCAAGAGTGGTACTGAGCGGAGGTAGGTCTTGAGGCCGTTAAAAGCGGCTTCACATTCGGCGGACCATTCAAAAGTCTTGCCCTGCCGTAATGTATGAAAGAATTATCGGCAGTGATCTGTGGACCGACTGATGAACCTGTTGAGTGCGGCGGCCATCCCCATTAACTTCTGAACTTCCTTGACCGATCGGGGGAAGCTGAGTTCTAGGATTGCCGTGATTTTCCTTGGGTTGGCTTCGATTCCTCGATGGTTGACAATGTGTCCCAAGTATTTGCCAAAGCCAATCCCAAACGCACATTTGGAAGCATTCAGCTTCATTCTATATTTGTGTAGAATGTCGAATGTCTCTTTCAGATCGGCTATATGATTCTGCTCTTACTTGGACTTGACCACCATATCGTCAATGTACACTTCCATAGTGTGGCTGAGTTGCTCCTTGAACATGGCGATGACCAATCTTTAGTAGGTTGCCCATGCATTCTTCAACCCAAAAGGCATAACCTTGTAGCAGTAGGTTCCTCTTGGTGTGAGGAATGCAGTTTTGTCCTAGTCCTCTGGATGCATGGCGATTTGATGGTAGCCTCTGTAAGCATCGAGGAAGCTCATACGTTGATGGCGTGCCGTTGCATCTACAAGTTAGTCAATTCTTGGTAGGGGAAAACAATCCTTGGGGCAGGCTTTGTTCAGGTCCGTGAAATCGACGCACACTCGCCAAGTACCGTTTTTCTTCTTCACCACCACTGTATTAGAGAGCCATGTAAGGTAGGTCACTTCTCTAATTGCCCCGGCGTCAAGCAGCCTGTCAACCTCCTCAACAACGGCGGTAGTGTGCTCTGCGGCCGACCGCTGGCTTTTCTGAATGATCGGCTTGTACTTAGGATCAACATTCAAACGGTGGTGTGAAATGGACGGATATATACCGGGTATCTCATATGGAGTCCACGTAAAGACATTGAGGTTGCTAAGTAGGAAAGAGATTAGCTGCTGTCTGTCACCCTGACTCAGGGATGCACCGACCATGAAGAATTTGTCTGGGCTTCCATCGATTTCAACTCGGTCTAAGCCTTCCGTGGCCTTTTCATCAGGTAGCCACCCAACATCGTCGAGGCTTTCTCGATCTGGCACCTCAATAGAATTCATCTGCAGTTGTTTTGGTATTTTTTCAGCAAGGAGATAACATGTTTGTGCCAACTTCTAGGAGCCATGGATTTGCTCAATACCGCGTTCTGTCAGGAAGCGGAGCAGCTGATGATACGTACTCGGCACGGCCTGCATGGTGTGCAACCAAGTCCGCCCCATAATGAGATTGTACGGCGATGGCAACTTAACGACCAAGAATTCTACATCCACTGTGCGGGAGCCCGCTCGAATAGGTAGTGTGATTTTTCCCAATGAGTACTCTGGATTGGCGTTAAAACCGAATAGTGGATGAGGGGCCGGGGAGAGATCCGATTAGGAGAAGCCAAATTTGGTGAATGTCTTGTAGTACATAACCTCCGATGTGCTCCCCGGATCGATGAGTACGCGCTCAACTGTGAATCAGTTTACGCGTAACTCAATTACCAAGGGATCGATGTGGGAAAGTGTCACACCAGCCAGATCTAAATCATCAAAAGAAATGCTGGCAGCTTCATGGGGTCGTTTAGCCGGAGGGAGTTGATTTTGAGGGTCAGGATTCGACTGAATCGTATGCACTGCGGATGAAATTGGCAAGTTGTATATCATGTGGATCACGCCGACTGGAGGTGAATTCTGTCTTAAGGCTATTGCTTTGGTTGGGTTGCCTTTTCGGACGTACTGTTATAGCCGGTCATCCTGTACCAATTCCTCCAAGAGATCCTTCAGTGCATAACAACTATCAGTATCATGGCCATGGTCCTTGTGATACTCACACCGTCTATCCCGTCTTCTCGTGTCGTGAGGTCCTATCATTTTCGATGGCCATTTGAAGTACAGAAGGTGTTGGATTTTGGACATAACCGCACTGATCGACTCTGTCAACTCTGTATATTTCTTGTCGGCGTGCCTCGTGCGCCTGCTATCAACTTGCAGCTATTCATTTTCTCGGTGGGAGCATTGGTCGCTTGATCGGCGGGAATCCCGTCTCTTGTCCCGTTTGGCCCGATGCCGTGGTTCAGGGGTCTAGGGTGTTACAGAATTTAATAGTTGAGCAATTTCAGCAAGAGCCGTCTTGTTGGTCACATTTTCAGCTTTAATCCTCAAGGCATCATCTTCCACTTTACAGTATTCTTTAACTTTCGTCATCAACAACCAAACTGTTTTGGGGGGCCGTCTGGTCAAAGAGCTGCGGAGGGCACTGTCGGGATGCAGCCCCATCTTGAAGGTGGTGATGGCCATGGAGTCATTGCAAGCATCGTCTACCAGATTGAAACATTTCCAATACCGCACCGAATAGGCCCGAAGGGTTTTCCCCCGTTGAATCTGCATTGCCCAGAGGGAATCGGCTTGCTTTGGCTGGACCTCATTAGTGATAAACCTTGCCCTGAAAGATTTTTGAAGTTGGTGAAAGCTTTTAATCGAAGCCGGTCTATAATACCACCTAATAGCTAGTGGTCCCAAGCTGCTTGGAAATATTCTGCACATCAAAGCCTCGTCATCTGCATGCAGCGTCATGGCTTGCTTGTAATGGCGGATATGATCAGTGGGGTCTGATTTACCGTCGTACAAGGTAAATGACGGTGCTTTGAATTTCTTGGGTAGCACTGCCTTTGCAATCCGTCGTACAAATGGATCATGCCGGTGTTCTTCATCTGAGCTATTTCGTCTGCGCTTATGCCTTATACGTGGACTCTCTTCAGAGGAACTGGAAGTTTCAGATCATCCCTTCTTCTTGGGCTCCGGGGATAATGAGTTGAAGTCGCTATCAGTGTCTTGTTGTCAGGCTCGAGATCATTAACCTCCTGCCCTTACAGGTCATTCCAGATCTTGGCGTACAGCTTGTTTGGACTTCGCCACCTCCAAGGCCAAATCCTGACGGAGACGTTCGTTTTCAGCGATCATATTCTCCAACCTTTGTTCGTTTTGCTTTGCTTGTTCCATGATCGCTTGCATTGCCTCATGTTCCGAAGTCGAGAGTGAGGCGAAGTTCAAAACGCGTCTTATGGGGATAGTCTCTGGTCCAAGCATGTTTGTTGGAGTGAGGTCGTCTCTCTGCGTGGTTTCATCAGTGACTATCGGAGGGTCTTCCGTTACATCCGCCATGGATGTGTTTGAGTATTCCCACAGACGGCGCCAATTGTGGAGAAGTGGTTTGAAAATACTCTTCTGATCCTGGGGGACGCTCGTGATCCTCAGCTAGCCACCTGAAAAAGAATCAACACTCCGGTCGAGGGTGCCGGAATTGACACTCCAACGGACAAGTCAGTCTCTACTCTCTGAATTACTTGTATTTTAAGTATAGTGTAATAGTTCTCACATACCTCTTCCTGACTGATGTTCTTCTATTTATATCTTTTCTTTCTTGGGCCTCAGGATCGAGTCCACTTTCAATTTGCTATTCGGCTTCAACTGTAACAAACTGCTCTTCACTCGGCCCCTTGCTTGACCGACTATTGGGCCGAATAGGATAAGGTTCGGGCGTGTGAGATGGCGCCGAATGCTATATATTTCGACCCAAAGTTCGACTATTCGGCATATCTGTGACTCCCAATATTGGGCCCTCACACTATAAATGTGTCTCATTCGGAATTGGGATAGCAGTCATTATTGTGCAGTTAAATGGATTCATTTTATGATTTGAACTGTTTATATTGAGTAGAATATATCTTCAAAAAAATCAAATTAATCGGATATCGTTAACCCTCTCATCCACTCATTCATTTTAATACTTTAATACTTTATTTTTGTAGATATAAATGTGAGTGAATGAAAGAGTTAATGATTAATGATATCCGATTAATTTGATTTTTTATAAGTATGTTTTACTCAATGTATTTTGAACAGTTTGAATTATCAAAATAAGTCCCTCAATGAGTCTATTTGAATGCACAGCATTAGCTTATGCCCCAATACAACAACCACTCCAAATCTCATGAATCCCTCCCAAGTATTACACTTGTGTTTTTTCTTATTATTTTATTTGGACGAACAATAAATAATAAATATTTATTTTATATATTTTACATTTAAAGAGATAATTTAAATATTATAAAAAAATATATAAAGAACAATTTTAATTTCTTAAATCTCATCAATTTTACTAAGAAAGAAAACAAGAATTTTAAATGATTTATCTTTGACGCAATTTCTATTACTTTTTTTGACAATTTCTCACTTTTTTAATCTTTCAAACAAAAAATAAGAGATATGCTATCTTTATTTTTTTACTTTTCACATCAAACCCTTCCTACATATATGGGCTAGCACTATAATTTATCCCAAAAGTTTCAGAACTGAAAAAGAAAACAAGTAATAACTATAAAGAGTTGGTCTCATTTGAGAATAAATTATTTTAGTAATTTTTTTAGTTTTTATGAAAGATATATAAAAAATAAAAATAAAAAATAAAATCTTTAACTTTTGTATAATTTATTTATTTTTTTATTTTTTTAATAATTTTTAAATTTTTAGACTAAAAAAAGAGTTGAAATTTGCAACACCAGGTTAAAAAAAAAAAAAAAAAATTCTTGAAATTTGCATGATTTCAAACTGATGGAAGCAGAAAAAAAAAAGGTGATGATTCAAATAAAATACAAGCCCACATTGATTATAACAGGCCTTTTTCTTAAAGTTTCTTTCTTTTTAATTTTTTATAGTTAAATTCTTACAAATGCTGATCCTTCTTATCTCTTCATCATAATCCTGACATCTCTACTCCAAGTTTTGTTGTTTTCTATCCAATCCCCACCAAATTTGGCACATAAAAGATAGTTTCCTCCTTTCTCTTCACCTTTCCATTTTTTCATTTTACTCTCTTTCTCGCTCTCTCTGCAAGTTGATGCATGCTTTTAGGTGTCAGATTTTTAATGGGGCAGGGGGGGACTTCTTGCAACTAGTTGCTCGTTCACTATGATCCCACACCTCCTCCCCCATTGCCTTGCCTAATGATAATATTTCAGGATAACCCCATCAACATCATCCTCCCAATTTTTTTGACTTGCCCTTTTTAACCTTTTCCCTAACATTTTTTTTTTTTTTTAATTAGATTCCAAGGAAAGAAAGAAACAAAAGGTTGTGTTTGTTTGGGATAAAATCATAGGGTTGGATTATATGTTATGACTGATTTTGAATTTCATATTTAAATATAAAATTAGATTTTTGATTTGACAGTTTTTCAAATTGTGTATTCTTCATATGTGACAATATTGAGTCTCATAAAGGTTGATATATAAAATGAAGAATTAGATATGTCCAAATTTACGTTAAATGATCAAAATACCATCAGTTTATGATCATTACATATATATGGGCTTGGCTTTGCAGCAATCATGATCGGTAACATAGAGATTAATTTTTTTTTTTTTTGTTTGATTTCACTATTTGGTATGTTTTATTGTAAAGATTACATACAGTAAAAATTATTATCATTCATTACCAATTGCTTACTCTAACAAAATAAACATGGCCAAAGAACGATAAATGAATATATTAAAGTATTGAGAGATGCTATATATCACTGATTTTTTTGTCACAATTATGTATTATGATAACTATTAACGAATTAATGAAAGTAGACGTATCTTAACGTAAACGTACCAATGATATAAAATGGTAAAAAAATAGAATGTATATAGGATTTCTTTAAAGTATTTAGTACACGGCCGTACTTATCTTTGTTCTTATCATATTTAAATTTGATTTAAAATCTTCAAAATTTCTTGCAACTCTTTTAAGAGATTTTTTTTTATAATATTTTTTTATTTTTAACTTCAACTTAAGCTACTTTATGGGGGATATGTCAACTTCGAAAATCACTTTCCAAAATTATATTAAAATTTAAACTTAAATTTTATAAAATTAGAATAACCTATATGAGATGAAGTTTTTATTTAAATTTTTACAAGTAAAAATAAGGGTAGAATACACACAAGGGCAAAATGGGATTAAAATTTATTTATTTGTTAAAAATCTAGTCACATTTAATATACAAAAATATTAAAAACACTTGATTTTCTACCGCTTGCTTATAATGAAAGTGAAGTAGGCAATGGAAAATGATAGGTTCCATTCCCATTATGAATAGACAATAAAAACTGTAACAAAATATTCATTAATATATATTCCAACTATGAACATATTCAGAATGTTAGTTGACAAGTGCATTGAATCACCAAAATCTGAATATAATTTGGTTAGTGAATAATGTATGTGAGTATTGATTTTTTTATCTTACAATCAAATTAAATTTTTTTATTGAGGTCTAAGGAATTTAATTGTACAACACACGAAAGAATAGAAGAGTCCAATATCTGCATACAAAAAGATAACAAACACTACAGTGGCTCGTTCATTTGAGGCACTCTGATATTCAAGTTAGTCAATTTATCTCTCAAAAATAACAACTTCAGTAAACAATTCACAAGTAAAAGCATACCTTAGATTCACGGGATGCCTTACTTTTATAATCAGCAGTGCCTTCGTCCTTTAGAAGTATCAGTCCATATGACTCTGTCATTTACAAGAATAACATCTATCATAACTCACATCATTCAGATTAAGATACACTTCCATAACAATCTCATCTCTATCAAAAAATATAATTTGATATCATTTAGGACTCTTACCCTCTATCCGACCATATATCGGCATCTCGGCCAATCCATGTGACACCTGACTAACAACATCGACCACATGAACAACTCTAAAAATATGTTCTCACAATGTCTACCCTAATATAGTGTTGGTATCTTCCCTACAAATGCTCTTATTTAACCCAAATCTGTCTAGTAATTAAGATTTTTTTTTATTGCTTTTGGGGTACCCACAATTTGTTCATGTTAAAGTTAGTGTTGTATTATTCAGCTTATTTGGTTTTGATTTTCAGAAAATTTTATTTTTTTATTTTTCATATTTTAATGTTTTCAATAAATTTTTTTAATATTTTAAGTAATTTTTTGAAAAAAAATTTAGGCACACCTAAATACATTTTTCATATTTTTGTGTATTCATTAATTTTTTAAAATATTTTTTCACAAATATTTTACTATTTAGATTTATCTAAGTAAGATGCTTCTAAAAATATAAAAAAATGCTTAAAATTTAAAAAATATTCACTAAAAATAAAAAAGTACGAAAGCAAAAAACTTAATTTTTAAAAAACTGAAACCAAACACACTAATTGATTTTGTTTATGGTTTATTTGGTTCTTATAATTTGAAAAAAGTTATATTAGGAATTCCAAATAATCTACTAAATTTTCTACCAAACCTGTCACATAAGTGTGGGATCGACACACATGTGGGTTTGTGTACGTTCACACTCATATGAAAAATTTGATAGAAAATTTGATAAATTATTTAGGGTATATTATATTTTTTATTTGGAAATTCACTGGCTCCATTAATTTCATTTTTTTTTTTCAAGTTATGAAAATAATATAAGAGATTAGTATTTGAAAAATGGTTGAGAGCACTAAAAATAGTACTCTAATAGCATCACTAATAATGTGACAATGACGGGGCACTGCTTATGCCTTGGTTTTTTTTTTTTTTGAAAAATAATTGAGAGCTCTCTAATGGAAGTGGACTCCATTCTAATGTGATATTTTGATATTGGTTTTATTTTTTTTATTCTCTGCCATATAATTAGAGTTTCAAAATTAAATAGATGTATCATTGCGGTTTTTTTTTTTTTTTTTTTTTTTTTTTTTTTTTTTTTTTTTTTTTTAATATGCACTAGTACTAATAGTGAGTTTTTTTTAATCGTATGAATCGGTAATACTTGGAGACGATACCAATAATTCAAGTTATTCTCTTTTTGGTTTTTTTTAGGTTGGAGAATCCACGGATTATCCATGGGTAAGATAGTTGGAAAGGAAAGTTGATTTATGAGTGGTTGGTTAAACTGTCAAAATCTTGATGATATGGGAGTAGTAGGAGTAGTTTTCGGGTTTGTAGAGTTTTACTGAGGAGTAGTACTTGTACTACTGGGGTCGCTCTCAGAGGTTAAACTATTTAGGAAGGAATCTGAGAGATGGGTTTTCACAATCAACCACAGCAACCCCCCACATGGACCATTTGCTAGTCTTGTTGTTTTCTTTTGTTGTTGTTGGCTGATAAATCATTGTGCATTTTCTGATGGGTGTTTGTTTACTCAGAAAAAAAGGGGGCTTTCGTTATTCACTCAAATAGTAAGTACCAATTCACTTCTGTATTTCTTTTCTCTCTCGGTAAAAAAAAAAATGAAATGGGTTTTTTCTTTTGGTGTTCAGTCACAAATTACAAGTGTTTAAACTCGTTTCTCTGGAAAATTTTCACAATACTGAATTAACTACATTGCAATCTCATGTAATTGAGGTATAAAATTCTAGTTTTTTAACTTCATGCTGAGGAGTCACTGTGTGGAATGGACTGTAGTGGAATATATTTTTTTTTGTGTGGGCCTTTTCTGTAAAAACTGTTGCAATCAGTAAGGACTTTTGGTTATTGGGTATTTGTTTGAATCGGAAATGGCAATTTGTGAATGGTTTTTTGGCTTTTCTTTTTTTAAAAGAAAAAGAAAAAAATCATTTCAGACTTCTGGGTCTTTCTTCTTTGTTTGGCTCTTTCTTATCTCACAGTCCAAAGCCCTAATTACCATCGAATTGAATTCACCGTCTCCATTAATTTCAGTTTTTTTTTTTTTTTTTTTCTTTCCTTGTCTTGTTTCACACTGCCATTTATTGCTTCTTTTGATTTTATGGTTTTCAGATATTTCTCATGGTGTCTAACTGAACCTGTTTGCTTGACTTCATCAATAGGTAAGCATTTTGCAAGTGTCCAATACTTGAATTGTGAAGCAAATAACCATTTGAAATCATCAGCATCTTCATTTCCTCAGATTTTTCATGATATTTATTGGTTCTAGTTTCTGGTGCAGCTCACTTGGCTATTTTTAGGGTTTGTTTCTTTCCTTCCTTCTCACTCTCTTTGGTCTGACGTATCTTATTCACACAATTCCAGTCTACCAATTTGCTGGTTGTCAGTGAACCCCCCCTTATTGGAAATAATGCAGATCCAGTTTTCAAGAGCCATTCTAGAGAATTCCTTGGTTGTGGAGATGGGTATTTTAGCTTAGATATTGATTTTGGAGTGTTTGCTAGATTCCTTTTCTTCTTCATCTTCTTCTTCTTGCTGTGGGTGAAACACTTGATAGGGGAATCAAACAAGGCTAGATGAAAGCTGAAGAAACTGGGGATAGCTCTGCTTGGAGTAGAGAGCAGGACAGGGCATTTGAGAATGCCCTAGCAACTTATCCTGAGGATTCTGCAGATTGGTGGGAGAAGATTGCAGCAGATGTTCCAGGGAAATCCTTAGAAGAGATTAAACATCATTATGAGCTGTTAGTTGATGACATTAATAACATTGAGTCTGGCTGCGTGCCTCTACCTTGCTATAATTCCTCTTCAGACGGTTCTACGAGCCACGCAGGTGATGAAGGAACTGGTAAAAAGGGTGGCCATTTTGGGAATTTTAATGGCGATTCTAATCATGGAGGTAAGGCTTCAAGATCAGATCAGGAGCGCCGCAAGGGAATTGCTTGGACAGAGGAGGAGCACAGGTGAGCCTATAGTTGCGTTTTACGATTCATATAATTCATCTACAAAGAAGTTTAAAGCATCATACCTCTGATTACTACTTCTTTACTTAGTGATTAGTGAGTTCGTTTTCTTCAACTTAGGAATGATATAACATGCTTTTGAGTATAGTTAAAATTCCTCTCTGGATTAATGTCATAAAAATGGTTTAGAATCATGATTTCATTAGTCGGTTTATACATGTGTGCCTCTGTATGCGAGTTCTTTAACTTCAAAATAATTCAACATGCTTACGAGTACGGTTTTATATTATTGCCAGGATTCTTGTAATCTCAACTGTATTAGTATCATAACATAACATGTGTACACGCGCATGTAATAATTTCTTTGTTGATTTGTGCTTCTTTATTTGGATTAAAATTCAAACCTTGCATCCATAGCATCTCTTTCCAAATTGTTGCTGCTATAACATTTCTATCAAATCATTTGTATTCTTTGACTGACTAGTAGGTAATCGGTCTTCAACCCTAGAGATTACAATATAATCTGAATTTATTTGAATTAGGTCGAATAATGTTGATAAGATATATATTCTTATACGAGAAACCTTTCATCCGGCCTAGATTCTTGTTCATCATGTATTGTTGGGCCACACTTGTGTCTAAAAGGGAAGATTTTATCCATTATGAGTTTAAAGTTCTTACTTAGTCCATGTCAGCCTGTACTTGTTTCTTAAGTAATTTCTAGAGAGGATTGATTCATAGTTTCCAATGCCTGTACTGGCACGAGTTTGAGTTAAGGCATTTTCTATTTTTCCACTACAACCACCACTTTCCATCCACTGCAATCCACCACCTCAACCCCCTACTGCCCAATCCACCAAAACCCATCACCATTGCAGAAACTTTTGGTTAGAGCGTCATGAAGCTTCTTGAATTTTGCCACAAAAGCTTCCCTCCCCTGGCTGGAGCCTCAAATTTTTGAGACCTGGAATGTAGTGTAGATTGACAGAGAAAAACCTGCAGCATTTATACCAAACAAAAAACAAAAGAACAAAAAAATGAAAAAAAGAAGATAGGGCAAGGGGGAGAGAGAAATAGATGTTCAATAGAGTAGTGTATGTCCTTGATCCGACTGCCATTTCACTTGTACCAATTGTAGAATAGATCTCCTAACTGATGCTTGTTAAGGATGCAACTAATCTTCCGGCCATCCATATGAGCTCCTTGCTCCTCCCTTGCACATTAATGATTTCCCTAGTTAAAGAAAATCCAGACCTCACTCCCAATTACGTTTATACCTATATTTCCAATTGTGCGTTAAAGATGGGAAAATATGCAAGTAATTATCCTCTAGGAAACAATTCACCATGTTGTATGTTCTACCTGATACTTTGGTTCTTTATGTAGGCAATTATGGGGAAAAAATAATGAATGAGAGGTAGAGAAGTTTTTAAGAATAGGAAAGGACCATAAATGATTGTTGATCATCCTCACAATTGATCTCACAGATGCAAAGAGGCTTTCTGCATAAATGATAAAAGTGGACAATGAGTTAAAATGAGCAAGAAGAGATAGTGGCAGATAAGTAATTTCACTAACTAGTTGATTGTTGATTTAGTCCTTTCATAACAATTAGGGGCATTTTGGTCGAAACAAAAAATATTTACATGATGTCAGCAAAATTCTTTACATCCCTTAGCAAGGGGGTCTCTGTTACATAGTTGGAAAAGTACAGGAGGTTGGTGTAATTTAATTCCAGACACCGCGGGTGTATTGTCTGTATTTTCAATAAATCTTAGGAGAGGTTAGTATAATGGGATTTTTATTGATAAATCTCATTTAGAAGTGTTCTAACCTAAGAAGTCCATGAAGGAATTTTTTAACCCACTTTTAGTCCCATGTGTTTATACTTTTATTTCATAAAGTCTTTTTTCTTGATTTACACTATTTTCTTAGACTCTTATGCCCTTATATTTAATATTGATATTTAATGTTGGAGGAGGAGAGAAAAGGAAAAGGATCAAGGCGTAGGAATTTCATCATTGATGTTATTATTTTATATTATTATATAATGTGAATATATTTTTAATTGACAATAAATTAAAAATAATGTGAACATTCTTTCTCATCTGATGTGAATATATTTTTAATTGACAACACATTAAAAATAATGTGAGCATTCTCTCTCATCTGATGTGAACATTCACAACACTTTTCCGAAAAATTCTCTCTCATCTAATGTAGTGATGTGAACGTTCACAACATGTGAACCTTCTTATTTTAATTGACAACACATTCTTATTCACAATATATAGTGATGTGAACGTTCACAACATGTGAACATTCTCTCTCATCTAACGTAGTGATGTGAATGTTCACATTCATATGTTTTAGTATGAATATTCATATCATGTAATTGACAACACAATGACAAAAATTCATTTCAAATTAATGTGAATATAATGATGTGAATATTCATTTCAATTACATGATGTGAATATAATTAACAACACAATGACAAAAATTCATTTCAAATTAATATGAATATAATGACAACATCTTAATGTATGGAAACTATCAAAATATAATGACAATCAACATTAAATATCAACATTAATAGGGGCATGAGAGATTAAGGGTGTTTTGGTCTTCTTACCTTAAATAAGACTTAATGGAATAGGCAAAAAGAATATGACTTGGATGGAATAAAACTCTTAAAAAGAGGATTTATTAAAAAGCTCCCTAATATAATTTACCCAATATTAATCATCAATGATCTCAAATTTATTTCTAATAAAAGTTTCAAAGTTTCACTTACGATTATATAGTTAAATCTAAAACCCTTGTTAAAAAAAAAAAATTATTTTCCATTTGACTATGTGATTTTCTTTTCGCTTACGATTATATAGTTAAATCTAAAAATTCTCATCTCCCATTAAGCAATCTGATTTTCTTTTCTAGCGATAGAAAAGGTTTTGAAGGCTTGGTACAGCGGGTTTTTATCTCCCATTAAGCAATCTGATCCCATTTCTAGCTTATAGAAACTAGAAAGGGTGTTGTTGAAGCAGAGGTTCGCAGCTCCCATTAAGCAATCTGATCTTCTTTTCTAGCTATAGAAAGGGTTTTAAGGATTGATACGGCAAGTTTTTATCTCCCATTAAGCAATCTGACCTCTCTCTCTCTCTCTTTCTCTCTCTCTCTCTTTCCCTGCAAAATTTTGAATGTCTTAGATAAAACCGAATGACCTATAACTATGTGGTGGTTGACTGGTGGGTAGGTGGTGGAGGTCTTGGTTATTTCCAGTTGTGATTTTTAATTGTTGTTCGGGAGTTAAGAGATGGATCGATGTGAGTGGTCTAGTGGTGTGGCAAAGGTTGGCTCTGACAGTGGTCATTTGTGATGGTGCAATGATGGTGTGGCGGTCGTTCTGATGCTTGGCAATCTTGGAGAGAGATAAAGAAAGAGAGCAGCTTGTGACTTATAACCGTGAAAATTATCCACAGGTGAGATTGTATTTTAATATATTTTGTTAATGGCATTCAACAAAACTAGAATCTCAGTTAAGAAGGTACTTTGTTGATTTTCTCATATCAACGACATTAAATGAAAATACGACATACCTTATGGATGTCCTTGTATTTTACAAATATTTAATGCTTTAAATATTTTCTTTTCTCCAATTTTTCTGGAAAAAAGTATACTACGTCATCACCTGTTAATAAGTACCCGATACATTTAGTGGTGGTAGAATAATGATTTAAGTGTTGAGATGTATTTTGAGTTTTGAGTTTTATTTTTAGTTTTGAAAAAATTTGTTTGATTATGAGTTTTGAAAAGAGTTTTGAGTTGTATTTTCAGTTTTGAGTTTTTGAGTTTTGAGTTGTATTTTGAAAATTTTTAGATTTGTCTTTTTTAAATATTTAAAAATGTTTAGAAATTTTTTTATTTTTTATTATTTTATTTTAAATATTTTATTTTATTTTCCAAATATTTTTTTTAATATTTTTTTTAAAAAAAATTATACTTTTTTTTTTAAATATTTATTCTTTTTTAAGATTTAAATTTTTTTTGGATCGCCCATCTATATCTAAATCATAACAAGTTATTTGGCCAATACTTAAAAAAATAAAAAAATATTTTTTTGAAAAAATAAAAAAAATAAAAATATTTTTCTTCAAAAATAAAAGTAAACAAAATGTGTTTTGAAAAAAAATATAAAATAAAAAATAATTTTAAAGAATAAAATAAAAAAAAATAAAATTTTGAAAAAGTTTGATTATGTGTTTTGAATTAAATTTTGAGTTATATATTTGATAATATGTTTTAAAAATAGTTTTTGAATTGAGTTTTGAATTGTGTGTTTAATTATGAATTTTGAAAAAAAAAAATTAAAATCACAATTTCAAAAGTGAACCAAACACGACCCTTGATTTTCCCCGGCAGCATCACTTCCTTCACACTACATGTGGGACTAAAGTATCTCAATGGCTTTTTGATTCAAATTATCTAAATGCAATGATTGTACCTAGATGTAGATTGCTAGGTATGGTAGCAAATTGATGATGAAATTAAATTAGAATGAATTAAAATATTATTTTTTAACCAAACCAAATATATATGAACCAGACCAAATATATATGAACCAGCACAAAAAACAAAATGATAAAATGGGAAGAAAAAAATGAGAGCCATCTACTGTAGCAATACCTAACTGCATTTTATTTATAATAGTAAGGTATAAGGAAGTACCACTTATATCACAAGCGTCTTCAACATCACGCCCCTTCCAGAGCTCTTTGCTTTTGAGCGCTTTGCATTTGAGCTCTTATATTCCACTTCCTCTCTCTCCTGCTAGATCATAGTAGTTTATGCATGGGTTGGTTTGGTTTGGTTTGGTTCGGGTTGGCACTAAATTTGGAACTAATCCAATCATGATTGGTTTCAAGTTTTGGACCCAGGACCAAATCTATCATGCACTAGAACCAACTCAACCCAATCCAACCCAATGTAGCTCGGGTTGATTTGGGTTGGCACCATGGTTTCACCATACTAAAAATAAGTAAATCAACCAATACTGAATAATTAAATTAAACAAGTCTTTAACATTTAAATATAACACAAATAAAGAACAAAATATTGTTTAATACATGCCAACAATTGTGAATAGTATAGAGAAGGCCAACTCAAACTTAAACACAACCAATACCAATTAAATCCAATAACATTTCTTTCATGTGAGAAATTATTAGGTGCAATCAAATCCATCCTAATAGACTAATTAGGTGAAGACATGCCAATTTAAATAGAATTTTACATTATATATATGTGTTTGGTTCTTGGGTTGGCTTGCCTAAACCGAACCAACCCAATCGTATTGGTTTGATGATTTGAAGACCCAGAACCAAACCAATATACTCAAAAACCAAACCAACCCAATCCAAAGAGGTTGGGTTTGGTTGGTTATGTTCTTCAGTTTATTGGGTATTTTGTGCACCCTAGATCCAACTGTTTACTCACCAGTTGGATGTGTTTGCCACTCTTTGGGGAACCTAAGCCCATCAGGTATGTGACCAAGGTTTTAAAAAGCGGCCGCAACCGTTACGTAACGCCGTTACGTAACGGTTTTGGTGGTTACTGTCACCCGTTACGGCCGCTTTTGCAATATGATTGAGACTCACAGGTGTGTCGGCCGTAGCGGTTGCCGTAGCGGTCGTAACAGTGCCGTAACGGCTTGTTACGCACCGTTACGTAATGGTTCCAAACTGTTTCTTTCGAAAAAATACAAAAAAAAGTTGAAAATGAGAGAAGAGGGATAGAGAGAAGAGGGAAGATAAAGAGAGAAAATGGAGCAAGAGATAGAGAAAGAGAAGAGGGAAGATGAAGAACATGTTATTGATTTGTTGAAGCTGTAAGACCTATGCTATTCTATTCAGCTGCTATCACTCAACTATTTTGTTTGTGTGTGTCTATTTATATATTGTTTGAAAATAATAATAATAATAAGTGTGATCATTATTTATTTGGCTTGGTAAAAATATGTATATATATATATATTTAGGCTCTTATTTATTCTCTTACTTTTGTCATTGTTTATCTTATATATAATAGTTAGTAATTGATTTTTTGTATAATATAAAATCATTAATCATTAAAATAAAATGTAAAAAACTCAGTTTATAGTGATTTAAAAATATGAAATATATTGGATCATACTTAAAAATTTACAAAAATTTATCAATATTTATTTTTAACCCAATAAATATGATCATGGAAAAAAAATATGCGTATCGGTAAATTTTTTTCAAATTGTGCGAAAAATAAAAAAATTCACGGTTCCGGTTACCGCAACCGTTACACTACGGCCTTTACACCCCACAACCGCAACTGCTTTTCAGAACC
The DNA here is from genome assembly GCF_055761805.1 of Camellia sinensis. NCBI lineage: Eukaryota > Viridiplantae > Streptophyta > Magnoliopsida > Ericales > Theaceae > Camellia > Camellia sinensis. The sequence goes on from NC_138971.1 coordinate 7,532,137, forward strand.
TTGGGTGTGACATTTTGGTTTGATCTTTCTGTCTTATCCCAGCCTTTTTCCTTGCCTCTCTTTGTTGTGTTTCATGTGACATGTCTAAGTTGTTAATAACGGGATCATACTCCAAAGTTAATTAAAATCCAAACCTGTGGGAAAGCAAATGTCAGGAAGTTGACATTCTCCCTACAGATTTATTTATTTATTTCCTCTATCTTAATTATCTCCTACGATTGAGACATCATTCTCCAACTGTTAGGAAATGGATCACTACTAATCTCAAAATCTTAAGCTGTTAGGAAATGGACCCAACAATGTATATCAACCTATTTAACATCCTCCCTCACGTGTAACCCCATCTTGTCCATGGAGATGCAAACGCCCATATATATAGAGAAGAACAAATGCAAACGAAAGAAGAAAGAAAGCAGACGGGGACCAAATGCAAACGAAGAGACTTAAACTCAAGACCTCTCCCAACTTGATCTCTAATCACTAATCCCAAAAGCCTAAGTTGTTGGGAGATGGGCCTAACTATTTATGTCAAGCTGTCCAACACAAACAACATCTCAATTTTGGTCTTTGGTATCTTTGAACTTGCTGGTTGATATATTTTTTTCCCTTAGTTAATAAAGCTAATTTTTTTTCCATGGAACAAAATCAATTCAAAATTCTCCTGCTAATATGAGGTGTCTAAGTTTCTTTATCTGTTCATTGGATTAAATGAACTGGATCTAATCCATTGCTCAACCATGTCATGTTCAACAATTTTCAGCTTGAGTATATGAGCTCAAGATAAGCGTGGTGCCTGTTTGAGCCCTTGCACTAAGTTGAAATCCTGATCTCAATTAGATTTTTAAGGCCCAAAAATCAAGAGGAAAACTCTAGATCTTGGAGCTTATCTTGACTTTGAAAATTAAGAAATCCGAGGGGGGATGATAAAATATTCTTAGATGACAATGACATAGAGGAACCATGAAGGAAAACAAAATAAGAATAGCAAATAAACAGGCCTGAGGTAAATGAGTGAAATAAAAAATTTAAAGCATATTTGATGGCCAACATGTTCTATGCCTTTCAAATCCATCAAAGAAACCACTGCCCATGTTTTTTGCAATGTTGGTTGAAAGTAGAAAATGAGATGACTTGAAATTTTATCTCTTGGTCTTGAGAAAATGAGAGAAGATTTTTATGCTGGACAACATAATCTAAGTTTAAAACAGGCAATTTATGATTTTCTTTAATTCTCACTTTTCATAGGTGATCACTTGGGCATTGTTGTGTTTGGACCATTTAGACTAGTTATGAAACGGTGGCAATTTGTTTATCAAAGTAACTAGAAATAACCAATGGGAAATAATAAGAAGCTCACACTAAAGACAGACGATTTACGTGGTTTGGATTACTTCCTACGTCCATGGACAAGACAACAAGAATACTTCACTATGGAAGAAAAATGTTTAGAAGTGGACTCAATTTGTTTTTTACATCCTCAAACTCAGTACATTTAGAAATATACCCAAGCCCTTGTATACCCAACTCTCTATATAAGAAATTCACTCTATATTTCTCTATGTACTTTCTCTACTTGCGCCATCAACTGAAAACATTTTCTATGATCAACAAAACTCTATTTGAACAGAAAATGCTTTCCATTTTTAAATGGCAGAAAATATTTTTCAGACTAAAATTTTACCAATGTCATCACACTAATACCGCCACTATCACCTCCACCATCACACCACCATCACCGTTGCCGCCACCTCACCACCATTCCACCACCTCCACCTCCACCTCCACCTCCACCTCCACCTCCGCCTTCACCTTCACCTTCACCTTCACCTTCACCTTCACCTTCGTCCCACCACCACCACCAAACATAGAAAAGTATTTTCTTTGGAAAACATTTTCTGAAAAAAAATGTCCATCAGAAAATGTTTTTAGGCCAATCAAATGGAGCATTACACTAGTATTACTCTATGGTTTTGTTGTGTTGGATGTGAGACATCAAGCCCTTATTTTATAGTTGAGCTCCAGGGAATTAACTTGCAATTATGGAGAGTTGAGGGTCTTATGTATAAATACAAGAAGAACCAAAATTCAACCATTTTCGGCTGAATATCCCAAGTCCAAAGATTTGTGGTGGGCTCACCTTTTTAGGTTGGCTTTGTAGCTTCACCTGCATAGCCCCCATTTGTTCACAAAATGTGATCCACAAAGTCAACAAATATCCACCTTAGCGAACATTCGAGTTGATCCTCTAAAATCGAAATTCTTCTCACCATCTTCACACCACTTCCAATTAGGTACCCGCTAATTCCTAATTCCAATCAAGTCCATGCAATACGATACTTGAACTTGACTGCTAAAATGGGTTTCGCCATCATGTCAGCTAGATTGCCTGCTGTGTGAATTTTCTGCACAATAATTGCACTTTCACCAACAATATCTCAAAAAAAATGCACTCTAACATCAATGTCTTTGGTTCTTTCATAGCAAATATGATTTTTAGCCGGATGTATAGCACTCTGGCTGTCGCAATACACAGTAGTAGACTTCTGTTGCAATCCCAAATCCCCAACCAGAACTCTCTTAACCACAGCACTTCCTTCACAGCTTCTGTAGCCGCGATATACTCTGCTTCAGTTGTAAACAGGGCAACTGTAGACTGCAAGGTTGCCTTCCACTAATGTCACCATGCCTGATTTTCTGGCCTCTATTTAAAATTGGAATTAAATGGTTTGTATATATTTGACGATATAATATTCATTTATTTATTGTTTGGGTCTTGTTTAGAAGCAAAGTTGCATATGTTACATTTGAAATTAATTAAAGACCTCTTAAATAAGGGAACGGATCTTATATTTTGATGAGCTATG